>NW_006430043.1:2684403-2710437 GCF_000325575.1 Pteropus alecto
GGAGGGGCCCCGGCCTGAGCGCCCGGACGTGGCCGCGGGGCTTCGGCCAGCTGCCCGCCAGCCAGTGCTTGGGTGTTGAAAGCCAAAAGGTTCTATATGGACTCGAGTGCCCCGTGACCCTGTAAGTGCCAAGTCTTACCTTTCTCCTGAGCGGCAATCGCAGAAGGAAATACCAGGTAATATGGCCATGGTCAGTTGTTGGAGTTTCAGATATCTATAAACACAACTCAATTTACATGATCTTCGTCGGACTGAAAAAAAAAACGCAATTGAAATTTTGTGATTCAGTGGACAGGGCCCTGATTTGAGGAGTAGGGAGACATAGCTTCTCTGACAGCCCAACGTCTGAAACTGTGTAAAGATCACCTTAATCTGTTTGAACCTCAGTTTGTCCATCTGTAAAGTAGGCATGAGCATTTGAACTGCTTACGCCACACTCTCATGCGAGGATCTAGATAATGAATGTGAGAACTCTTAGCATTTTGTTGTGCTTCTCTTCTACATATTTCTTTCTACCACAAGTTCACAGTTAAGAGTGAGAGTATGGTCAGGCTGCCACTTACTAGCCTTGGACATGATCAAACTCCTACGCTTCAGTGTTCTTGTCTGTAAAAGGGAACAATCAAAAGAGAACAAACCTGACGGGTTTATTGTAATTAAAAAAGAGAACGCATTTCACACATTTACAACACAACCTAGCACACAGTATGCCTATCACGTGGTATGCATACTGCATACATAGCTTTCCTGAGGTGTAATTGTCATACGATAAACTACGCATGTTTAGAGTGAACAATTTTGCCATCTGTATACATGTATGAAACTATCACCATCATCAAGGTAATGAACATACCCATCACTGCCAAAAGTTTCCCCATGCCTCTTTGTAATCCCTCCATGCATCACTCTCCCATGCTCACTCCTTTTCCAGGCAACCACTAATATTTCCATTACTGTGTGTTAGTTTGCATTTTCCAGAACTTTAAACAAATGGAATCATACCATATGTACTCTTCTTGTAGCTTCTTCCACTCATGCTTATTTTGAGATTAATCTGTTGTCAATTATTCAGTTTTCTATCAATAGCTCATTCCTTTTTATTGCTGAGTAGTATTCATTATAGAGATATACCACAATTTGTTTATCCAGTCACCTGTTGATGACATCTAGGTTATTTCCAGTTTTTGCCTATTACAAATAAAGCTGTTATGAGTATTTGTGTGCAACTCTGTATGGACATATGCTTTCATTTCTCTTGGGTATAAATATCTAGGAATGGAATTACTGAGTCCTACCTATCGTAGCTGTATATTTAACATATTAGGAAGGGGCCAAACTGCTTTCCAAAGTTGTGGTGCCATTTTACATCCATACTAGAAGTGTGTGAGAGTTTCAGTGGCTCTACATCCTTGACAACATTAGATATGGTCAGTCTTTTACATTTAAGCCATTCTAACAGTAGTGTTATCTTATTGTGGTTTTGATTGGCATTACCTTAATGACCAAAGATACTGAGCATCTTTTCATGGGCTTGTTTGTCATCAGTAAATCCTCTTTGGTGAAGTGTTCAAGTCTTTTGCCTACTTTTTAAGCTGAGTTGTTTGTTTTCTTATTATTGAGTCTTGAGAGATATTTATGTATTCTGGATACAAGTCTTTTATCATATATATGACTTATAAATATTGTCTCCTAGTATGGGCATACCTTTTTATTCTGTTAGCAGTGTCTTTCAAAGAGCAGAAATTCTTAATTTTTATGAAGTCTGATTTATTATTTCCTCTTCTATGGATCATGCTTTTGGAGTTGTATCTAAGGGTTTAAAAAGTATATCTAATATGTTCCTGCACTTTTTGATTACCCTTGCACCTTGTTAAAAATCAATCAGGCATGTTAAGGGTCTATTTCTGAACTCTCTGTTCTACTTCATTGATCTGTTTGTCTATCTTGACATTAATACTTGATTACTCTAGCTTTAAAATAAATCTTAATGTCAGATAGTGTAAGCCCTCTGACTTGGCTCTTCTTTTCTTAACATTGATTTTGCTCCTCTAGGTCCTTTGCATTTTCGTATGAATTTTAGAGTCAACTGGTCAGTGCTAAAATTTCGATAAATTCACTTATTAGCTCTAGTAGATTTTTTGAGATTCCATCAGGTTTTCTACAGAGACAATCATGTCAACCTGCAAAGAAACACAGTTTTGTTTTTCCATTTACAATCTGAATGCCTTTTATTTCTTTTTCTTGCCTTATTGCACTGGCTAGGACCTCTACTACAATGTTGAATAGAAATGGAAAGAGCAAACATCTTTGCTTTGTTTCTCATCTTAGGGGGAAAACATTCAATCTTTTATCATTAAGTATGATGTTAGCTGTAGGTTTTTCTTAGATACCTTTATGTTGAAGAAGTTCTCTTCTATTCCTATTTTCCTGAGAGTTTTTTTTATGACCTTTATGTAGCATAATTTGTAAGAAAGCCAATGTGTTTTAATGAGAAATTTGAGGTCACAGACTTTTTTAAAAATCCAATCCCATAACATAGAGAAATTCTTTCGTCCTAATAGACTTGCCTTTCCAAATAATTTTTATTTTTCATTTTTCAAAGCTATGTGGTTGTTACAATCAAGATATATGTCCTCCTTATTAATGCTGCTTTTCCTGAAAGTCAGACTCTTTGGCATTATCATTAGACATTATTTGCCAAACAGTAAGAGGATAGACTTCTGTATTCTTTCTCCAATATTTTAAGAAACGTAGAAATTCAGCTTCATGGGATTACATGGGGTTCAAGTAATAGAATCTGTTACTTTTAAGCTCTAGTTGGCTAAACTTATAAACTTTCAAAATATGAGCATATTTGCTGACTCCATTAGAATCTTTGAAGGCATCAGAAATGTCAAGGATTTCCTTTCACAACTAAGCTCATATCAGGAAAAAATTCAATACATTGAGAAATGAGTTTCCATTTAGAAAGATGAAAGAGGGATTAGTCTTAGCCAGTGTTGCTCCAGAGGGCAAAATCAAGACCAAAGGTGGGAGTTCCTAGAAGATAGATGTCAGCTCAGTATGAAGAAGGATGTTCTAACAGTGCTGTCAGCAAAACAGACCACCCCTGAGAAAAGGAGCCAAAAGTGTTTGTTCAAGAAGAAACTATAAAATCAGTTGTTTTGGACATTTTGGGAATCAAAGACCCCTTTGAAAATCTGATGACAGCTATGGATCTTTTTCTTTTCAGATAAATTTGCAGATCCATGCACACACATACACATAGATTAATACACAGCTTTACATTCAATTGTGAAACTCATTCTCAAATTCCAGGTGAAGAATGCCCAGTGTACACAGATGTTTAAAGCATGAGATGAGACCCTGCCTCTTTCCACTCTGAGAGCCTATGATCTGGTTCTGTCCCCATCCTCACCACTACTTTTAGAGGTCACCTAGGTTTTCCTGATGGAAATCCAGCAGAAGTATTTTTCTTCTTTGGATGTTCTGCTTCACTTCTCCTTCTATCTTTTGACCCAATAATAATTTACTTAATCTTTTGTCCCTCATTCCAGACATTACTGCTTCCTCTAAATTTATTGTTCCCTTCAATGGAAACAGGAATTAATCCCTTAGCTTCCTGTGATGCCAGTAGACTCCAGTCTGAAGATTTTATCTCTGAGATTACTCCTAATCTCCTCCTACACTGGCAAGCCCTGCAGAAATATTGGTGATATGGAAGATATCACTCACTCTAGTCTTCCTTTTCACTGCAACCAGCATGAAATCCCCTACAACAATATGCCTCAGGTGTTAGCCTGTGTGGACTTTTGGACTATTGCACTTTTGGTTTATCTTATTTTTGATTTTTCCTGCTTTGTATTGAAGCTTTACAAATAATTGACCAACTAATTTCGTCAAATTGCATCTACAAGAGCATATCTCATGCCTCAAGGTCAGCATCTGGAACTCCACCAATGGCTCTGCTACGCATCCTATGTAGTAAGTACACTCAACTAGGGATAGTTAAAAGGCAGTATTCATAGTGGTCAGCCACATGGACTGTGGAGCAAGATGTCAAGGACTCAAATCTAAGCATCACTATGTCTTATAATCCTGGGCAAATTATATAGTGACTGTGCTTTGGTATCCTTATCTGTTAAACAGAGTTAATGATAGCTCCTATCTCATAATGTTATGAGAAGATTATATTAGTCAGTGTATATAAGTACTTAGAATAAGTTCTACTAGCTACTAAGCACTCTGTAAGTATTAGTTTATTACCCACATGCTCAGAATAGAAGCTTCTATCTTTCCGCTCACTTTACTTCTAATGAACCCTAACTCCTGGGAGCTCATGCTCCCTAATTCCTTTGACTCTATATCTTCCTTTCCAATGTTATTGCCCTAATCATTTCTTGCTGCTACTACGATGACAGGAGTATTGTTAATGGAGTATTGTTAATTCTTGCTCCCTTTCCCAACCATGTGACCTTGCAATGTCGTAGAATATGTAGAGCATATTTCCCTGCCTCAGTGACTTTGGATTGAGCTATGTGACCTGCTTAGTTCAATACAAGAGTAGCAGACATTATCCAAGCAGAGGCTCTACATATGCCTGTACACCATTTGTCTTGGTCTCTTGCACTGAGATCTACCATGAGAAGAGCATGCCCCCAAGTAGTCTCTGGTCCAGGGCTAATGTAGAGACACATTGAACAGACCTGGACCTACCCTGCAGCCTGGAGCCCATACTTGAAAGGCCCAGAGTTCATCTGGAAAATTCTCCTTCCAAAAAATTAGCTTGAAGTCAGCCTCCTCTAAGAAGTCTCCTTTGACTTTTATTGATGGATGTAGAGGCAGATGAGTTTGGCCCAGTACCTACATCATATTGAAGTTCCTCTTCTCTGTGGACACAGTCTGTGTATAGTAATCCTCATCAAATAAGAAAAACTTCGTTCCTCTATAGAACATGTCCCCAAGAAGAAATTCTGGAGTCATCTCTGACTACTCTCTTTCTCTCAAATATCAAATCTAATCCATCAGCAATTCAGATTCTAACTTGTATCAACATAGCTATCAAGTCATCATTATCTTTCATCTGACTTGTTTCAACAGCCTCTTAGCTGATCTCCTTGTTTCTATTCTGGCTCCTCTTCAGTCTGTTCTCAACTCAGTATCCAGAAGGATCCTTTTAACTACATGTTAGATCAAGTTGCTCCACTCAAAAGCCTCTAATAGCAGTGAAAGCAAAATTCTGTACTATGAATTACAAGGCCCCCCATGATGGGCCCCTATTGACTCTAACTTCTCCTTTTGTCTTCACTCACACCGCACGCACACACTGGCCTCACCCATTACTCAGACACACCAGGCACAGTCCTGTCTTGGGGCATTTGCACTTGCTGATCCTTCTGCCTATAGCTCTCCTCCTCCAGATAGCCACAGGGTGTTTCTTTATTTCCTTTAGATGTAAACTCAAATATTTCCTTCTTAATGATACCTTCCCTGGCCATCCTATTCATAATTTCAGCTCCATCCCCACATTTCCAATTCCCATTCTCTGGTTTATTTTTCTCCTTAGCACATGTTATTATCCACCATACTGTGTATTTTATTTACTTGTTTATTGTCTGACTTTCCAACTAGAACATAAACTCTGAGAGGGCAGGGATTTTTGTCTGCTGTATTCACTGCTTTATTCTCAGTACCTGGAACAGTATCTATCAGGCACTCAAAACAAACATATAGGATGAATGACAAAAGAAAATTGTAATGGAAAAAAATATATATGGTATTGGCACAGGGTTAGACAAATAGACCATGGAACAGAATGTAAATCCCCAAAACAGACCCCCACATCCATGAATCTTTGATGTATGACCACAGGTGGCATTGCAGATCAATGGGGGATTGACAGACTTTTCAATAAATGGTGCTGGAACAATTGGGTAACCACATAGAAAATAATGAAGTTAGACCTCTACTTCCAGGTGAAATAAAGATCTAAATGTGAAAGCTAGAACTATAAAATCTTTGAAAATAATACTGGGAAATAACTATGACTTCAGGGAAAAGACGGATTTCTTAAGACACAAAAAAGCACTATCTATAAAGGAGAAGATAAATCCAGACCTGATCAAGTTAAGGCTGTCTATTTTTCAAAAGATACCATAATGAACGTGAAAAGACAGGTGTTGGATAAAGAAAATATTTGAAATACATATAACTGACACAAATCTAGGATTAAGAACTACAATCAAGAGTAAAACCATCATTAGAGACTGGGCAAAAGATTTAAATTAGGCACTTCACATGAAAAGGAATCTAAAAGGTCAATAAACATATAAAGAGGTAGTTAACCTTATTAATAAACAAAAATTCAAATTAAAACCACAATGAAATGCCTACCGGATTAACAAAAAATAATCGAAGTCTGACAACACCAAATGTTGGCGTAGATGAGGAACAAGAAGAACTTTCATACACCACTGGTGGGCACATGAAATGGTAAAGCACTTTGCAAAACAGTATGGCGTTATCTAATTTAAAGACAGGCATATTCCATATCCTGTCAAGTTCACTCTCAGTGAATACCTTAAAGAAACACGCACTCATCTGCACCAGGATATATGGAAAAGGATGTTTGTAAAAGCAATGTTTACAGTAATCCAATGTTTTTCAACACTAGAATGACTAAGTGAAATGCAGTATATTCACAGAAAGGACTACTCTACAACAATGAAAATGAACTAACTAGAGCACATGAAACAACATGGATGACTCTCAAACATCATGTTGGACACAGAAGCAAGACACAGTAGATGGGGCTTATTATTCCCTTTATATGAAGTTCAACAACAGATCAACTACTTTATATAATTTAAGAATCAGACATAGGTGGTAAAACAATAAAGAAAAGCAAGGAAATGATTATCACCAAGGTCAGGATAGTGCTTACCTCTGTGGATGAAGGAAGGAAATTGTAAGAAAGAGACAACTGGAGGGCTTTGGGGGGTTGGCAATGTTCCATTTCTTGACTTGGGTGGTGTTTCACAGGTCTTTGTCTTCTCATTTTCTTGAAAACTGTACTCTCTCTTTTATGCCCTCTGCTGTATGTATGATGCATTTCATAATAAAATAAAATTTTAAAAAGGAGAAAAAGAAGAGGAAAGCTGGCAGTTGTTTACACTAGAGACAGAAGTTAAAAGGTCTAAGAAAATATAGTTCTGGCAAGAAAATGGAAATATCGGATCACTTAAAGAGTGAGATGTCACATATGTCTGTAGCATAGCTTTGTGATACGGATAATCCTACCATAGGAATTAGGTAAAAATAAGAAAAACCAATTAGTGAAACTGTTTCAAGTGTTCCAGCCAGTGTACAAATACATGCTTAAAAGGTGAGGTAAATTAGTAAGAGTCTGAAAGAGTCATTTAAAAATTTTACTTAAGTTTTGAGAGGAAAACTGTATACTGGAGTGATGTATTAATGAAGGTAATACAAACTTTAATAAAGATAAACACTGTACTCTCACTGGCTAAATGGAATAGAATTTCATTTCTCATGTGCTGCCCAGTGCGGGGAAGGGGAGTAAAGTAGCTTTGCTCCACACACAGTCATTCAGAAACTTCCTGGATGTCAACCTCCAGCCTGCAGATCCCACAGGAAGTTTTTATGGTTAGTCCTAGAAGTGATCACATCACTTCTCCCCACATTCCATTGACTAGAATTTAATCATATAGTCCCACATACCAGGAAGGCTGGAAAATATAGTACTTTGCTAGAAGCCATTTCTCATCAACAACTCTACATTCTAGAATGGGAGCATGAGACTTCATTAAACAGCTGGCCTTCACTGCCATAGTGGTATATGTTATTTTAGGAATTTGTAAAGGTTTCAGAATACATATTTTTTGAAGGTCAAGTTTCCATCGTACATCAATTTTAGCATTATTGTAGTACATTGTTCATTCTTCGAACATCATAATGATAAAGACTGGGACTTTGTTTTACCAGGTAAAATACAGAAAGTTTTTTTTATCAACCCCTCTTTATATTTTACATAAAGGATGGCATAGTGCACAAAGTGTTCTGCACCTTGCTTTTTATTCACTTAACAGTATAGCTTGGAAATCTTCCCATGTCCTTACATAAAGAGCCTCCTCGTTCTTTGTTATAGCTGCATAGTATTCTGTATGGATGTTTTTGCCATTTCTTTCACTGAGGACTGGTCCTGTATACCCAGTGCTTAGTAGAGTACCTGATACATAGGAGGGTACTTTATAAATTTTGATAAATGAATACCTCTGCCCTCAAGAAGATTGGTACTATGATAAAGCCTATAAACCTAGACATGCAAAAGGCCAAGAACATGATATATAACATTATACATGATATATTCACATTAAACAAGTAATTTATTTAATTAGGTAATTACTCAGGCAGTTAAGTGGGACATAATGTCTAAGAGCCCAAGTTCTGAAATCAGACCACTTGATTTGCAATCCCAGCTCTACCATTCACTGGGTGTATTACTTGCGTAAGTTATTTATTCTCGCTGTGCCTCTGTTTCTTCATCTTTAAATTGGACCAACTAAATGGGATAATGCATATAAAGAACTTTGCACACTTCTTGACACATCCCCAGCACTCAATACAGGTTAGTTATTATTATAAGATGGAGCTAACGAAGGAAGCCTCATGGGGATGTGTTTCCATGGGGAAGGTGGAAGGTGGCACAGATGGCACAAAGATCTCTTGAGAAGGAATGCAGAGAGCAAAGGTGTAGAGAGGGGATCCACAAGGATGATGTGGGAGATGTCAACAGATTTATAATCGGGGTGTGGATGACCTTCTGAATAGCAATGGAAGAATGAGATTAGTGAGATGTGTACCTTGTAAATTGAAGTTTGTGCTTAATACCAATGTAAGTCAGAGGGATGACAGTAATATCTCTGTTTCAGGAAGATAATTTTAACAAGCAGTGTTCAGAATGGATGAGACAAGAGAAAGACCAGAAAAAGAGAAAAAAATTAATATCGTGCTCCTACTTTGTGTGGACTTCACAAACTTGATCTTGTTCCATACTCATTCAACGCTATGGTGTAGGTATCATTAGCCCTGCTGTAGAAATAACTGGGCTTGAAGAGGCTTGGTGTATTGTCCATGGTTGAAGAATAGGAACTGGTAAAGTTAAATATAAACCTAAAGTTGTCTGACTCCATAGCAGAGGTGTGCCAGAGCTGACTCATTCAGGCTTGCAAAAGCTGATCGTTAAAATTTCAGGAATTTTGTTAGCATTTGTTAAATACAACCATTATTAAAAATTAACTGATAAAAACTTACAATTAAGTAAATTGTATTTAGAAGAAGGTAATAAATACTCAAAATTAATCACACCTAATTATTATCACTACCTTTTACTAGTGTCTGTGCTCTTAATGTTATTTACATCTCTTATATCTGTTGGGTGGAAATATTATCTAATGGTGTGCTACTACACATCTCTTCCCATCTCCACATTCAGTAAAATCACATTGATAGCTGGAAATTAGCCATAATGGGAGTATTTACAACACAGCAATTGGTACACACTACATATCGGGGCTTGATTTATCATTTTGTTGACTGTTTAGACTTAAGAAGTGGGAAAGTGTGAATAATATAGACTAAAATATGTGTTGTGTCTATATTTTTCATAGCACAAAAACCCTGAAGAAAAATTCTTTCAGTGTTAGAAGACTGTTATCTGAATCAGCGAAGAAGTCACTTATGTCATTCACAAATGAGTGAAGTTCCAACATATATCTTTGCCGTTTCACTTTGCTCATATTCACTCACACAAACAAAAATATCAACCAACATTTATGTCAGATTTGTACTTATTTGTTAATTGCAACCATAGTTTGGCTATGGATACAGAATTAGGGAAAAATTTGCAAAAGCATGCTATAGGACTCATTTGGCCAATTGGCTATATGGTAATTTACAACAAAGAGTATTATATGTTTACTATTACTTATAAACTGTGTGCTACGTGTTTTATATCAATCAAATTTATAATATACATATATGGACATTTTTTTCCAAAGAGCCAATTGCTAAACATTCACTAACATTCCACTGCTCTAAGTTATCACATCACCTTGCCTCCCGAGGGAAGAAGGAGACTAGCCATGCTTCTCCATATCAACTTGATGAATACCAGCTTCCATTCAAGCACAATATATTTACTTTAGGCAAACTATGTTATTTTCTTTTGACTTATTCTCTGATTTTCTTCTAGGTCCTTGAAATACATCACTGCTTATTTTCAGCCTAAATTATGCAAGTGTGTAAGACTTCCTCTAACTCTGTAAATAGTAATTTTCTGACTTTGCCTTTTCCTTTAACACACTGATTCATCAATTCTAAGATGCACATTTTTTCACATTTTAACATCTCTGAAATTGAGACACCTCTTACAGTCACTGCTGGCCAGGCAGCAACTGTGTCACTACCTTCACATGTGTGAACTTGGCCAGAGCTATTCCATTGGCATTGCAGTAGATGAGTTTAACTGATGTTTAAAATGTCTTTTAAAAGACTTCTCATTGAAACAAAAGGTTATTGTCACAGAAAGGCTAGGAAACAGAGCAGCAGGGGCAAATTGGTAGTAATAAAGCAAACATTTCACTTGGAAGAATGGCCAAACTGCTAAATTCTCTTGTAAAGTTCAACCAAGAGCTTTACAGGAACTAAGAACAGAAGAGATCCACAATTAGAAGAAATCGTACTCCATTTTGTTCCTGTAATATATGCAAAAACATGTCTATCATAATATCACAAGCCAAGCAAATAAGACAACTGTAGGTAGGAAAAATTGCCAAATTCCTTGGAATAAATCAAGGAAATCTCAAAGCAATGAGAAGCTGATATGACCAATTCATGTGTCCCCCAGGACCATCATTAAGGCATGGTTTTATATTTAATTAGTAACATTTTTCCGTATAAATGGTTTGTTAAAATAATGGTACAGTGGTATTTGAGATTTGCTGAAATCTGACTACTGGTTTTCCTCTTTCATCCACCATTTTATATCAAATATCATACATTGTTCGCATGTATATCAGGTGTCTTTTAAGTTTTGGTGCTTCACTAGAGAAATGCAACAACTACTTTAAAACCAAAAGAAGGCCACCTCCATGTATGATGTGTCCTAACTGTATGATGCCTCTCTTCAGTCTTACTTCCTTTAGAATATAACATAAAATCCAACTTCTCTTTTCAAATAACTTTTAGATTGATGTATAATACACATCCAAAAAAGTGCAAACATATAAGGACACAGTTAAAAGAATTATCACAAAGTAAACACCACCCAGATAAAGAAATAGGACAATAATAGCACCTCAGAAACCTTCCTCAGTTTTCCCCAGTTGCTAACTCCACTCTGCTCCCCAAAGGTAACCTGCTAACACCACAGATTAGTTTTTTCCATTTTAAAACTTTATACAAATAGAATGATATAATTTATGTTATTTTACTTTTCAATTCTTTCACTCAATAATACCGTTGTGGGATTTATCAAAATTATCATGTATAATTTAGCTTACATGTTTTCATGGCCGTATATTATTTTATTGCATGAATATACCGTGACTCTATTCTACTGATGATCAACATTTGGGTCGTTTTCATTTTAGGGCTATTTTGAATAGTGCTGCTATATTTTGAATAGTGCTGTTATAAACATTCTTAAGTCTGTCTTATCATGCACATATGAATGCATTTCTGTTAGGTATATATCTAGGAGTGGATTTAGTCAATAAGAGGGTATGCATATGTTCAATTTTAGTAGATACTGCCAAATGCCTTTGATTTATGACAAAGTTATCCACCGCAGAGCCACAGGAAAAGGGTGGTTTTTAAAACAATTGAAATTTTGTCCTTACCTCATATCATACATAAAAACCAATTCCAGGTGGATTTCAAATCTAAATGTGAATTTAAAAAATGCTAAAGCTTCCTTGAGAAAATTTAAGAGAATATACAGAAAACATTTGAGAAAACACTTGACTTCTTAAAGTCCTATGAATGCTGCCTCAAGCCTTCTTACCACTAATGTAACAAGCACATTTAGCTCAAGCAAACTGTAAGAATGAAAAATTTCAAAAAATACCACGCTTTGAAGATGGTGTAGAAGGCAAACGCTGTGCTTGCCTTCTCTCACAACCACATCAAAATAACAACAGAAATACAGAACAACCATCATTGGGAGTCACCTGAGATCTGGCTGAACAGAAGTCCTACAACTGGGGACATACAGAAGATGCCACCTTGAGACTTGTAGGAGGGGCGCAGACACGAAATGGGCAGGTCCCACAACCACGTGTGGAGGTTGAGAATCAGGAGGGATATCTTAGCTGCAGACATCTAACCTGAGGAGTGAGGGGACCCAGCTCCATACTGGGCTCCCCAGCCCAGGGTTCCAGTGGCAGAAAGAGAAGTCCCCACAACCTCTGGCTGTGAAAACCAATGGAGATTGTGGCTGAGGAAGACAAGCTGCAGGAGTCATGTTTCTCTTAAAAGGCCCATGTGCAGACTTACTCAGTAATGGAATCACTTGCTCTGAGCTCCAGCACTGGGGCAGCTGCTCAAAGAGTGCCAGGGACATACAGGGAGGAATTGAGTTGTCTGGCTTTAGGACAAGGGCTGGAGGGATGGCTTTCTCCCAGACAGAAGTGCTGACAGAATCCATTGTTCTTTTGTTGAGCCCTCCCTGCTCCCAGTGTGCAGACACAGGTAGCCACCATATCTGAGTCTCTATCAACCTGGATAACACAAGTCACTCCACCCAAATGATTCCCTGAGACCCCATACCTCTCAACTTGTGGGCCCACCCAAGCCGCCTACAGCAAGTTTATCTAGACAAATGGCCTGTCCTGGCATGTGCTACAGACTTTTGTAAAATTTCTGAGGTTCACAAAACCCAAAGAAGCAGCATCTGGCCTTGGTGTGCCCCATACTTCTTGTTGAGCAGTCCCAAGCCTGGCACTAGCTATAGCCAGCCTTGATTCCTGGCTTGGCCTCTCAAGGTACCTCACCTCTAAGCCCAGCATGGATGGCAGCCATCTGCACATTGCTTGGTGATTCTTGTCAGGTGGCCCTTGGCAGTGTACAGGCTGCGGCTGAACTTGGCCTGCAGCTGGGCCACTCCCAAGAAGCCCTTGGGCCGGCACGCCCAGGGACCAGCTTTGACCAAAGCTGTAGTGCCACCCAGGGAGCATTTGAGGAGGACACACTCAAAGAGGCACTAGAGCTCTGCTAAAGTGAATTCTGCTCCATAAAGTCAGCCTCTCACCAGCCAATCCTCACAGCCCATCAGCCTGAGGTTAAATCTCTCCCATTGAGGTGTAAACAGAACCAAAGCTCAACTACAACAGGAGAGTATATACATACAACCCATTCAAGGGACACACCTTGAGCACCTGGCTCAGGTGACCAGAAGATTGCTTCGCTGGGCCCCACAGGATACCTACTACATAAAGCCACTCTATTAAGCCCGGGAGACTTAGGAGCCCTACCTAAGACAGAAATAAACACAGGGAAGTAGCCAAAATGGGGAAACAAAGCTCTAGAAGAAAGCTCTAGAAAAAGAACTAAATGAAATGGAGATAAGCAATCTACCAGATACAGAGTTCAAAACACTGATTATAAGGATGTTCTGTGAACTTAGGGAAGGAGAAGACGAATTCAGTTAAAATTTTAACAAAGATATAGAAAACAAAAAAGGAGTTAGAAAACTTTAAAAAGAACCAGTCGGAAATGCTCAACCTGGATGTCCTCCTATGGCCACCATACCAGTCTTGGATACTGTCCCACTGATGGAGTGGCTGTGGAGATGGGGGTACTGTCTGGGATCCCCTTGAAACATCTAGTGTATACTGATGCTCGAAAATGGTGGGGTAGGGAATCCCATTGTTTTACACATTGAGGAAAAAGAAGAAAAGACAATTAAAATAATCCCAAGTCTTAAAAGGTGGTATTTTATTTTAGGCACAGAAGAACTTTATTATTTAATATTTCAGCATTGAATATGACCATCTTAGTGACAAGAACTTGAATACAGTTTTATGTCCCTTTTTCAGAATATTCTTTTTTAAAAATATTTTTTTATTTTTCAATTATAGTTAGCATACAATATTATATTAGTTTCAGGTGTACAAAATCATGATTAGACATTTGTGTAATTTACAAAATGATCACCCCAATAAATCTAATACCCATCTGACACCCCACATAGTTATTACAATATTATTGACTATATTCCTTATGCTATACTTTACACCCCCATGACTATTGTGTAACTACCAATTTGTACTTCTTAATCCTGTCCCCTTTTTACCAACTCCTCCAACCCCTCTACCATCTGGCAAGCCTCAAAATGTTCTCTGTATCTATGAGTTTGTTTCTGTTTTGTTTGTTTATTTGTTTCTTACATTCCACATATAAGTAAGATCATATGGTATTGTGGGTCTCGCCGTCTTTCAGCCAGGAGAGAGGAAAAAACGGACTCAGGGAACTCATTCATGCTCAGTCTTTTTAAGGGCAGGAACTTGGGAGTGTCTTACATCACTTCTACTTATAAATCATTGGACCGAACTCAGTCAATAGATGCATTTGGCTGCAAAAAAAGGCTAGGAAATGTAGGTTTACCTGGTGACCTCTGTAATTTTGGAAGAAAGGGAGAATAGATATTAGGGGACAGCAAGAATCTCCATCTCCTCACCTCCCTCTTTCCAGCTCATGTCTAATGTAACAGTATAAATATGCAAATTTTTGCTAGGAAAAAACAACAAAGTGATACACTACAAAGAAAGACTTAAAAATAATAAAGATCGACAACTTGTACTGCCAGAAAGCAAGGAGCACTCAAAAAAAAAAAAAAAGATGAAAAACCAACAGAGACACAGGAACCAATTTGAATGAGCTCCCAATGACCAAAGCTGGAACAATTTGAGCAACAAAATAAATAGCACAGTATTAGAACACAACTGAAAGTATAGAATATACATAAGTCTATCTTAGTATAAATTAATGATTCAACACATAGATGGGTGACAAAGGACAAATCTTCCTTAAAGAAGAATTCCAAATAATATAAGTAGATACTCCACCCTTAGGAGACAAAGCCTAATTTTCACCATCCCTTGAGTGTGGGCTGAACTTAGTGACTCACATCCAAAGAATACAGTATGGAAAATGGAAAAATAGTCACCTTACAGTGCAGAAACCTGGCAAACATGACCTAAACCTAATGATTAAGCATAACAGCACCAGAGGTAAGTCAGGTTACTATCATATACCCCTGATAGGATGTGATAGGCATTTCACCTCTGCGGGATTCTTCCTAAAAACTCATAATCCCATTCTAATCATGAGAAAACACTAGAAAGACCCTCCAAAGCTCTGGAGAGTTTGTGGATTGAGGCACATTCTAGAAAATACCTTATGCCAATACCCCTCAAAATTATCAAGGTCATGAAAAACAAAGGCAAAAATTGTCACAGACCAGAGATGGCTAGGGAGACATGATGAGTAAATGCAAAGCAGTACCCTGGATTAGATCCTGGAACTAAAAACTAAAAATTACTAAAATCCAAATAGAGTATATAGCTCAGTTAATGTACCAATATTGTTTTCTTAGTTTTAACAAATGTACCATAGTAATGTAAGATGTTAACATTAAGGGGAAATGGGTGAGGGGGCACATGGGAACTCCCTATATTTTATCTTTAGAACTTTTCTATAAATCTAAAATTATTCCAAAATAAGAAGTTAATTACTATATATGAATATTAATGTGTATATATGTATGTTATATATTACCGTGTGTGTGTGTAAAGACGATCCAGATTTAAATTAAATTCACTGGCTTTCAAACTTTTCTGATTGGGACACCTAGTATAAGAAATACTGTTTACATTGTGCTCATAAACATATTTGAAACAAAAATCTCTTTCCTATTCTAATAAATTTCGTTTTTTTACATGCTGTTCTCACCCCACTAATGAGACTCTCTCTGGGACTCTGCTTGTCGTGACCAGCTTCCCAACCTCATCTCCCACCACGCCCAGCACATTTGCCAAGTGTTATCGCTCCCACCTGGAACACTCATTATGCAAATGCTGTAATAGTTCAGTCCCTTGCTTTCCTCTGGTCTCTGCCCACACTCCGCCCCACACCCAGAAAGGCATTCCATGACTACCCTGTTCAAAATTACACCCAACTCCCGCCACAAATCCTGTCTAATTACCCTGCTTTCTATGTCTTTGTAACATAGACATGGTCACATATATTTGCCATGATATGGTCACATATATTTGCCATGTATTCATGTGTTGTCTTTCTCTCTGGCTAGAAAGTTAGCCCCGTGTAACATGGATTTGATCTGTTTTGCTCAGTGCTGTGTCCTCCTGCCCGGACCTCAGCAGCCACCAAGTAAATGTGAGTTTGTTAAATTCTTTAAATTTCTAGGTATAAGTAGAGAAAACATGGCTTGACTAAACTTTGGATTTTCTTCCTTTCCTTCTTTAACTGTGCACTCAAGCTTGGCTTCTACGGTCTCTTACATTGGTGTTGAGTTCTTGGCCGCCCTACTATAACTACACCCTTCAGCCCATATACCTACCAGTGTGTGCTCAGCTTTTGCTGAATAACTGGCTTCTCTTTGCTTCCACGTGGCCATTCCTCCAGAATTCTGAGCTATCTTTTTTATTTCTATCAAGAATGAGAGAGGAAAGAAAGGGGAAAGACGGGGAGGGAGAGGAGAAAGATGTTGCATTGGCCTTCTCCATCACCTTTCTTGTGCAATAAAGCAAGGCCACTCTTGGCCATCAGGCTTCTACAGGGCTCACTCATTCCATATCCTCTGACTTTGGCATTCTCTACTGGTGTCTAAATTCTTTCTTCGTAAAATGACTTGAGTTCTCTTTAAATACGTTCTATAGTACGGTGTTTTCTGACTAGATACAGACTGCTTCTACTTCCTAAAGGGCTGTAAGTTTCTCCTTTCTGGCTATTTTGGGGGGAGGGTTACTAGTAGTTTCCTCATAACTAAGGGTTTTAAAAAGGGGATTCAATCGTTAAGTAGAAAAGACAAGGACATGGCTGCATGAGGAGGGTACGCAGTATATTAATAGCTATGAAAAAGGGGAAGGCGGAGAAGACATATTTAATTTTTGCTTATAAATGCATGAGATACTCAGAAAATATACATAAGAAATGAAGAACAGCGGTCCCTCTGGGGGGTCCCTTGGGAACAGGAAAACTTTTCAGTTATCCAGCCTAAGCATTTAATCAATCAATCAATTATGAGGGATCAGCCCAGGCAGGTGGACAAGAAAGTAAATTGTGTTTAAGTTGTGTTTCGGAGAAGGAAGGTGCTTATCTAGACTGTGATGTCCCCGAGAGTGGAATTGAAGGAGATGAATGAAATTGATCTTTGATACTCAGGGACATTTAAAAAAACTTTGCAAGTCCCAGTGACTCCTAGTTTTATTATATCAAATGTATTAAAATGCACTCACATCGTACATTAAATATAATTTTGCCCTGCAAATTTGAAGAGTTATAATTTTGCTTTGGGAATTATTTGGCTATGAGTAATATTTCATTTGCAGTTGGCTATGATTTTTCAGGAGTCACTGTCTCTACTTGGGAATTCTTATGAAGTGAGAAAATCTAACCCACAGATTCTTTTCAGATGGAATGAATATTTATAAATGCTAAGTTTTGCAATTAATGAAGTTGACATAATGTTATGTTTTGCTGACATTTAATTTTTTGTCACTTTTGTTTTATTGTTTTCTTTTTGTATTTGGAGCCAACAATTTCTTTCCAGTCCTAACAGATAAAACGGCCTTTGATCAGTGTCCCCCACCTTTCCTTCTGGAACCTCTACCTCAGGGTAAGTGAGTCCTTAGTTCCCTTCTGCCTCCCTTCAAGGTCCCAACCTCCCCCCGACCTTATCCAATCAACTGTCTTCAAAAGTACCTCATGCTCAAATCTCCTTTATTCTTTACCCTTCTTCCATTTCTCATCTTTCTTTGCCATCTAAAAAAAATTTCACATAACACCAGGACTCTCTGAGCTCTGCTAATGTGTAATGCCCTAAGTAGTTAATGACTCACAGTCCAAGCAACATGTTTACATCTTTTTATAGTTATATTTTAATTGGGTCTTTCTGGAGATACATTTGAATTCAAAGAACTCTCCTTAATGCTGTATATTTAGGGCTTATTTGTAGGAGAGATTTCTGAGCAGGTGCAAAATCCTTCAGGAGTAAAGTTCAAGGAAAAATCCTTTCACCCTGGGAGCTCACAAATTAGTCAGGGAGATAACATGTGCTACATAACCATGGCATAAGGTAGACAGCACCATTAGGGAAATGGAAATGAAGGGCTGTGAGAACTCACATTAAAGAACTTGCATCTAGCTACAAGAATCATAGAAGAGGCTTCTTGGAGGAGGTGACGTTTAAATTGGCGCCTGAAGGATGAGTGGGGCTTGAGTGAGATCATGGAGGCCTCTTGCTTTGGGCTCCGTTCCTCCTGACCAGCCACTGTTCATGATTCACTCCAGCAGAGGGCAGGCTGGGCAAAGGTGGGATCGAAAGCCTGTCTTTAGCCAAGTCTCCTGTTGATCTCAGCACACCCTGAACCATCTGGATAGCTTTCTAGGCTTACTAAGAAGTCCTTTCTGTGTGAGTTTTAAAGTTATTTGCC
The DNA here is from genome assembly GCF_000325575.1 of Pteropus alecto. NCBI lineage: Eukaryota > Metazoa > Chordata > Mammalia > Chiroptera > Pteropodidae > Pteropus > Pteropus alecto. The sequence goes on from NW_006430043.1 coordinate 2,703,156, forward strand.
CCAAACTTTGGACTCCAGATTTACACCTTTGGCTTTGCCTGGATTGATATTGGGTTTGCATTTTCCTCAGTTCAAGGCAGTCTGAAGCCTGGTGTCACCTCTCCTTGGGCACTAACAATATCCTGTCTGGAGAAGCCAGGCAAGGCAGGTTTGGGCCATCCAGAATGGGAAAGGAGAGAGGAATAGTGTGTGTGTGTGTGTGTGTGTGTGTGTGTGTGTGTGTGTGTGTGTGTGTTGCCATGGGAACAGGTTCAACTTTTCCATCCACCTCTCATTTTGTTCTTTCTACCTAAAGAACGGTGAGCCAGGGCACAGGTTGGTTTAGTGCTTGAACTGTCTCTCTGTCTTAGGTCGGATGACACAAAGATTCATTTGCAAGTGGTTTACTAAGGAAATACCTCAACTCCTATAAGGAGATGGGAAAGGCAGACTAGGGAAGAAGAAGCCAATGTTTGATTTCGGGTGAAGTCCCAGCCTCAGCCTGACCCTGTAGGAAGCTCTGGAGTATAACTTGTAGCACAGAGTTTGTCCCACCTCGGGGCAAAGGGACTGTTCTCGCATGCTCATGCACCCATCATTCACTGGCTACGGCTGCCCAAGGAAGGTGTAAACTCGCAGGCACTTTCAGTTTTTGGTACACCTGGGTGGAACATCTGGGGTAGCCCATGTTTTATCCTCTGAAGACAGTTGCTGGCAGGAGACTTTAGGAGCGAACACACAGAAGCTGTGGGATGGACACAAAGCTGGTGACTGGGATCTCAGGGGATCAGGAGGCAGCACCGATAGCATTTGCTGTTCTCTCCAAGGCCCCTTCTATTTATCCAGTCTCCTCATGGTCAAAGACTTTGTCCCTTTGGGCGGAGCCGCCTCTGGGAAAACCTGTGGAGATTCGGAGAGCTCTCGCCATCCCAATATCTCAGCACCTCCGCTGTTGCTTTTGGGAACCTAAATCTTCATTGTAGGAGTTCTCATCTCTGTCTCCTAATCTCTCCTACCCCAGTACCTCAAATTTTATCCCTTCAGAATTCTCCGCTCTCATCAATTTTTAATTTAGAAAGCCCTATGGATACATTAATGGCAGAGAAATGCTCCAAAAGGCATTACATTTTATTCAGGTATCCCTCTATTTTACTGAAGAGTAAGTTCTTCAAGGGGAAGGGCTGTGTCTTATTCACCTTTCAGGCTGCCTAACGTGATGTGGCTCACAGACCTCCAGTGTCAGACTAACTGGAAGTGTTTGTTAAAAATATTAATCCACTTCTTCCCTCCACACACACAAAAGGAATCTGGGAATCTAGTGTTTTTCATAAGATCCTTAAGTGGTTATGGTGCTCATTAAAGAATGAGAACTGCTGCCCAACACTTGAGGGTCAGGGAAGGTCCTCCAGAGAACTTTTGAAGCAGTAACCCACATGGCCAACTCCCTCATCTCCATCAAGCCACATCTCACCTTCTCAATGAGCCCTACCCCCAACCCAGCACCCCAGATTCCTGTACCTGCTCCACTTTTTCTTTTTACCACAACATTTATCACCTTATTTATTATGTTTATGGTCTCTCTCCTTGCCTCCACTAGGACCCAAGCTCCATGAGGGCAGAGATCTTTGTTTCACTGACTGGTCTACTCCCTTCCTGGATTGCAACATCTACACATTGCAGGTGTTCAATAGACATTTGTAGCATTAATGAAGAAATATTTCTGTGGAGAGACATCAGTATAGCTGAAGACAAAGATTATTTTCACTTCTAAGCTTCTTTCATCTCAGGCATTGTGTTGGGGGTCTCAAGACCACACTCAGGTGCAATAATTTACTGGAAGGACTCAGGACTTACAAAAGCTCACAGTTATGGTTTCTTACAGAAAGAGCATACAAATTAAAGTCAGCCAAGGGCAAAAGTGCATTGGGTGAAGTCCAGAAGAAACCAGGCTCAACCTTCCAGGTGTCTCCTCCTGGTGGAATTGTACAAGGATGCACTTAATTCCCCCCGGAAACTATCTGTGACAGCACATGCCAAGTGTTTCCAACCAGAGAATCACATCCAAGCCTTGTTGTCCAGGGTTTTTATTGGGAGCCAGTCATGTAAGCATTCAGTGCCCATGTGATTGATCTTAGCTACTCAGTCTCTAGCTCCCTGCTTCCCTACCGGTCAAACATACAGCATAGTCCAGAGCCTCAGGCATACAGAACCAGGCATTCATCATAAGTCATATTGTTAGCATAAACCACCTAGTCAAACTGATACAGTGTGGCCCAAGGCCTCAAGCATAGAAAGAAACTCTTATCAGGCAGGATATTTCATGAGCTCAGGTCAAGGGCCAGGCAGGGTTTGAGCAATCCAAGCCTGATGAGCTAACCCTTTTCTGCACAGACATCAATAAGCAGACCCTCAACGTGGACCCAACTGAACCTATTCTGTAATTCATTTATTTGGTGTTAATCTGACTTATCCTTAAATATCACTGTATCTAATTAGCATATGCTTGAAGATATATATACACATACATTAGTACATATACCAATTCTGCCACAGAGTTGGGCACATACTCATTTAACAAACACTTAATGAGCATTTACTGTGTGCTAAATGCACACCTTTACTGGGAATGCAAAGATGAACACGACAGAACTGGTCCCTGTCTTCAAGAAATTTATAGTCTAGTCTAGTTACAGTTTTCAGACTTCGGCACATAAAGGATTCTTCTGGGATTACAATCTATTCTGAAGGTAGACAGGGAAAAGGGATTACTGTGCGGCGAAGGTAATAAAGGTATGGATGAGAAAACTACTTCTCTACAGTCAGCTCTGCCCTTTGAACCGGTGGCTGCAGATCCTGAGGGACCTCCTATGGCTTGTTCAAGGCCATAGAGATGTGCTCGGAGCAAGGCTGCCTTCTGAGATAAAGGGCAGCCAGGAAATATCAATGTTATGTCCATATTTCTTTACCAAACAGTGCCAGACACTGTTTCAAGCACTTTATAGATATTAACACACTGCATCCCCGCCCCACCTCTGGCTGCAGTTCTGACGGCCCTGATGCTCTGTAGGCTGCATGTCCTGGGGAGAGCAGCAGACAGCACTCGCTCTGCATCTGAAGCCCCTTCCAGATCCAGTGCTTTCTTATTCTCAGATGTCCATTAGCTTAACTCTCCCATCTCAAGCTCATGTTCTCCTTGGCCTCTTTCTAACCAGTCCCTGTTTTTATGTCCTTAGAAACCCCCTTTCTTTTGAGAATATACTCCTCTATATTCTTGAACTTTCCTGCTAACATTTTTGGCACCAGAGCCAGGCTTTCCCCAGATACATTGATTCTCAGCTCAGGTAACCAATGAGCTGGTGACAGAATCAGTCTGAAGTCTGAGAAGCAAGCTAGGACAGTAATGAAGACGGAAACAAGAGTTCAAGAAAAAACACCCAAGGATAGATCAGGAAGTCCCAGAGTCCCATTTCACCAGGCAAGAAGAGATGAGGAACTCTAAGGCATGTGGCAAGGGAAGAAGGACCAAGATAATGACACATGAAATTACAGGAGCTTGGGAAACTCAGAGCCACCACTAGCCTTTGTGCAAATTTGAAAAAGATGCTCCTTCTACCAGCTGAACGCAGCCATGTTAGGGCACACAGCTTGGTGAGTGGAGTGTGAGCAGGATTCCAGCTTCCGTTTTCCTATTCAGCTGGGCACCTTTCAAGGCAGCCTGCCGGCGAATATGCAGAGTGGCTCTGGGAAACCCCAGGGCAGAGTAGGCAGCCCTGCCCCCATTCTCCTCCCTAAGTGAGATAAGCAGACTAGGTCCAAAGCGGTGTTGGCAAACTTATCCATTCCAAGCATTCTCATCCAAGGGGCAGGACAGACATAGCTGTGGGATTTGGATAGCAGTGGTTTTCAGAGTCTGGTGGCAATTTGAATGTTACCCTGGCAGGGCTCTGCTAGGAAAGAAAGGTCTTGGAAACTCATTTTAGAACTAGTAGAAATGAAGAAGGGGCAGACCTCCAGCCTAATGCTGGGTTCCAGTGGCTGCTGAGACCAAGAACAAGCAGCCAGGCAAGCTGCTGGGAGCCAGGCAAGCAGATCTCTGGGCCCTTACTAGGAAGTCCCCCCTGTTACCACTGCCCCTCCCTGAGACTCCCAGGCTGTGTCAATGCCAGCACCTCAGATTCTGCTATTCTGCATCATTTCTATATCTCTCAGCTCAGCATCAGCTCTGCTCACACACAATAAAAGCTTGTGGCTTAAGCACAGAGACCAGTTCTCACTATGAATGCCATCTTTACGGTGTGTTTGCACCATTAAATACGTAAATGCATAATATATACATTGCATTGCAGCAGAGTAATTTCAAAGATACCATAAAGTGATAGTGATGGAAGGGATCTTATGCTCCTTGAAATTCAACATTCTCTCTATAGAGACGGAAACTGATACTCAAAGTAGGGAAGTGTCTTATATAGAGTCACACAGTTAGTGAGTGGCAGAGCTGGGATGAGGAGCTGAAATAATAGCCAGAAGGGGAGTGAAGTTTGGCCTGGAAAGTGGGGAGAAGGCTCGTTAATGGCTGAGGGGCCAGGCCTTGCCTTTGCTCCTCATCCATGTAGCTGAAGCAGAAAGGGAATGTGAAATGACAGAAAAAATATATATTGGTTTCTGCCCCTGGTTTCTGGTACAGAGCTTTTAAAACCATTATAATCTCTTGAGTGATGAAAGCATCTGACACAGGGCTCCTAAATCCCTCAGAATTTTCTGGGTGATAGGTGCATCTTTTATTCTAATGAGGCAGCTCTTGGTGGGCTTCTGAATGGGGCTGGTCACCAGAAAGACCAAGCCATGGTTAGAAGCTTGGAACTTTCAGCCCCACCCCCATTCTCTGAAAAGGGAAGTGGGGCTGGAAATTGAGTTAATAATTGATTATGCCTAAGTAATGAAGCCTCCATAAAAATCTCAGAAGTACAGTGTTCATAAAGATTCCGGGTTGGTGAACCCATTCACAGTGCTTGGGAGGGTGGGCACCTCAACTCCCTGGGGACAGAAACTTGAGACCCTTATAGACCTTGCCCTGTGTCTCTCTTCATGTGGCTGTTCATTTGTATCCTTTAAAATATCTTTTGAAATAAATTGGCAACAGTCAGTAAACTGTTTTCCTGGGTTCTGTAAGCAATTAGCAAATTATCAAAACTGAGGAGAGGGTCATGGGACCCTCCAGTTTGTAGCGAAGTTGGACAGAAGTTGTGGGTAAACTGGGGACCCACTACTTGCAATGGCATCTGAAGCGGCGGGGAGGGCCATCTTGTGGGACTGGGCCTTTAACGTGTGGGATCTGTGCTAACTCCAGGCAGTTAGTGTCAGAATTGCTTGATGTGAAAAACCCACACATTTGGTGTCAGAAGTGTTGTGAGTCTGAGAAATGGCAGAAGAGATTTTCCCTGTTCCATGAGCATGCTCAGTACTGGAACAGAAAATATCTTCTCCTCTGCATGATGTAGATCTCAACAGGAGAGGGGGAAGTTGCTCTCTAGTAAACTGGTGGTATATATGGGGCGGTTTTCCCTGAAAAATGAAGAAATCCCCCAGAATCTGGAAACACAGTTTCTAAATTTCAGAATATTTCTTGAGGTCTCTATTTCTCTTGACATGTACCTGTACTCGCTCAAATAGCAGGTAAAACCCTGACAGTCGGAAACCCACTCTTTTCCTTCTCAAAGTTCAGAGGTCGAGGAGGCCTAGCCCAGCCTGGTACTGGTCAGTTTCTCTGGACTGGGGAAACATTTTGTTTCCTGGTAAAGGTTCTGTTCAAGTCCTGGGGGCTGATGAAGAATCTAGGCTACCCTATCTGTTTTGGGAGAGGTGCTCAGTCGTGGGGAGACCGAGCTGGAAATCCTGTAATCCTGCTTAGGCAGGCTCAACCATTTCAACTCTGCCGAAATCAAGAGGTATCAAATTGTGACTGAGTGCAGCAAAATGGGCATTCCCCGTGAGGGAATATCAGTGGGTACATTTGGGAAAAGCAGTGAGTCAATTATATCAAGAGGCTTACAAATTGCCATACTCTTTGTATCAATAATTTCCATAGTGGAATCTCTTCTAAAGAAATAATGTGACATATAGAAAACATTTATGCGCAAAGACGTTTGTCAATGGTATTGATAAGAGGCAAAAAATTGCACACAATATGTATGTCCAGCAATAGGGAATTGGTTAAATAAGTCGTGATATATCCCTTGGTAGGATGTTATCCAGTCATTAATAATGACGTTCGTAATGATTTTTTCATGATAGATAGTGGTAAAAAATAATCCAGACTCAAATTTTACATACAGCATGATTTTAGTAAAGTAAAAAGAAATGTGCTTAGAAAAAGACTGCAAGGAAATGTACCAAAATGTTACCAATGGTTCTCTTCAATTGTGGAATTCTTCTTTTCATACTGTTATACTTTATTGTGGCAAGTGGAACTTTCAAACGGCCCTGCGATTTCTGACCCCTGTATCCATATCTTTGTATAATCTCCTCTCCTTGAGTGTGGGTGGATCCTGTGAGACTAGTAGCAAGTGCTTCTAACCCATAGACAACAGCAAAGGTGATGGGCTGTCGCCCCGTGATTATGTAACATTATCTGGCAAAGGTAAAGGGATCTTTCAGCTGTAATTACAGTTAGCTTATCTTGTGGCTCTCGGTTAATCAAAAGCAGTCATGTCTGAAGGGCCTATAGAGACTAGTAGCCTCTGGGAGCCGAGGGCTGCGGCCTACAGCCGAAAGAAATTGAATTCTCCCAACAACTTGAATGATCTCGGAAGACCCTGAGCCTCAGATGAGACGGCTGACACCTTGATTACAGCCTTGTGAGAGACCCTGAGCAGAGAACCCAGCTAAGCCACATCCAGACTCCTGATCTATGCAAACCGTGAGTTAATAAATGTGTTAAGTCACTAAGGTTGTAGTCATTCGTTACAGAGCAATGGAAAACTAATACATTTATTCTTATGTGTAACTTCATAATTTTCTCTACTTTCTAAATATCTGGTAATAGCTCTGTGTCAAATAGAACTTTCTGCAGTGATGGAAATGTTCTACCCTGCTAACCAACACATTAGCTATTAGCTATGCGTGGCTATGGAGCATTGGAAATGCAGCTCGTGAGACTCAGGAACTGAAGTTTTACATTTTTTATTTTGATTAAGTTTAAATAGCCACATGTGGCTAGTGAGTAGCATATCTGACAACACAGTTCTATATTTTACTTTTATGATGAATTTTTAAAATTTGACCCATGAAGCAAGCTGCAGCCAAA
>NW_006430043.1:2710469-2724588 GCF_000325575.1 Pteropus alecto
CTAGACAGGAAGCAAGGGACAGTAAGGACAGCAGTAATTGGCCCTGTGGCCTTGAATGTTCTTCTCTCTAAAAAGGAAATAAGAATAACTGCCCTCGGATTGTTTCAAGGACCAAATAAGATGCTGTATGCAAAAAGAAAGAAGCCAGGCCCGCTTACTCCCCTCCAGTTTGGGACAAACTGAATGGAAAAGGAGCTGCTTTCGGGGGACTTCAGCACTTTCTGACCCAGGCAAAGGAGAGAGGGAAGACAGGTTCCTGTTCCCACCTAGCATCCCGAGGGCCTGCTCTCTGGTGCTTTGACTCATTCTGGCTCAAAGGCACTTGTGCCTCCCATTCTAAGGCACCAGCACATAACTTTCTTTCCAGATGTACACTGTGGCTGAGTACAGGAGAATTTTGGCCTCTCCCCAAATGGAATCACACCAATCTAAGATGGCACATGGCCCTTGGGAGCTGGGTTGGGAGTGGAATCTCTTTCTATGAATGTGCATAGCAAACTCTCTAGGGAGCGAGGAGGGAGCAGGAAGTAGATTAAGAAAAAGCATATTTAGTATTACAAAATAATTTTATATTTGAATAGTGAGCATCATTTTAAAAGGCTTAAGAAAGCCTCCTCCGGAAGCTCTGGGAGGTAAATCCACCTAGTACAAAGGACTTTGGAGTCATATCTGCTACCTTAATAGCTGTGTGATCTTGGGAAAATTACTTAGCCTCTCTGAGCCTTGGTTTCTTCATCTATAAAATAGGATTATACCAACTATACAAAAGGTATGTTTTATGTGAAACTGTGTATAGCCCAAGAGCATCCATATACCTCATCCAATTCCAATTCTCTGGTGAAGCTGAGAGTAAAAGGTAGATGGGAGACAAGATGGAGGCAGGAGAGGGACTTGCCGAGCACGCACTGTGGGGAGTCAATGTGAGCAACCAGGGAAGACCGGGAGCTGGGGTTGAAGAGGAGAATGAGGCCCCATAGTGTTCTCTGAGGTATGACACTTCTTGGCATGTTTGTCCTGGGCAAGGGGGGAGATGAACGAGAATAAACCAGTGGGAAGAATGAGGGTTGAAGATGTGGGGAAGGGCTGTGTTAGAAGAGTAGTATGTGGGAAAGATGAGACCCAGATGCAGGCGGATGATTAGTTTTCATCACCTCCCCAAAGACACTGGAGAGATAACCAGTAGTGAGCCATTTGTCATGTAGACCAAGGGTCTCCAACCCCCGGGGCCATGAACCAGTACCAGTCTGTGGCCTGTTAGAAAAAAGGCTGCACAACAGGAGGTGAATAGTAAGCGAGCAAGTGAGCGAAGCTTCATCTGTATGTGCGCCCGCTCCCCAGGACTAGCATCGCCACTTCAGCTCTGCCTCAGATCATCAGGTATTAGATTCTCATAGGAGTACTGGTCCCTGGTGCCAAAAGGTTTGGGGACCGCTGATGTAGATGATGGAAGGCTGATCTGGAAGGCTAGGCAGGGCCCTCTTTTCTCTATAGGTGTTCATTTCCACCCTTCCTAGTTGGGATGTTGCCAGTGGGACAGACTCCAGTACCAGGGATTTGATCTGCAAGGTCACAGTGTTGTCTGGAGGTGTGGCTATCACTAGCCAACATAATGCAGGTTCCTGCTGGATGGATTTTTCCAATAACTCATTAAAAGCCATGCAAAGCTGAATCCATAACGGAGTGATGATATGAATGGATCTTTGTTCCCTTTTCCAGGCAGATCAAGGCCACAAACCCCTTACTTTGTACTTTCATAAATGTCAAGATGCCAGGTCCAGAGACCACACAAGGCCATGGACACCAGGCTGCCTTTAACAAAGTCCCTGAAGGTCTAGGTCCTGTGAGGAACTTCACCCTCCTGCTGCCACTGCCTCAAGCTTTCACCCACTGGATTCCAGATTCCAGCTTGCTTGGACCCTCCTACCTGTCTCTGGTCCTCTAAATATGAGTCCCCAGACTAGGACCTGTCCAATCTTCCAGGTGTGTCCCACCTCTGTGGCTCCTGGCTCACCACACCTAAAGCCCAGGGTGGTTCCTGCCAAGCAATTCCTGCCCTCATTATAGACTCAAGGGACATCGAACTTGGAAGGGAGCTAAGAAACTAAACATGACACTTTGTTTATACTGACGAAGAAACTGGAGCCCAGGAAAGGAAACTGAAGCTAGTAAAGAGCAGAGGCAGGACCAGAACCACATCTCCTGAATTCCTCCTGCCCAGGGCGGTGTGACAACCATGGGGCTGGGGTCCCTTACAAAGATCTTCCAAACTGTCCATCTTGTGGTGAGATCAGCCTCCTCTTCAGTGCAATGTGCTCCTTTATGTCACTCCCTCCTAGACTGGAAGCTCTATGAATTTGTTCACTACTGCGTCCTAAGCACTGGGAATACTGCCTGGCACAGAGTAAGTGTACCATCATTATTTGTTGAAGCAAGAAACAAGTCAGTGTAGATATGGCCAACCAAATTATTCAGCCCTAAGTGGTCATATGGGCTAGCAAACTGGATGCGCTGCATCAGTGTGGTCAGAACAATGCACGATGATGTGTTTTGGAGTATGCATGTGGTTTAGACTCAGGGAGACCTAGGTCTGAATCCTAGCTCTGCCATCTACTGGCTGTACATCATCAGGCAAATCATTTAACTTCCTTAACCTCAGCTTCCCATTGGAGTAACGAAACTTGCCTCAAAGAGTTGCTGCAAATTAACCAAATTATTCATTTAAAGTACTTTGTCCAGAGTTGGATACATACTCAAAGAGTGGTAGATTTTTATATTAGAGTTGCTACTCACTGCCGGTCTTACCCATACTTCTTTCTACATGCAACCCCCGCTCATGGTTTCTGCTGCCCCATGACCCTGACATTGGACACAGCTAATTGGACCCAAGTGGGGAATTAGTAGTAGAGGTCAACCTGTTCAGTCTCCTTCTTTGGGAGACCTGGACCTTCCAGGCAATTGCCACCTTGTAATTCACTCTCTTGCTCTGGCCCACTAGAAGAACCAAAGCAACTTAGCTTTGGGAATTCATTAGCAGAGGGGCCCTCAATGCTGGGAGAAAAGGCTCCGCACCCCTGAATCGGGGTGAACTGCTTGGCGTTGCTACCTGGAGGGCCCTGGCGAGCCAGATGCCAACAACGCACAGGAGCATTGGCCCAGGACAGAGTGGCACAGTATGTCTGCAGTGAGTGATGGAGGTGGCGGCAGCAGCAGGGTCTCACTCAGTAGTAGGCGAGGCACAAAGAGTTAGAACTGGGGTCTGGGATGGAAAGGTTGTTACTGAAGTCACCATGTTCATAAACAGATATGCATTGGCTCTGGGAGCTTTTAAGAGAGACTAGAGTTCCTATAATAGCAGGTGGTGGGCAGGAGACAGGAAAATACCCTCTTGTGTGTTTATGGAATCTTTTTTTTTTTTAACCTAGATCCATGTAACCTGGGATACATGTAACCCAAAGACCCAGCCCCAGAGCGGTGGGGACTCAGAGTGCTGAGGCCTTCATCCTCTGCTGGGCCTCAAAGCAGACAGCCTCATCCCACTCACTCTTTCTTCCCCGCACCGTTTGCTCCCTCCATTCGACTCAGACATCTGTTCCCCACCCACTCCTTCATCACCACCCTCCCATCTCTCATCCTCCTCCCAGGCGATGTTGTCTGTCTGCACACCCTCCCCATCCCTGTCACCGAGTCATGGGCTCTCCAGTCCACCCTCCCACATCTGCAGCTTTCCCGTCAGACGTCACCCTGCGCCCCAGTGAGCATCTCCGGCATTGGGCACTCGCTGGCTCCTGAGGCAGCCAATTCCATTCCTGGACAGCTTTAGCTCTAAGTTTATACCATGAGCCCAGTCTGCCTCCTAAGAAAACAAATTGGTCCTGGTTATGTCCTCTGGAGCTTTGTCGAACAAGTTTACTCTTTATTTATTTACATGGCAGCTTTTCTCTCAGATGTGTGACATTAGAATGATATTCAATCCACCTGCATTTTCCCCACACCCAGTCACTTTTCTCCTTGTCTTCTCCATCTGCCTGTCCTCTCTGTCACCACTAACCTAGCCCTGGTCCAGAGCCTCGCCACCTTGTGCGTGGCCCACCTGCTCTAGTTTTCCCATCTTCCAATTCTTCTTCATTACCACAAGATGAATTTTTCCAAACAAGCGTACATCTCCCTTTTGATAGTGGCTTGGAGCCTCTAGGGAAGTCCTCATTACTTAACCTGGCTTTTAAGGTCTTCTGTCCTCTCTCTCCATTTTATGTACAATTGCTTCCTTACACAAAACCCTTCACTGCACGCAAACTAGTGAAATTCACTATCATCAGAACTTTCCATCAGCGCTCTTGCCTCTGGGACCCAGTCTATCCCCTCCTCTTCCCTCCTCCAATCCTGTTTTATCTTTGGAGGTCTGACTATCCCAAGGCTCTGAAAGGGTTCCCTCCCGCAACCTGCAGAATCCTCAGTCCTCGCCACTGTGCTTTGTCAATGCTGTCTTGTTTTCGATTAGGTCCTCTGAGAACTCTTTTATTCCCCCCAATACTTCATAGGTAGGCACTCAAACCGTGAGTTTGGAGGACAATGATGTGATAAACGCAGCTGCCAAGACTCTCTTCCCCATTTTCTTCAAATGTTCTCCCTATGAGCATGCTTTGGGCATCTCTGTTTTTCCAGCATCCTCTGAAGACTACTCAGAGAGTACTCTCTATGGGGTCTGACCACTGTCAGATACAGAAAAACCACAGTTCCCCTGAGCCAAAGATACAGAGGGGGGATGCAGTAGATTATGATGAAACAATCTGGCCATTTCCTAGGCATTCTTTCTGGAACACCGAATTCTTGTTTCCCCAATTTCTCTTGCTGTTTACAAGTGATATAATTGGTATATTCTTGAATTTCCTATTTCTCTAATACTGTTATTTTTCAGTATGTCCTATCATTTTCCTGTGTATATCAGTATATTTCAGACACAGACCCCATGGTCAGGAACCTAGGAAGCCAGTAGAGCGTGAAGCTGAGGGCACAGATTCAAACACACAAACACTGTCTCACTCTGGGCTCTGCTACTACCAGCTGTCTGAACCTAAATAATTCATTTAATCTTTGCGAGTATCTGTTTTCCTGACCTGTAAAAGGAATAGTACCCATTCCACGTACTGTGAAAATTAGACAATGTATGTGTGAAGTGCTTAGCCAGGCACATCATACACACACACAACAGAATGCTGGTCACTATTGTCGGCGATTCTCTGATGGAGTGCTTCAGCCTTGCATGGCAGGTTATGAAATGCCCCAGAAAGGCCTCCGATGATAGTGCTAGTGATGACATAATTGTTAAAAGAGGACATGGAGGCCCTTATGACTCAAAATTAGTGCTAGAATCACAAAGCTCAATGTTATGAGATAACCTTTACTACCATTTTGCCTGGGTAGTCGAGGCCTGAGCACGTTTTCTTTATCCACTGTGTCTATTAGGGAAATAAGTGTAATTTCTGAGAAAGGGAAGAGCTTTGGGGACTATGATAATTAAAGAGAAATGGCCAATACCCTGTAGGGGCTCGTAAACCTGTTAGTCTCCCCATCTCTCCCCTCTGGACCTTGGGAGAACACACTCAAAGATCAGTGGCCGAACAAGGACTGATGATCTTGTAATGGGCAAGCACCCCATAATCCATAACCCCAGCCGGGAAGCCCAAGCGAGGCTTCTTTCTCCCTATGAGGAAGTACCTGTAAACCACACAGACAAAGGTAACAATGACCATGACTCCTTTCTCCTGGATTTCACCACACAGTTGCAAATCCAAGGACTAGAACCGGGAGAGGAGAGAGGACCTACTATTAGAGGAGGCCCAGAGGGCACCTAGGGAGGAGGTGCCCTCTGGGCCTCCTGCCTTACCATGCTTAATCCACTTAGTCTCCGCACAGACCTATAAAGTCAATGGTATTATCACTCCCATTTTGCAGTGAAGAAACTGAAGCACAGAGGAAACAAGTTGCCCAAGGTCACACAGCTGTGAAGGCAGAGCTGGGACTTGAACTCAGGCAGACTTGTTCCTAGCTTATCTGTTCCATACCCTGCCACTTGCTGAAAGCCTCACTCATACCACAGAGCTTCCTGTCAGGGAGATTCTGTGTTTCCCTCCACTCATGAGCATCACTATCCACTAAACAGGCGAAACTGTGGGGAGTGTGCCCTGGCTGGGGACCTTTTGGGTAATGGTTGAAGGAGGAAGCAATGCAATAATTAGCACATTTTTCTTACCAGTGTGTGCCTGTGTGTCCCTGTAATTAAACACAACCAGGAGGTTAAAAAGGGGTGAATTTGTCTGTAACCTGGGGATCAGCCTTTGGACAGCACTAAGATAACAGACATGTCAGTTACTATGTCCCCCTGGCCCTTGTCTCCTGCCAAGGGAAAATGACATATCATAGCCCCTGCTGGAAGAACATCACTCAACTGACATTTTTTACTGCTTGACCCTCACTCTCCTTCAGGTGGCCCAGGGTGGCACTAGACTCAAAGGTCCCCAATCCTTAGGCTTGTAAGGGACCTACTGTGTGGCTGGCTAAGCAACGATGAGCAGGAACCAATCACATTCTAAGCCTTGGGAATGTGATTTTGGAAATACAGAGACAGTGAAACTGTGAGCAATGGGGTTTGAGGCCCAAAGAAGCTGGAGGTAGTTAAGGCTGTGACAGATTAGGCAAAGAGACACTGACATTGTATAAGAGCTACATTGTAGAAGAACATTTATATGGTGGAAGATGAGAATAAGGTAGTTGGAAGTGAAGCAGACACAGAAGAGCCAAAGCATTATAGCAGTTGACATGCGATCCTGCCTGCACATAAGAATAATCGAGAGAATTTAAATACCAGTGCCTGTGCTTATCCCCAGAGATTCTATTTAATTGGTGTAGAATGGGAGCCAGACTCCAGGAGGTTACAAATCTCATCAGGTGACTTTCAGGTCAAGGCAGGTAGAGGACCACTGACCTCAGTCACGTTCCCTGGCCCCTGAGGTTCTTGCTCTGTGGAAGGCCCCATGGTTCAGGTTCTCCTGGATTCTTTGGAAGACACATTTGGATGTTTTATCATTTACAGTTCCTGCCTTATTCCTTGCTAACAAAATCCTAATTTTGTACAAGTATTGGAGCATCAACATGGTCAAAGAAGATGGGCCCAGCCCCAGAGGATGAAGCCTAATTGGTCCAAACCAAACAAGGTAATCTTGATGCTTTTCCCATATTAGAGACGGTTATGTGATCCAGTTCCGACCAATGACATGGGAAGAGGCAACCCTCTTGGAAAGAGTTTCCTGTTTGAAAGAGAGAGAAACTAGAGAAATGCCCCCTCACACTCCTCTGCACTTAGAAGTTATGCTGGCTGATATGATGCCTAGAGCTTCTAGAGCCATCTTGTGATTATGAGAGGAAAACCAAGAGAATTGCAGAGAATCTGACCCTGCCGTGATCGCTGCTGAATTAACCAGCCCAGGACATACCTACCTTCAGATTTCTTATTACTTAACTCTATGCTTCCTATGTGCCAGAGAGCAGTCTACGCATTTTGTGTATCACTCGATGTAATCCTTAACAACTCTGAAGCTAGTCCTCTAGATGTGAGAATGATAAATGCTCCCCCACACCCACTCTCCCACGTCAGAACTAGCTCCGTTTCCTGCATGGGTAGCCTTCCCAATACTCAATGCAACTGAAGCATGTCTCTCTGAGACAAAATGACATAATGTGTATACTGTCGAGATATTTAAAAAATAGCCAAAAGAGCAAAAGTCCTCAAAGCTAGTGAGTTTTGTGTTTAACAGACGGGAGGCCAGCTTGTACTGGCTCTCCCTAATAAAATATTCACATTGCTACATATTCAGGATGTTGTCAGTTGATTCCATTTGAGTCACTCCATAAAGCCTGCTGATTGCCTCTCCCACCACCCTTGCCTCTCACCCCCTCACTGTTCTCTATACTCTTACTCCATTGCTTCCCTCTTCCCCTTTTCTCCAACCCGCCAACAACTGGATTTGAGAGGGAAAGAAATTGACCAATCCCCACCCCCCAAAATCAAAACTCTGGAGTGATAGATTTTAAAAATCTGAATTTCTAAGCAGTAGAGTCCTTAAATATTAGCAATTGCTCTCATCAGCCTGGTTTTATCTCCAAAATGGTTCTCTTTTCATGCTGTCCTGTCCTCCCACCCAAACATAAGTCTAAGCGGTCTCCAAAGAAAGGGCCAGTATAGCTCCCTTCCATGTCTCTGCCCCAAGGACTGTTCGGGGTCTGCCTCAAGGAGGTGTACACAGCCCTCGCAAAGCACATTCAGCAGACGCCACACGCTTCTCTCACCCATCTTCACAACTCCCCTTCACGGGTTCTGAAGTTGGTCGGCATTGGCTCAGCCCCTTGGTTTCGGCTCAAAGAACACTAAAGGTGTGAGCAGTTTACACAGATTTTATTTTTCACCCATTGAGCACAGGAAAGTCTGGGCAGGCAGAGGTGACACAACCACTTCCCCTGGTTCACAGACAGACCATTAGACTTGGCTGGTAAAGGACAGGGATCCTATTCCTACCACATTGCTATGGGGTTATCACAATAACACGTTGTTCTCTTGATTATATTTACACCATGGATTGTGGAGAGGGTACATTGCTTACACTAAAAATATATACTTTGGAATCTCTAAAACAAAAATATCTCTATCTTTACACGAGACCTGCTAGAAAGAACATAAGAAACAAGGGAAATGTACCAGCACCTCAAGTTGTCCCCTCCCATGGGAAGGTTGCTCTGCTCACCACCTGACACCACTAGCTTGGGAGGGCGACCATGTCTAACCAATCAGACAGACAGACACAGATAAACAAGAGGGAGGCTTATCATCTTGGAGGAGTGAATGTGGGATAGAGGAGTGGAACGGAGGACTTTGGCCTCTTCTGCAAAAGGAGTAATTGCACATTCAGTTTGGTACTTCTGCTTCCAACATTATTGCATGTGTGAAAAACCTGCATGTTGGAGTCAAGTGCAAACCCGCTAAGAGAAGCCCAAGCTCTGCTGATTTCTGCTGGGCTGAGAAAAGTGCCGTGGGTGGGTTTTCTCTCTCTCAGGAAATATTAATGCCATCAGCTAGAAGAAAGAAGTTCTGTATTCTCCGGTGCTCAAAGTGAGTTAGGTTTAAGAAAAATGCCCGTCTTTTTCTTTTCACAAGGATCAGAAACCATTCCATTCCCTTTGCACACAGAATCTCCTAAAAGAATGATGCCTATGGATGAATCATTCCACTCTCTGAATTTTCCTATTGAAAAGACTCACATAAGACTCCTTTCCTCTTTTTATGTTTCAAGCAGTGATATAGTTACTTCATACCTCTTTTGGTTATGAAAATTAGCCTCCTTTTTGGTAAAGAAATGTTAAGTCAACTGCCTATTTTGTATAATTAATGTAAGGGTCTAAGGGCACCAAGAATCATAAAGAATAGATTTGGTAGAAAAATCACTTCTATTTGGTTTTAGAATGTCTTTTTCTCTTTACTCTGAAATACAGATGAGCCTGACGGCTTGAGAATCCTTAGTCCCTCATTCTAAATAAGGAAAATAACTGTAAAGTCCCCTTTGCGAGAAGCTCCAGAACTGTTCAAGCTCCTCACATCTCTCACCACCCCTAAGCGTTGGTGGGTTTTCAGGACCTCTAACCAAGAACTTCTTCCCTCCGAGGAGAACTTGAAAGACTGAGGAAAAGGCAGAAAGGAGAGGAAAGGGTGCTTGAAAAAGCTGAGTCAGTAAAAAGAGGTGTCGTCTTGGATGATGTCTCATTGGACCAGCCAGAGCCTGTAGGAAGGATTTCCACCTTATGGGAGGCCTGACAGCTATGATCAAAAGAAAGGCAGAAAGGTTGAGAACATTCAATGCAGGGCTTCTTAATATCCTACCAGGATGTGGCTTGGAAACCTGAGAAGTCCAAGAAAAATGCAGTAACAAACTAGCAAAGACTGCTTACAGTCCCAAGAGGAAGTGCTAATTCTCTTGCAAAAGAAGAAATTTAGAGAAGCTGTTAAAGTAGCAGAGAGAACAAACTGAATAATACTTCTGATGCTAGTTAAATGGAAAACCAGGGGACCCAAGGTCAAGCCTTCTCCTATATTTCAAGAAAAGGTGGAGACTCAGAACATGGAAATTGAAATTGATGGAGAAAATGCAGGGAGAATTGCTGACTCCTCTACCAAGACGGAATCTGGAGAGTTGAGTAGGTAGAAAATAAAGTAGAACTGGGAGTTGTCTATTTTGGATGATGGAAACCACAAATGCCTAGAACCAGAGACTTCTTGAAGGGTCACGGTGGTCACAGCCCGAGATGTTAACCAAGTCTGAGACTTAGCATATACCAGATTTTTATTAAACATTTATGACTAATTTAAAAGCCAATCGCATCCCAGAGAAATGGCAGATATTCACAATGTCATTTGGAAGTATATGGTTCACTATCCTTGTAACCTAATAGCAAGTTTATAAGAATGAGACAAGGATAGCAGTGGTATATGGTAAAGACCAGATCTCCTGATAATCCTATCATCACAAGTTTGAAATAATATATAGCCACAAAGAGCTAGCCTGCATTTTATGCATCCAAACATATTTGGCAACTTCAGCATATTTCTGCTGGTCTTCACCTTCTCTCGACCAACCCCTCCCTAAATGTAATGGGCTAGGAAGTAACCCACCCTCCTAGCAATACCAGTTCTCCCCACTAGAACCAAGATTCCAACAATCATCACTTTTTTAAATCCCTGCCCCCCCTCCCTTCCTACCTCTGTACTATCAGCCCATTGGGGCATTGGCCTGCCATCACTCAACTATTCCTAAAATCATAAAAGAGGTGGACTACTCCTCTTGACCAAGCAAACCTGGGCATGGAAATCACCTAAATACCTGCTATGCTTTCCACCCCTAAATCAGTTTCTCCTTAATGTTGAACTTAAACACCTTTTTCTATAGACTAAGCAGCCTGGATTTGTTTCAAGCTATTCTATTACAGAAGTCCAAGGGGGGAACCTAGATGGGAGAATGATCATATTTTTTGATGTCCCCATAGCTTAGGTGCAAAGGCCGTTTAATAGCAGCAGTGAAATCTTATGGATACACTTTGTCAATAAACATGCATGCATATGCACGTACATACACACACAGTGCTGCTGCTTCACCTCTACTCCCACACACAGCCCAGCTTGGCTCTGCCACCACAGTCGCCAGCCACAGACTTGAGTATAGAAGCAGCCAGGGCTGGTTTTGAGTGTTTGGTGGGAGCTGGGAAGGGGGAGAGAGTAAGACTAGGAAATGATTCCTATTACCGAGATATACTAGAAATGAAGCTGGCTATTGTCTGAGAAAAATCGAATGGCCTAAAAAGATTGGCACAGCCTTGGAAAGCGGCTAACATTCCTAAGGCGCAGTAACCTAGGAGGGTCTGGCTCAGGAAGGACTCAGAAGGACACACGTGCTTCTGTAACCGTACTGCACAGAGGAAACAAAGACAGGTTCCCTACTCTCAAGAAGCCTAGAATACACAAGGCGTCATAAGACATCAGTGCATTAGGAAAAAGATTTTTCTAAGTGACATTGTCACCTAGTTTTGATGCATGATGGGCTCTCCCTATTACATTATTACAGCCACGCTGAGGCAGGGACATAGGTGAAGCAGTCACCAATCTCCCTGCACAAAGGTGGCAGGAGAAGATGGGAGGGGCAAGATGGAGGAAGAAAGCATGGGCGTTCTCAGGAAACAAAGGTGAAAAAGGAGGTAAGCTCAAGGAAGCAGCCTGAGAGGGACAGGAAAAGCTAGCAAGAAAGCTTTTCCCATTGAAAGGTTGCCTTCTGATTTTTCTAGGTTGGGTAGGTAAATGGGTACAATTATTACATTTATCCTAAAGTGACAAAAGGTGACGCTTTGGTTCACAAAGATTTTAATGCTCATATAAAAAGAAAAATGCCTGTTCCTATCTGCACCATATAAAAGGAAGCTGAAGCTGTCCCTAAAACAGCCTTGTGAGTAGAAATCAGACAAACCAGGAATAATACCCACAATTCAAAGGAATATCATTTTAACATTATTTGAAAGCAGCATGACATTCAGCCAATAGGCCATACATACTGCTTGTTTACAGCAAGCATCCGTTCTGAGTGGATGGTATCCATCCTGTACCAGTTGTTAAATATTTTGAAAATCATCTGTGTTTTAAAATAATTGTGGCTCTAAGAGAAGTGAAATATGAAAGAAATACAGAATTCCTTTGATATCAGAAGTCTTTAGAGTAAGCCTAGAATAGACTAATATAAGAGTACGGAATGGAAAATTCAGTAAAGTTCTTGTAACTAACTCTTCACCTGTGAAAGAAGAGCATACTGGAGGAACGTCCCACTATCCAGAGAGTTTCCAGGATGGAAAACTAATACGATCATATTCCCTGACATGCTCACTAGTCACATTCTGTGCACAAAGGAAGGGAAGGTCT
Organism: Pteropus alecto; assembly: GCF_000325575.1. Lineage (NCBI taxonomy): Eukaryota > Metazoa > Chordata > Mammalia > Chiroptera > Pteropodidae > Pteropus > Pteropus alecto. The sequence goes on from NW_006430043.1 coordinate 2,722,972, forward strand.
ATACATACTGGAGCCCAAACCCTTGATATTCAATGCAACAGAGAAGAGAAAAACTATAAATATAGTTGTATACTAAATATCAAAATTAATTTCACCACTTAATGTTCATTTCTCAGTTTGGCTTTTTACATCTAAGAGCCAGAATATTTGTTGACCAATAGAAATCCATGATGAAGAAACCACATGGCTGAAGGTGGCTTTGGTCCATTGAGTTGATGATGATGGTTTGCTACTAAGGCAGCTAAGGAGACATTACGTAAGCACTTGGATCTCTCCAGGTATGGAATCAAATGTGTCTTCAAGAGAGAGCAGCAAGACATGGATGTTTCCACACCATGGCCAATAAAAACACCTTATCTCCCTTTCTACTCACAAACAACTATTATCAAACCTTTCCCAGATATCTAGAAAGCGAACTATGACAAATTTTCAGCCTAGGAAGTCCTTCCTGGTGTCTAAACTAATTCCTTCTGTAACGATTTAAGTTCATTTTCTTACTCTATCCTCGATGAAACTAAGAGAAGCTTCCCATCCTCACTTATCATTATTGACTTTTGCCTGAGTCTTTTCCCGTCTAAGCTAAACAACACCAATGTCCCTCCTCTTGGCCCTTTCATCATCCAAGGTTCTTGCTGAGTTATGCAGACTGCTGCTAAGGAACAATGAAGATGCACCCAGGTCAGCGGCATCTTCTGGCTGCGGTCGTGGGCACTGCCAATGCCCAGGTTGCTGACTCTCCTCGTAGCAGACCTTCCTAACAGCCTCTGGGTCTGACCAGCATCCCCCAGAGCAGGTAATCCACCCAAGGCCCACAGATACTATGGGACTGGAGAGCCTTCCCTTTTCTCTCTGCTCCTACTGCCCTATCCCGTCCTTCAGGAAGAGGGACCTCATTGAAGGACTCCTCAGTGGCAGAATGGATCCATATGGCTTGGCAGGTCAGCAGAGAGTTTCAGAGAAAATGTCTGGAAAATGGGAGGCTGGGTCTTCAATGGTGGCAGTTCTGAAGAGAAAGAGAAGGAAGAGGAGAAGTACCAGCGGGAGGTGGTCTTCTGCTTCCACATTCACATCTGGTGACTGGCTGCTGGTATGAGGATGGCTGGATGCCCTTCAGTGCACACCATGAATTACTGAATGCCGCGGCATGGCTTTTACACGACCAAGAACAGGGTCAGACTTGGTCTTGCTTCTTCTCCCAGAGGTTCGCCATCTTCTCTGTAACCAGAATTTCCCTGAGGCACCTCACAGCTCAAATCTTCCTTCCCAGCAAAGACTTTTAGTTGAAGAGACTGAATAAAAGTGTTACAATTAGACAAAAAGAGAACACATGATTCATTCAAAAAAACTTTTAACACTACTTTGAAGATGTCACCACAATTTGGATCTGGTTATATTTTAAGTTCATTTACAAGTAGACTAGTTCTCAACTAAAAATAACCATGTGCCTTATACATTTCGACAGCTGCCTGGATTTTCCTCTGAAGGAAACAAGATTCTATATTTCACTCACATTCAGCATAGATTTATTTTAACCCATTCGATGAAGAAATAACCCACCACTACCACCCACTGGTGGCTGTGACTTTTCATAGGACTTATGAGTGAGGCAGGATTGTT
>NW_006430043.1:2724598-2726869 GCF_000325575.1 Pteropus alecto
ATAAACTGAGAGCCAGAAACAGTGGCCTGCAGGTTATACATGGAATTAATAACTAAATTAGGTCTCTAACTTCTAGCCTACTGCTTCTTTTTTTTTAACTAAAAAAGTTGCCTTTAATAACACCTAAGATTTTACCTACAGTTGTCTGCCTACTTAAACTTAAATGGTGTTTGAAATAATTATTCAATTTGGGTGCATAGTCTACTTCAATACAAGCAAATATGCCTCAAGTCCTTCCATTTTCTTCATTAACCTGATTAACACTGATCTATGCTATTGGCAAATGATGTACAGAATTTTGTTTCCAAAATAAGAAAATAGTTACGACTCAATATTTCAAAATCTTTACTTGGCAATAATTTTTATTATGGAATTGTATTAATACTATGAACACTATCTGAATATTTTAGCAATTTCTCAGTTTGTGTGGTTGCAGTTACCAGAAAGATGCTCTATAGATTTTGAAATGGAAACCAGAAAGAAGATTAAGGGAACTAAATAGATAGAGCAAATTTTTATATCCCAAAATAATTCCATCCTGACTTTGGATCTGTGTAAATGGGCAGTTCAAAAAAGCACATCTGTTCAAATAGTTAGAAAACATTTTTTACTTTTCTTGAGTTTATAGTTATTCTCGTGGGGATAGCAGCAGTCTTGGAAGTGATATTTATTAGACAGATTCAATTTTACAGCTAAAATATCTTCTACTTTCAACATGATTACTATTTTTTTAAAAGCAGAAATAAATAAAAATCAGCAATTATAGTTCTCTTTACCTCTTTTCCTTTGAATTTCCAGAATTCATACTGAGAGCTTTCCACACTGTTGTTTTAGGCATTTCATCAGATATATTAATCTCAGAGGGGTCACATCTGAAATCAATACTCAGGACAGTAAATGTCAAACATTCCATCAAAATATATATCTCAGTCTGTAATGACCACCACCCACCGAAAGGGAAAAGATTATGTCTGAGGGAGCTCAGCTAACAGCTCTCAGGAAAGCTAGGAACCTGACAGTTGGAATATAGAGGCAAGGTGACCCATGAGGCAATGCAGAGAGCTGACTGAGGTGCCAGATGGCAGCCAGCCCCGCCCCCACTATTCTGCACTCCTTGGAGGAGTTCCTCCAGGGGTGCCGATGGCAGTGCTGTGAGGCCAGCAGTGGTGGCATCAGGAGCTCCCACTTACTGAGTGTGTGTCAGGCATGGCACTAAGCACTCTTCATTTTCTCACTTACATAGCCAAATGCTTCCCATTTGTAGTTTATGAAGGACTTTTATAATATATTATCTTAACTATCACGGCCTCAGTGAATATTAACATCTTCATTTAAAGGTGCAGAAACCAAAGCTCTTAGGGCTAAGAAACCTTTGAAGGTCAAACACCAGTAAGTGGAGAATCAAGAATCCAGTCCTTGGTCCCCTAGAACCCCAGAGCACTCTGAAGTTTTCTACAAGCCAGACTGTCTCCTTTCAAAAGGGCAGTGGAGGAGGCGGCATCCCAGTGGAGGAGGAACATTGCTCCTACTCTGCCACCAGAGAATTCAAAGCCTATGGCTCCTTGCAGAACAACCTGTAGAGAGTTTATTAAGACCCAAAGATTCAATGCTTTGGGATCAGTTAAAATAAAAAGTCAAACTCATAGTAACAGAAAGTAGAATGGTGGTTACCAGAGGCTGCGTGGGTGGGTGGGGCACAGGTGGGGGAAAGGGGAGAGATACTGATCAAAGGGTACAAACTTGCAGTTATAAGATAAAGAAATTCTGATGATCTATGTACAGCATGACCATAGTTAATAATCATGTATTATACACTTGAAATTTGCTAAGAAAGTCGATCTCAAGTGTTCTCACTGCAAACACAAAAAAGGAATGGTAACTATAGGAGGGGACAGATATGTTATTAGTGTAAGTGTAGTAATCCTTTCATGATGTATACATATAACAGAACACCACGTTGTACACCTTAAATACATACTATTTTTGTCAAAAATAAACAAATCAAAAATTTTTTAAGATAAAAAAACTTTCCTCATTTCCCCTCCATATAAAATATAAACGATAATCAATTCAATTCAATGATTCAGCAATAAATTATCCAGTATCCAGATGACCCAGATCTCCTCTCTTCCTTTTCCGCCCCGTCTCAACCTTTGGGCTTCTTTCTGCTTGTGTATGTCTCTCTTCCATAGAGGAAACAAAAGCCAGTAATAAAACCACAAATGGACCAACTTAGCTTCCTGTGACTTGTGGAGAGCAACAGCTTCAGTA
>NW_006430043.1:2726879-2739076 GCF_000325575.1 Pteropus alecto
AATTACGGCAGAAGTAAGGAATTTTTAAGATACCAGTTTGGTCCTCCTTGGCTCCTAGGACTGTGGATGCCATGAGCCAAGCTGGAACAGGCTGTCTTTGCTCATCCCCAAAGGCTTGCCGAAGCTTGGGAATTTCATGCCTACCAGGCTAAGAACTCTCTGGAAATGAAGACCATATCCTATTCATCTTAGGAAGGTAGCAAAGAAAGGCAGAAGGAACACTGCTTTGAGGAATACAAAGGCTAGGGTTTGAGTCTTAACCTCTCTTCTTAGCAGCATTGTGACCTTGGGCAAATTACATAAAACCCTCCATGCCTTGGTTTCCTTGCTGCATGAATGTAGATAATGAGACTTAGGTCAGAGAGTTGGTGTAAAGATTAAATGACAGTACATAGCAAACCTTCTAGCAGACTCCTGGCACAGAGAAGGCACTCAGTACCTGGGCTCCCTCACACTGTTCTCCTTGTGATTTCCAGCACCTGGTCGAGTGCCTGATACATGGCAGGTAGCTACTCAGAAAACCCTGACAGGAAAAGGTGTTTTCACAGGTTGGAACTGGGAGGCTGAGTGTTGGCTTTTTATACCAGCAGCTGCTTGTGTGACATCCCCTCCCCCAACAAAGCCAGGACATTTATAGAATACCCAAAACAGTAAACCCCTTGGTGTTTAGGGAGTTTTTACCTGAAACTGTTGTTCTTTCCAGGACTACTTAGTAACTTCCTGCTTTCTAAGGAGAACTTGTCTCCTCCCATTTCTAATATTTTCTCAGCCTCCTGGAAGAAAAAAAGACATTATAATATCTTGGACCAAGTAAAACCGTGAGTCTACACCAGCGCATTTTCTATCACTACAGTTTCTACCTAATTTTTCTCACATTTATTATAAAAGAGTGCAATTATGTTCTTTCATAGATTTGACTCATCACAAAAAGAAAGGCAACCAGATATTTGTATACGGAATAGTATTTTTTTAAAAAAGAGCCTGAATTTGAATAAGCCCTAGATCCAACTACCAATTTACTAGAAATATAGGGAAAAGAAGAACATATTAAATGACACCAAGGGATACATTTAGTAAAATCTAAATGGTGGGAAACCTTACAGTTCAAAGACCCAGTGTATCCAACCAAAAGAAAAAGAGATAGAAGGGGAAGCCCCAAGGAGATTTAAGAAGCATATCAACCAATTGCAATATATGGACCTTATTTGGATCTTATTTCAAACTGATTGTTAAAAATAATAGTGAGTCACCAATGTCACCACAATAAATTTAATAAAAAATAAATAAAAATAATAGTAAGTCATCTGGGGAAATATGAATAATGACCGTTCTTTCTACTTTTGCATATGTTTGAAATGTTCTATGATAAAATGTTTTATCAAAAAATAATCTCATTAATTAAAAAAAAGAATTAGAGAAAAAATATGTACAAATATGGTTGAAGTAGTATAATTAATAATAAAACCAAAAACAACTATAAGTTTTAAAAAAGGAAGAATGTTTAAATTGAGATAATAATACTATAGAATATTATGCAACCATTAAAACAACATATATGATTACCCTATAGACATATAGAAACATGAAAGTGTCTTATGAAATCAAGTTGAGGATAAAAAATCAGAATATATTTATATATAACAACACACAAAAATATACAATTATTATGGTTATATGAAACTGTATTAAGAATTTAAATAGAACATTTTAAAAACTGAACAGAATGTTAGATGCTGATGTGAAGATTTGGGATAAAGTCTATTTTTTTCTTTTATTTCATTTAGTTTTTAACATAATTATATCATTTTAAACTTTAGAAATTTTGAAAAATAAGAAATATAATGTTTACCAGCCACCTTGAACTTAACATCCAAAAGAGATCCCTTGATTTTTCCTCCCCAAACTGCTGTTCCTAGGTCTTCCCCATCTTAATAAATAGCATGGCCATTCATCCATTTGTTCACTCCAAAAATCTGTCGTCCTTGATTCCTCTCTTTCACCCATGCTACTATAAATTGGCAAAACTTATCAGCTCTGTATTCCAAATAAGTCCCAAACCAAGCCACTTTCACCACCTCTCCCTTAGCCTAAGCTACCGTCACTTCTTGCCTGAACTATTGCCACAGATTTCTAACTAGTCTCCTGGCTACTTCTCTCCCATTTCCAGCTTCACTGGTTTTCTTGATGATCCTCAAGGACACCAAGCTCATTCCTTTGCATTCACTGTTCCCATGGCCTGGAATGCTCCTACTCCTAGATATTCTCATGACTTGCACTTTACTTTAGTGAGGTTTCTGCTGAAATGTCTCCTTCGAGGAGTCGTCCTTGATCACCCTAAAAAAAGCAACTCCCATATCCCCTTACTGTCTTCTTAAACCATATCACTACCTAACGTTTTATAAATATTTATAAAATGTTACTACCTAACGTAAATAAATATTTGTGTGCGCATATATGTAATTTTAAAATTTTGTTTGTGTTTTTGGATGTCTAAAAGCTTCACATTTTATGCAGTGAATTCTATCAATCTTCACTTTAAAGTTTTCCTCCATTGCTTTTGTGCCTATAATTGTTAAAGCTTATTTAATAACACAAAACAGATAGACCAATGGAACAGAATTGGGAGCCCAGAAATAAACTCATGCATATACGGTCAACTAATATTTGACAAGGGAGCCAAGATCATGCAATAGAGAAAGGACAATCTCTTCAATAAATGCTGCTGGGAAAACTGGATAGTCACATGCAGAAGAATGAAACTGGACCCCTCTCTTACACCACTCACAAAAATTAACTTGAAATGCATTAAATACTTAAATGTGAGACCTGAAACAGTAAAATACCTAGAAGAAAACATAGGGAAAAAGCTCTTTGACATTGGTCTTGGCAATGATTTTTGGATTTGACACCAAAAGCACAAGCAACAGAAACAAAAGTAAATAAGCACGACTACATCAAACAAAAAGCTTCTACACAGCAAAAGAAATGATCAACAAAATGAAAAGGCAATCTACGGAATGGGAAAAAATATTTGTAAACCACATAACCTAATAAGGAGTTAATGTCCAAAATATACAAAGAACATATACAACTCAATAGCAAAATGATGATGATGATGATGATGATGATGATGATAATCCAATTAAAAAATAGGCAAAGGCCCTTCTTTTTCCTAAGAAGACATATAAATGGGCAACAGGTATATGAAAAAACATTCAATATGATCAATCATAAGGAAAATACAAATCGAAACTACAATGAGATATCACCTCACATCTGTTAGGATGGCAAAAGACAAGAGGTAAGTGTTAGTGAAGATGGGAAAAAAGGGAACTCTCGTGCACTGTTGGTGGGAAGGTAGATCGGTACAGCCACTATGAAAAAAAGTATGGAGATTCCTCAAAAAATTACAAAGAGAATTATTGCATGATCCATACATATACATGATCCATACATATACATAACCAAAGGAAATGAAATCACTATCTCAAAGGGATATCTGCACCCTATGTTCATCGCAGCACTATTTACAATAGCCAAAACATGGAAACAACCTAAATGTCCATCAATAGATGGATGGATAAAGAAAAGGTTACACACATATACACACACACAAATATTGTTCAGCCATATAAAAAGGAAATCCTGCCATTTCCAACAACATGAATGAATCTTGAGGGCATTATGCTAAGTGAAAGAAGTCAGACAAATACTGTATAATATCACTAATATGTGGAATCTAAAAAAACTGAAGTCATAGAAAGAATAAATTGGTGTTTGCAGGGCTGGTGGGGGGAAATAAGTGAAGATAGTCAAAGGGTGCACACTTTCAGTTATAAGATGAATAATTTCTGGGAATATAATACACAATATTGTTAACAATACTGTATGGTATATTCGAAAGTTGCTAAGAGAATAGATTTTAAAAGTTCTCACCACAAAAAATAATAATTGTGACTATGTAAGGTGATAAATGCATTAACTAACTCTATTGTGGTAATCATTTTTCAATATATACATACATCAATTCCTTACATTGTATACCTTAAACTTACACAATGTCATGTCAATTATATCTCAATAAGACTGGAAAAAAATAATATAAGATTTTAAAAATTCAAGATATTAGGAAAAAAGTCCTTTTAAAATGTATTTCAAAGGACACGTTCAGACACTAACTGTATTTGAAAACACTTTCCGGCTCTTTCGTTTCTTGGTCGGGTATTTTCATTTTGCTACACATTCATCCTTTGCACATATAGGCTACCAACTGAGGGTCCATTGTGTGGCTGGCAGATGCCAAGTGCTGAGGGAAATGAGGAAGGATAGAAAGTCTTGTGCAAGTTATCTTTGCATGGTGCCAACCACAACATCATCTGCAATTAGGTACATAACAAATACTCTCAGAAATAATAGGTTTTGTATACTTGTCAAATTAGACCTTTTAGGAGAACATGAACCATTAGATCTGATAATAAGAGCAGATTCTATGTTCATAGTCTAAGTGTGAACCTGGTGAGTAGACTGTAGACAAACAAATAAACAAACAAACAAAACAATTGGTTGTCAAATCCAAAAATGAAGGGCAGACAGGGACAAGAATCTTTAATCCTTTCTCAGCTGAAAACAGCTTTGGAAGACTCTTCCCAGCTCCTAAATATAACCCTTGGGATTCCAGACATGCTGACTTTTCATGTGGCCCATCCTATGTTCTGAAATTTGAGGCTGCCCCAAAGTGTACAGTTGGTGCAAGAACTATGACCTCTTCCTCCTTGGCCTTCTTTTTGGCATCATCCAACTTCTTCTTTTTGCTTTCAGGCATGAGATCATCTAACCAGCTCAGCTCTCGCTTTGAGAAGCAAAGATCCATGACTTTCCTGACAAAGACCAAGGCCAAAACCTGAAGAAAAATAAAGAAACTGAATTAAATGGGCTCATTTACTTCCTGGAGTTAAAAGCAAAGTCTTACTTTCACAGCGGATGAGGACATTTCAAGCAAAATCAAACCATAATAATAATGATAGTTGCCTTTTATTGAGTGCCCTCTTCGGACCAGATACTAAGGTAAGTGTTTTATATACAATATTTATTTAACTATCTTAACAACTCTACAACCTAGAGAGCAACTAATTTAATTCCCTTAATGAAAAGAGAAACACTTCATCTGCAGATGGCCCTAAGAGCTGCCTTCCCCTGGCCTGGGGCCTGCAGAGCTACAGGGCACATGGGGTTGCAGAGCCTCTGCAGGAGCATGGCTATGGTGGGGCCAGCCATGCCCATCCCAGGCATGACTCCCCATGGGGTGAAGGGACCTTGAAGGACCCTCTGGATTCCCTCTGATCCCTTGCCTATGCATTTCTCCACCAAATCCTTGCTTTATGCCTGCATCATGGATCTCTGGTTTTTGTCTCTGCCTTCTGGTCTGGTCTGACACTCTTTATAAGTGAGAAAATTGAGGCCCAGGGAGAGAAAGTGACTTGCCTAATTTCCTCAACAGAAACAGGTCAATGGATCTCAACTGCTACTCTACATTTTTTCCCCACAAGGGCCATTTTAGTCAAACGCGAACCAGTAATAATCCAGAAAGACCTGCCTGGATTGACTGGTGTTCACCAGCTACATCTGGTGGCTGGACAAAGAATGAGGCAAATAAAGCTTATTAAATTCAACCAAATTTCTCCTGAATTTCAGTGACTATTTTCCCAATAAATCCAAAATTGATAGTATCCCTCCGGGATTTGTTAGGAACTTGCTATTTCTTTAACCAAACACTAAACCCCTGAACATAACACCCAAATGCAGAACCCTATGTGTATTCTGACAAAATTGAGAAACCATCAGAAAAGTATATGCCTAGGAGACCAGGGAAAAAGAAACCCGCCTCTAGTTTCCTCACCCTTGAATATTCTCCCGGTAAGACAGAGTTCAAAAGTACCTAAACAAGTACCAAACATTATCCTCATTGCCTCTTTTCTCTAGAGGCCTACCCTTTAGGTAACTGTCAAACATTCCACTGAATTTTCAGTATCTTTGTAACACAGAGTGAGCCAGAGAAAGGAAGGAATCAAGAAGAGGTGATGAAACAGTCAGGTGGCAAGAATTTCATCATCGCCCTAGATTTAGAAAACAGCTTGTCACCTGTTGCACCACACATAGTTCAGCTTCTCTAGTCTTCTTTCCAAAGATCTTGCTTCAGTTAGAAAGGACATAAGGATGTCCCAGTCACTTATCAGTCCTAGACGAACCTCCTCCTCTCCTCCAGTGGCTTAAAACAGTGTACTTCTACCACTTTAGGCAGTTCTGATCACAATAAATTCTAAATTGGAACTCTATTGCTTTAAAGTAATATGCAAATTATTGCAAACATGAAGGCTCCTCTCCATGTCAGATTCACAAAAGAAAGAGAGAAAGGGGGAGAAAGAGAAAGAGAGAAAGAGAAAGAGGAAGAGGAAGAGGAAAGGAAGGAAGGGAAAGGGGAAGGAAGGGAGGGAAGGAAGAAGGAAAGGAGGGAGGGAGGGAAATATCACTACTCATTAGGAAGGCCAGGCAGACTGATAATCTAGAAAATAAACATAACAAACTGTTACACACATGCATCCCCACCTCAAGGTCCCCTAAATAATGCTGCTCCTATGAAGATCAACCAAAAAGTCATCATCAATAAGGGATTAATATCCATATTATATAAAGAACTCCTAAAACTCAACAACAACAACAACAAAAAAACCAACCTAATTAAAAAATGGGCAAAGGACTCGGATAGACATTTCTCAAAGAAGAGATACAAATAGCCAATAAGCACATGAAAAGATGCTCAATATCACTACTCATTAGGGAAATGCAAATCAAAACCACAATGAGATACCATTGTTTGGCTGTTATCTAAAAACAAACAAACAAACAAAAACCTCAAAAACAAAAACACAGAAAATACGTGTTGGCAAAATGTGGAGAAATCGGAACCCTCTGCGCTGGTAGTAATATAAAATGGTATTGCTGCAATGAAAAACAGTATGACAGGTCCTCAAAAAATTAAAAATGGAAGTGCCATATGATCCAGTGATCCTACTTCTGGGTATATACCCAAAAGAAATGAAAGCAGGGACACAAACAGGTATTTGTTTCCTGTTAGCATTATTCACGATAATGTGGTATATGTGTGCATGTGCGTATACACATACATATGGAATATTATTCGGTCTTTAAAAAGGAAGGAAATTCTGACACACGCTACAACATGGATGAACCTGGAAGACATTATGCCAAGTGAAATAAGCCCATCACAAAAGGACAAATACTGTATGGTTTTCCTCTTATGAGATCCCTAGAGTAGTCATATTTATAGAGACAGAAAGCAGAATGGTGGTCGCCAGGGGATGAAGGGAGAAGGAAATGGGGAATTATTGTTAAATGAGCTGTTTAATGAGCACAGAGTTTCAGTTCTGCAAGATGAAAAAAGTTGAAATGGATGGTGGCAATAGTTGCACAACAATGTGAATGTACTGAACTATACACTTTAAAAGGTTAAGATGGTAAATTATATGTTATGTATATTTTATCACAGTTTTAAAAAACAAATAATTTTTGAAAAACTCACCATCATTGGAAAGATAATAGCGGCTGGAGACGCCTTGATGACCCAGAGCAGAACAAGGCAAGTTAGTTGGACGAGGGTGAAGAGGTGCACTTTGCGCAGTGGCACATGCCGAAGGTAGATGAAATCTGGCTGGTGCTTTGCAGGCATCCCAAAGAGCTTCAGACGATCAAAGAACTGAAAGGGAGGGACTGGCATTTATTTTCAGGAGGCTTCTCTGGGTCAGAAGCCTTGTTGGGCCCATTCGTATCCCTTGTATCACCTGCTCTGAAAGGTAGATAATACCATTTCCACTGGACAGAAATGGAAACTGAATCTCAGAGAGGGCATGTAATTTGGCCACGGTTGGTAAGTGACGGAGTCAAAATTCAGATCCACCATTTTAAAGTCTAGGTTCAAATTTCTTTTTCCTACCCCACACTATGGCTCCTGAGAAAACTTCTTTCTCAGGAAATGTTGAAAACAAAATAAGGTAATTGCATCTTTCTCTTTATTATCAAAACTAAATCTCCTCCTGGTTATTGGAGGAGTTTGAAGATTCTCATGATTACTTATAGTGGAAACATAAAATGAAACCTCATAACAATCGATACAGAAAATATGACCATCCTTATATTATAAAATGGAAAACAGAGACCCAGAGGGATTAAATAACCTGCCCAAAGTCACATTAGAATTCAGTGTATAAGAATAACCACTGGATATTCCATAAAAACAAAGAGGAACTAGCCAAAAATAGAAGCAGCAGCTAAGTCATCATATCATCTGGGGTACCCAAGTAATGAGTAACAAGCTCCTGAGTTTCTCTGTTCAAAGGTCTGAGAGGAATGAGTTGATAGATGGGAAAAGGCAGAGTGTGACAGGAAGCTATATCTGCTTACATGGAGCAGCTCCCACTACTACCCAATCTCTTCATCAATGTACAACTAAACCCCCTCTCTCACACTTTAGCCTGGCACTAAAACTAGCATTGTTCCTGTGTGGAAGCCAGTTTGATTCTTGACCAATCTTTTGTATCTAAGTTTACTAGCATCTGACAAAGCACCTAGTGTTTAATGTGTGCCTAATAATTGTCTGTTGAATAATTAACAAATGACTAGAATCATGACATCAAGCCAGACCAGCTGTAAGTGTCTGCACCCTCATGCCAACATGACTGTATTTTGCCCGATGTCCAAAGAAATGTTTACAATAGCTTAACCAGCAAGATTAGGAAATGGTTTCTCAAAACTGGTTTGTGCTTCCCTAGGGGAGGGAGCTGTGTCCCCCCACCCTGCCCTCAGTCAGGACAGGTGAGCTCACAGTGAGAAGACTGCTCTGGCTGAGCCATGCAATACCTGAATTCCCTGTAGTGAAGAGACTCCCATGTAGAGGAAGACTCCGTAGAGTACCGGCATCGGGATGAACTGAAGACAAGAGCAGAAAGACCAGAGATTATACTTGGTATCAGCACACTCTGGACTATATCAACTTTTAAATCTTCAAGAAGGAAGCACAGTCACAAAATCACTGTATAAATATTACATTAGTTTCTGCTGCCTTTACATGATTAAGAAGCAGAAGTAAAAGCAAGCTGACAGTGATAAAAATCATTTTGTTCTGAAATGAAATGATTACATGTAAGTGTAATCTGGTCCTGATTTAATCATAGGCTTCACCTCTCACCTATGTCTGGCTCTTCCTCTTCCGTGGGGATGGGCGGACACACACGCGGACACACACACACACACACACACCCATAGACACACCTCTTTAAAACTGATACCTCTTAAACATTTTGTAATCACACAGTCATCTCCTCAGGGATTTGGTTTATTTTAACATGGACTAGAAAAGTTTCCTTTTTTACTAAGCAGACTTGAGGGCAGGAGTGGGGAAATAAGATACCTTATCAGAGAAGGAATGACCTGGGGAGAAATAACAACATTTTTATATTGAATCTACATATATACCTACCACATCACATACATTAATCCAAGTAATCTTCAGAGCAACTCTATGAGGTAGGGAAATGAGGTCTATAGAATCAAGGCAAGGAAAATCTCAGAGCTGAAGACTAAACTCGACTTGCTTTTATTCTGAGGCTAAAGAACATTCCCAAACATAATTCCTCTCAGCACTAGAAAATTCCCCATTGGATTTTATGTTGTTCCAGCTCTAGAGTGAGTAGATGTCTCAATTTGGTGCTACCTTGTTTGCAGAACTATTGAATGGTTTCCTAAAAGAATCCTCCCAAGGTAGTTAAAGGAAGGCCAAGCAATGCCCACCACCATGCCTTTGTGGTTACATTCCTGGAGGAGCAGCAATCTTTGGGCTTCTTCAGATGGCACCTAGACCAGCAGTAGGAGTGGGGAAGGACTAGGGACAGAGAGTAGAAGAGGGTAATGAGAAGAGGTGGCAAGATTGAGTGGACAGGCAGATAGTGCAGAATTCTTTCCCATCTCTCTCATCTCACCCTTAAATAGCATTTGCAGTGCAGGCTAGGGTGGTCAGAGATTCACGAAAAAAAGAGAAATGGAAGCAAGAGAGACAAATAAGTGCTCCAGAATGGTTGGGGCTTGAAGATACGGCCACAGAGCTTTCCTTCTCACCCCATTTTTCCCAGATGCAGGCCTTACACCCACACACAAAAGTTTTTTCTCACATTCAGGTATTTTTCATCCTTCTAAAAATTCCCTTTTAACCTCAAATCTCACACCAGCCACTGCCCATTTTTCTGTTCCACTTTACAGAAAAACCTCTTGAAAAAGTTGTCCACTCACACTCTTTACTTCCTCACATCCTATTTACTCATTAGTCCCTTGTTAATTCAGCTTCTGCCCTATTGTTCCACTGAATCTGCTCTTGTCAAGTCACATTAGGCCTCCATGTTGTCAAATCCAATGGCCTTGGTTTAGTCTTCATCTTTCCAGACAGTTTCTAACTAATCTCTCCTACCTGAAACACCCCCTCGCATCACTTCCCTGACACCACACTCTCCTGGTTTCCCTCCTACCTCTGGCAGCTCCTTCTGAGTCTCTGTTACATTTCCTCCTCTACCCAACTTCTAAATACGGAGCTCTTTAGACTGTTCTCTCTGGTCCTACTTCTCTTTTATATCTACCCTTCTCCTTGAGTTATCTCATCTGCTCCCTTGGCTTTCAATATCACTTATGTGCTCCCGCATTTATATTTTTAGTTCAGAACCCTCCTCTAGCTTCTTTACTCAGATGCCTCCTAAAGATCTCACCCAAAATCTGACCACAGTCTCGCCTGTCACAAAATCATTTCCCCGTCTTAATGCCATCTGCCCAAGTCAGAAACCTAGCAGGTGTTTTTCCATTTTCCTCACTCAATTCTACATCTAGTCAACAGGCAAGACCTTTGGATCTGCCTCCAAGATATACAGCAGACATGCCTTTTATCCATCCCTACTGCCAACTTTCTTACCCAAGCCACCACATCCCTATCTGTAATAACCTCACTGGTCTCTCTGCTTCTATTTTTCCCCAACCCTAAAACCTCAGACTCTAGCCATCAGCCAGAGTGATCTTTTGAAAATACTAAATCGATCATGTCCGTCTGTTAAAACCCTTCAAATGCTACCTTTACCAGCGTCAACAAGGCCCTGCATGGTCTGCCCCTGCTTACTCTTCAATCTCATCTCACTGTGCTTTTGCCTTTACTCAACATCCTTGAGTCACATGGCCCGGAGGTTTCCTATTCATCATTCTTTCCAACTCGGGGCCTCACTAGACTGTTTTTCTCCCTTTCCCCTAAGCCATTCCCCGCTCTCCCTGGCACAGCTGGCTGCATCTCAGCTTAAATACCATCTCCTTAGAAAGGCCTTCTTTGACCACACTTACTAAAACAGCACCTCCTTAATTTTCTATAGCACTGTAGACCACTGTATATTTTCATTGATCACTTTTATTCTGTAATTATTGTTTTCTTAACTAACTTTCTTAACCATGTCTTATCTGTCTTACCCCACTAGAATAAGCTCTTATTTTCAAATCAGGCACTCAATATATTACCTAATGAGTGAATGAATGATTACCTTTAATATTGCTGTCATGAAGACCGAGCAGCCCATCAGCACAAAGATCATAAGGCCTGTCACTCTCTGCTCTCGGATGCCCAAGAACTTGGGCTGTTCTCCAGGAGCAGAGCACTCAGATTCCAGTTTGAGGCTATTCACATGTGTGATGGACAGGACAGTTGCAGCCACAAACCAGGGCAGGCCCATGATGGAGCAGACACCCAACATGATGGCCACCATCAGCAGGTCCAGGTGGTAGCCACAGCCTTTCTGTGGGGGGAAAAGAGTCTCTGTCACTACCAATGGTCTGGCTACAGTAGGGCATAGAACGGTGAACTAAGAGTCTCAGGCCCAAAGCAGGAAGGGCTGTATAGGTAAGGAGGAAGGGGTCCAGTGATCCCAGACAGGTCTTTTGGCCACTCTTCATTTGGAGGGAACAGAGAAGAAAAAGGGAAACCTTAGCCTATGCAAAACATGCCAACATCCGTTCTTTATCCAAGTGCCCCAGATCTCACTCTGAGTCTCACACATTCAAAGATCCTTCCTTGGCAGAGTCGCCATAGACCAAGCCACATCTTGACC
>NW_006430043.1:2740136-2757029 GCF_000325575.1 Pteropus alecto
TCAAAATCTCTCTTTATGTATTTTTTGCTTCTGCCTAAAATATATGCCAACCATAGCATAAGTTCTTAAATCGGACAGGTTTTAAGTGCTTTACCATAATATACTCATTCCGCAGAAACATCGCATACCATAAAATTGCATGTTAAAATAAAAGGGAAATGGAGAAAAACATATTCAACTTTGTAACCAGAGCACTAACAAAAACAGTTATTATCGTGTGGAACATAAGCTGACCAGCCCGGAAAGCAGATCGGCTAGAGGCAGCCTCAGGGGTAATTTTAGAATGCATAGAAACGATAGTGCAGGACTTCTGCTTCTGGCCAAGATGGAGTATCAAGGACTAGATTTACCCCGTTGTGTAAAACAACCACTGAAAGGAAGAAAGGGAAGGAAGAAAGGAGGGATGGAGGAAAGAAGAGGGGGAGGGAGAGAGAAAGAGAGAGAGAGAAGACAAAGGCCAACTGCCAACTGTACAGGGCATTTATTCCTGCCTTTACTCAAAGACTGCCTTTATTCCTGCCTTCCTTCTCCTCCCCAGCCTCTCCCATTCTTTCATTTTATAATTCTTTTCCAGTCACTGAATATGTCCAGGTTTTCTTTCCTCTCCACTCTGTGGGGATCTATGGAGCTCTGTGGGGATCTATGGAGCTCAGCTTCTCCATCTTCTCTGTTTACTCAGTTAGTGCTCCCAAACAGAAATATATTTGGAGTCCCTATGTATTGAATATTCATTTTATTTTTTATATAGGTTTTTGGAAAAATATTATAGATTATAGAGAGTTCTACAAACAAACAATGAAATAGGGTTGAAGAGATGTCCCGGTTACTCTGGCAGGAGCCCTAGACGCCAGATGAGGCCACTCGGCCAGATTACCTCTTCACAAGGCAAGATCCTGAGGGGCAGGCCCGAGTTCTATGCTTAGCTTTCTCATCCTTCCCGGTCCCCTTATGCAGTTGGTGCTCAATGAAAGTGCTGTCATCCAGACTTGTTCCAGAGACCCACATTTCCACAATAACTAGTGTATATGTATGTAAATGCACACATTCCATTGTTTTAAATCTTAACATATTAAAAACAGTGACATTAATGATCATAAATAATACTTTTCAATCATTAAACAACCTTAGGTTTGCTGTTCTTTGACTTTTCTGACTTGAACTTAGCGAAGCCTGAGGAGTCTGCTTTTCTGAGAGGTAAGGCATGAAGAGCAAGGTTTAGATTTAGAGGACTGCCAGACTCATGATTAGACTATGGAAAGGCCTTTTAAATAAACCTGGAACCAGATTCCACGAAACTA
This sequence comes from Pteropus alecto, assembly GCF_000325575.1. NCBI lineage: Eukaryota > Metazoa > Chordata > Mammalia > Chiroptera > Pteropodidae > Pteropus > Pteropus alecto. Next base: position 2,741,435 of record NW_006430043.1, read on the forward strand.
CATGAGGTATCAAGTACCCTGAGCTCTGTTTACCTTGAACACACTGGGAACTTGAAGCTTTGGTGATGGGATTCCAATCAAAAAATCAATAATCACCATTGTGAAGATTGTGAGGAAAACAGCAAAGTCACTCACCATGGAGCGTACCTGGCATGTGGTAGAAAAGAATTTAGTATTGTAGAAGGTTTAAAAATCCCCAGAAGAATGTTTTAATTTTATAGTGAATTAATAAAAGCATATTTAAACAACAGGAATATGTTGATATACCCAAGTTAATGCCTCCACCAAAACCTTGAAATGGTTCCTAATTTCACTTAGTTAAAAACCTAAAAGGCCTTCTTGGCCTAAGAGGCCCACATACGCAAGCATCATGCCCTCTCTGACCCCAGCTCCTAAAGCTCTCCCGCTCTCTCACTCTGTTCCAGCCACAAAGACCTCCTTGTTTCTTAAACATGCTAGACTCAGGCCTGCCTCAGGGTCTTTGTACTTTCTCATCCCTCTACCTCGAATGCTCTTTCTCCAGTAACCTCTTGGGTCGCTTCCTTACCTCCTTTATGTTCACTAAAATATCACCTTCTCTATGAGATCTTCTCTGATGACCCTACTTAAAACTGGTCACCACCTTGTACCTCAGTACTTCCTATATTACTTTCCTGCTTCATTTTTCCCCACAGCACTTACCACCATTTTGTTCCTAAAAGGACTATCTCACTTTATAGTTTAGAGTAGCTTTAATAAAATACAATGCCTCTGAAATGCCTAGTGCCTGCCTTACTCTGAACTTTCAACAGTTATAGAGAAAAATATATTTCAGCCATGTGTAACATCACTAACACCTTAACCAGACTTTGCTTTCCTTTGAAACCTGAGGTTTCCAGCTCCCCATCCCTGGTTTTATTTGTTCTCCTCTTAATGTCACACAAATTCTCTCCTCGGAACTCTTATAGCACTTACATCCAGGTTGGCATACAGCTATTTACTACTGTCTCATGTGGACCTCGTTGTTTCATGTGTTTCCCCTTCCTGTCCAATGGCAGTGACCATGTTTTAAATTTATTTTGCATCCCCCATAGCATATAGTCCAGACCTGAGCAAGGAATTAGTGCACAACTGCCACTTGTTCACTGTTTGTCCAGATCAGAACGATGACCTAGAACTTATATATGTGCCTCCTTTAACTCCTTTAACTACTTAGACATCAGTAGGCTCACTGATGTCTAAGAATGTGTTTTGGTCATGTAGATGTGTACAGTAACTATCTAATCAACTGAGCCCTCCATCCATTCACACGTCCTGCTCTGAAAATGTACCTGACTAAAACTTTACTTACAAAAAAAACTACCATTTCTTCCTTATTTGAACTCCTTTTCAAAGCGATGGCTCCTTTAGCCGCTCTATACTTGGCCTCTAATTCTGCCCTTATATAATTCTGCCCTTTGGTCATGACAAAACAGTGCCATCTGCATCGGGGAAAGGTTGTTGAGACTTCAACCAGTCATGCAAACCAAGTCATTTCCCAGAAGCATTTTGGCTACTGCAGTCAACGTGACAAGTAATTTCACAAGCTATTACAAGAGCCATCCCCGGGAGGAGACCTTGGGGTCCCCTACATATCAAAAGTGATCATCCCAATTGACTATATTCCAGAGCCAGCTGTAGCTATTGCATGTTACATGTCTCAATATTCTGGAAATGAGATTTAACAGTATTCTGAAAATGAGACAATAGGTTTTCGAGACTACTACTCCACCTTAAACTCACCTGGCACTTTTAAATCAAAACGCTTTTAAGTATTAACTCCTCGTTCCATGCTACACACCTATGAAAGAGGCTGCCGGACACTAGAAGAAGAGATGCTACAGTGTGGCTCATCAGGACATTTAGAGCTCTCACCTGCTACTCTACTCAGGAAGCAGCATAGAGGCTGAGAATAGGTTCTGTTATATTAGAATTCTAACACAAAAGAAAAGGATGAACATGCTACCTACTCTGGTTGGGAAATAGCGGCTTGTCTTAAATGTCTTTAAGGTGCTTGAGAGGATGAAGGTGGTGAAGAAGAGAATGCAGGACCAAAAGAGCACATCAGGTGTATAGGGTCCATGATGGCCACACGCAGATCCCGTGAACTCTCCATGCATCATCTGGCATTCCTAGAGGAACAAGCATTCTGAGTAATGAAAGGCAGGCAGGAGGGAGTAAACTGGCTACTGCTTTCAGAGTCCACCACTCACTGTCATCCCATACTTGCTGGGGGTCACAGGCTGCCAACAGCACTGACCTCCATGCACTTGTGGGGATCTCACTTGGACAGGCCCCTTCCAGGTAGGCTGACTACTTACTTAAGGTTTTAACTAAGACATTTTTGAAAATGAAACCAGAACTGTCTCAAGCAAACATAAGGTTCTGGGAGGGCCCTAGCAATCTATATTATTTTTATGACAGAAAACTTCCAAATTTGAGTGTCCCTCAAGCCCCATAAAAACTGGATCTGCTCCCCACCCCTGCCTGGTTTCATCTCCACATATCCTTAGTATAGGGTCACTGGGAAGAGAAGAGAGAGATAATCTTCTTTTTCTTTTTCCCTTTATGTATAAGAGGATTTCGAAGGAGGAAAAAATGTCAGTAAGAATAGTTTTTTAAAAGTTTTACTTCTTTAAATGCCAGACCTTGCTGAAGGACTACCCACTTCTACCTAGAAGTCCCTCCCCCTTAAACCTGGTGGTCACAGTGCTAGGCCATCTGGCAGCTCCCAGACTTACAGTAACAGTCAGGTTAGCCCAGTGGACTTCTGTTGTCACGATGTTGTGGTCCTTCCAGTACTGTAGTGTGTGATTGTTTGGATTCTCTGGGAGAGTACACCTGCAGCTGAGGGATTAAAAAAATAAAGATTCCTGAGGAAAGCAGCCAAGTATTCAATGAAATATTTTTAGCTATGACTGGCCTAAAGGCTCTATCAGAGCCTGCCTGTTTCTCCTTTGCCCACTTCAGATCCCTGAAATTGGTCTTATTGGTTGAGGCCCATCTGTAGGCCCAACCATACCCCAACTTTTCCATCAGTTATTAATAAAGATGGACTCAAATCAGCATGCAGGTCTTGGATTAAATCATGCTGACAACCAAGCTTGGCATCTGATGTGCCCAGAATGAGCCCTGGTGGTTTCTTGCTTAGTTTCTATCTCTTAGGCTTATCCTATGGAATTCAATCTGCATAGCAAGGAGGACGCGATACCTCATTAGGCTCCCCACAGCTCCTTCCAAGCCTAAATATCTTGTTCCCCCTGCCACATTCTTGCTTTAAAATTCAGTCTCCTAGAATTGTGATGTAAGCTCTTCCTGACACTGCATCATCCCTGGTAATATTCCACTGCCTTGGCCATTCTCTGGCTTCCCAGGCTGCGTCTTCGATCTAAACCAGACCAGACCATACCTATCCTGTGGGCCACTATGTTGCCTCCCACTCCCAGCATACTTCATGCCTAGTATACTAAACTGACATAGCCATTCCTACCAACTTGTTTCATCTGTGAATTTAATGAACATGTCTTCTAAGGATATAGCATGAACAGAATTAAAATTCAAAAAGCTCTCAACAGATTATAATAATAGGAGAAAATCAACAAAACAAAAATAGGGAAAGCTATAAAGTCCTACCTTTAGGTATAAAAAAAATCAATTCCAAACTTGGAAACAACAGATGTCCTCTAGTAGATGAATGGCTATACTGTAGTACATCTAAACAATAGACTATTATTCAGCGCTAAAAAGGAACAACCTAAGTGTCCTTCAATGGATGACTGGATAAAGAAGATGTGGTATGTATATACAATGGAATATTACTTAGCCATAAGAAAGGATGAAATACTGCCATTTGCAACAACATGAATGGATCTTGAGAGTATCGTGCTAAGTGAAATAAGTTAGATGGAAAAGGACAAGAACCGTATGATTTCACTCATCTGTGGGATATAAAGCAGAAAGCAACAAACAAACAAAAGCAACAAACAAACTCATACACAGACAACAGCATGGTAGTTACCAGAGGTGAACAGGGTAGGGGGAGGATGAAGAGGGTAAGGGGGATCAAATATATGGTGACAGAAGGAGACTAGACTTTGGGTGTTGAGTACACAATGCAATACGTGACAAAGAATTATACACTTGAAACTTATATAATTATTAATGTTATCGCAATAAATTTAATTTCAATTTAAAAAATATTTAAATATAAATAAAAAGAAATGAGCTACCAAGCCAAAACACATAGAAGACCTTTCAATGTATATTACTAAGGGAACGAAGCCAATCTGAAAAGCCAAATACTGTGTGATTACAACTGTATGATGTTGTGTGGAAAAGGTAAAAATAAGGAAACAGTATAAAGATCACTGGTTGCCAGGGGCTGGGGCGGTGGGGAACAATGAATAGGCAGAGCACAGAAGATTTTTACAGCACTGGAGTGAGCCCTCATGTAAACTATGGACTCTAAGTAATAATGGTGTATCAATGCAGGTTCATTGATTGTAACTTATGTACCACTCTGTCATGGGATGTTGATAGTGGGGGAAGCTGTGCATTTGTGGGGGCAGGGAGTATATGGGAACTCTGTACTTTCTGCTCAATTTTGTTGTGAACTTAAAACTGCTCTAAAAAAAATTAAGTCCATTAAAAAATCAGTTTCACACATATTAAGATAAAATCATTTAAAGGAAATTCTAGCTTCACATCAACTCCATATGAACCAACAGTGGAATGCAACTAAGAAAAATACTATCTTGAGCTTTATTAACAAAGAATTAAAGTATTTGAATCCAAAGTCTACTCAATCCACAGCCGGTCACTTTTGTCTTCTCCCACTAGAAGATAAGCGTCATGAGAGAAGATCCTTTGTCTGCCATGTTCATTGCTATGCTTCCAGGACCTAAAACAGTGCCTGACATATAGTAGGTGCTTAACAAATATTTGTTAAATAAATGCTAAAAAAAAGGTCAAAGTATGAACCTTACTCCAATGCCAATGGGCAATCTACTAGGCTTCAAAGAGCATGCTCCCTAATGGTTGTCATTTTGTAACAAAATAATTTTTTAAAATTCTAATAAATTTTGTATGACTTATGTTTTTCAGGTTAATAAATGGATAACTAGAATCTATAAAAGTGTATCTGTGGCTAGTTAACAGACTCTTCATGCTGTATGCTCTCTCTACTCCGGCAGTTTCAGGTTGAAACTGTCCACTTCACAACCAGACCCTCCACATGAGAACTGTATAGCCAAAAGGGGCAGGGACTTGATATACAGAGCTAAAGGATGTGGACCTTTGGTAATAATTTAGAGGATACTATTCCAGAGAAGAAATGTTTTATAGGACAAGACTCTCCTAGATTATTAAAAACACAACCAAATACTGTATTTCTTTTCCAGCTGGTCCAAATTATTCTGAACACATGAATAAAACACAGTGTCATTAAGTTGAAATCCAGGTAAGTAAATATATTTCTAGATCTTTAGGCTATAGGGTAAGAGACCTGTGAGTCTGTAAGGAATTATTAATATATCTCTACCTAATGATTCCTAAAAGTAGCCTGTACATACTTTCAGTGAATCTTGATAACATGGTTCAGGGTGTCGCAAGTCCTTAGAAAAAGTTTTTCCCAATAACTAACTTGAATTCTCCCTGCTACATTTGCAGCCTATTTTTGTCTTGATGCCTAGAACCAAAAGACATGCTTGGAAAGCATTTTTCAAGTCCCCTCTGAATTTCACTCTCGGTCCATCCTCTCTGTCATCAATTTTGACTGTTCTTCTCTGGCAGCTCCCCAAGTCTCTACATCCATATCTGAGCTCTGTTCACACAGGGCCAAGATACTTCCTTAACAGAAGCTGTAAGCACTACCTGGTGTACTACATCAGCCATTATACTCACGACCTCTGCTCAATTAAAAACAAACAAACAAACAAACAAAAACAGCAGAATGCACACTTACTAATACAGACTAAGGTGGTCCAGCTGGCTATGCATGTGGATCGGGTAGGTCTCTGCCAGATGAATCAGCTTTTCTATTGCTTCATAAATGAAAATTATGCAAATCAAGGAGGCAAACGCTTCTTCAGTGAAGCGGGTAATGTAGCAGACAAGGGAACTGGCATCAGTTGCCACAAGGACAATACACAGGAAGGCGGTCCATAGTCCGATACAAGCTCTCAGGGAGAGGTATGAAAGAGCATAGTCTCTGAAATAAAACCAAAGTTCATCAAAAAGCCTGGATAGATGGCATTAAGAGACAAAGGATTAGCAATATGGTTCATTTATCTCACATTATCTATACCAGTATTGCAACCCAGTTTCTCCCTAAGTCTGACTGCACTTCACTCCTAAATGCTGCCCTGAGGGGACAGTTGTGGCAAAGATTTGCTTCATGGGTAGAATTCGCTATAGCAAAGACATAGAAGGTAGAGAAAGAAGGAATTGTCCCACACACATTTCTGCCATTCCTGCCCAACATGATTAAGATCTTATTCTTGCAGATAAGAAAAAGGAGATGGCCCTTGGTTCCACGTGCTCTTACTTCTAATACAAAATTAAAAAAAAAAAAAAAAAAGATTTTATGGGAAAAGTAAGGAAACAAGGGCATTGCTAAGCCTCCACCACCGCTAGCAACATTAAGGAGTACGTTAGGCCAAATTAAAAACTGACTTAAAATGGAAATGGAGGAGCTTGAATTAGCTATGGAAAGTTTTTTTAAAGCTAAAAAGTCAAGGTTTCAGTAGTGACTGAGGGACACTAATAAAGCTCTTTAAGACTCGGAGATCTGCTGTTTTAGGTATGGTACCACCTGGGGGCAGGAAAAGAGACCAAATGATGTTCTTACTTCAGGTTTTTACCATCTAGAATGACATATGCCTACTCATACTTGCCTGGGACCCTGGCATTCAACCCTAACAGCACAATAACACATCCAGTTAGAGTTTTCAAAAACTAAATGTCTTACTTGCAGAATTTGAACAAAATCTTTTCAAACACAAGCACTGGCCCAGTACTTCCCAGGATGGTGAGAGCCTGCCCCGCAAACAAGGAATAGGCAATCCCGGTCATGGAGGCTCCAAATAAGGATTCAATTGCACTCTGAGAGAGAAAAAATATCATCCCTGAGTCCACAGCTCATCTGTAATGAGTAATGTGGGCTCATGTACATTCTTCACTTAGCTGTCATGCATGCTCTGACAAGTCATTTGCTTGTCTTTCATCTTAGCAAGAATGATATGTACATACTGTCTAATACTCCTGTAAATGGATATCACTTTGATAATTCAGGTGCCCAAATCCATCCACACATGATTCCTTAGCTAAGTTCTATTGTGCAGTGACTCAATTCAGTATTTAAATATATATAGGAAGCACAGTGATAATGTTCACACTATGAACTGTCATACAGAATCACCTTAAATCTTATTTTCAAATGACATTAATATATCATTTTGCATCCTTGGAGCAATGGGCAATTCAACTGGGTAATCAGCTACTGAAATTGATATTCAAGCAGAGGAGAGTCTGTTCTAAAGGAAGAACTATGTTGCTGCATGGTATGAAGTCAGAATGCCAGAGCAATTCAATAGAAAGACTCCAATCTCCTCGGTCCTAGCACACAGAATTCCCCCCTCCCCCCAGTGAACTTGGCTGCCACCACAACCTTTCAAATCTTCTCTGGGACCATGAGAAGTAGTTAAAAGTTCTTACTATGCGTCCCTCAGTGGCTTCTCCAAGCAATCCACCAAAGGTGATGACAGGTGACATGCAGGCACAGTACAGGAACAGAAAAGAGGCCAAACACTGTAAGCTGAGGGCATCCCGGTAGTCACTCCAGTACCAAGGGGCCTTCCGTTTGATGTCCAGCACCAAGCCCCCAAATAGCCTGTGGAAACATGGCAGGCAAGTCTCTAACACAGTCCCTCTCCCACAGAAGCATATGAACAGCACACATTTGAAAGCACTTCACATGTGCCCTGTATTCAGGTAATAGGTTTGGCTTCGATTTGACCCCAAGTACAAGAGATCTGTCTCGGGTCAGCACAGATTCTATTTGCAACCAAGGTCATGAATTTGAATGATTATCCCCAGCATAAAAAGAATTAATTTGGGTGGGCACAATACCCATTCAATCAAAAGTTCCAAAAAATTAATATGAAATTAAGTATTAGCTTCAAGCTTCAAATTCTGAGCTGTTAGGAAGAAATATGCAAAACCAATTCAAGATATTAAAATTGTTAGCTTTATTACATCTTTCTATATTAAAAGCCTCTTTCATGTGTACTTTCCTACTCTGAACAACTACCCACCTTACCCTTGAGGAATTAGGATAATAATTCATTCATGCTGTTGACAAGTAGTAGCAGGTACTTCATGCCAGGCACTGTGCCAGGTACTGGAGATGCAGTAGTGAGCAAGATAAACACAGCCTTTCTCTCCAGGACCAAAGGTCTGGTGCGTAAGACAGGCAGTGTTGTGAGGGTGCCATGGCAGCACAGAACAGCATTTCAGCGGGGACTCTGAGAATGCACCAGGAGTTAGCCTGATAAGGCAGATGTGCTAGCATAAATGACACCTGGAGGTGAGAGCGCATGGCAGGTTCAAGGTGCTGAAAGAGATGTGGCTGGATAAGACAGTGTGAGAGCCAGATACCAACAGCTGAGACTGGAGCAGCTGGAAAAGCTGAGTCACGAAAGGCCTTATAAACTGTTTTGAGGAATCAGGACTTTATCTTAATGATATGTCAAGTCACTGGAGGATTGTAAACAGAGGAACGACATAATTAAACATGCATCTGGAAGGATCACTTTGGTGGGGGCTGTAATGGATGGAATGTGGGGCAAGACTGAAGCAGTGGACTGAGATGAGGAAAACTAGATGGATTCAAGGTCTAATCAGGAGTTAAAATCAACAGGACTTGGTGGCAGGATCCATCTCTACTTCCCAAGGAAAAGACAGATCAACAGCAAGATATCCCCCACCAAAGAGTAGTGTTTCCAGACTGAGTCACTTTTTCTAAGAGCGGAGTCATTGCACCATGGTGAAAGTTGTTAGGTGAGTAATGAAAAGAGCCACTCAGCGTTCCATAGGACAAACTGGTTTCTTCTACAAAGCAATGGCATAGAAAAAAAGGAGAGAAGACTGTTACAGAATGGGAACATAATAACCAAATGTAAACACTGATTGGTCAAACAAATGAACTATAAAAAGATGTTGCTAAGACAATCACAGAAAGTTGAAAATGGACTGAGCATTATGTGATTTCAATAATAATTATTAATTTTGTTAGATTTAATAATGGCATAATAGTTGTTTTAAAATATATCCTTATCAGACAAAGATACATACTGAAGTAGTTACAGGTAAAATGACATGCTACCGGTGATTTGGTTTAAAATAATCTAGAAAACAAAAATAAAACAATTAAGTAAGGAGAAATAGATGAAACAAGATTGGTAAAATGTTGATAACTGTTGATGGACACATGGGGGGTTCATTATACTATCCTCTCTTCTTGTTTATATGTTTGAAATTTTCCCTAACAAACAGCTTTAAAAAAACCAATCTACTCTCTCGTTCAAAAGCTCTCTCTCTCATCTGGCCAGGTACAATGGGTGTCGGGTGGATACAGAAGACTATCTTACCCACTTGTTCTTTTCCTCTGGTCTGGTGGGGCATAGTTGGGATAAACACTTCCTCAACTTACAGCAGTAACATCACAGTCTGGATCTGGGCTTAAAGGAGAGAGGCAGAGCCAGCCACGTGACCTGCTTTGGTTTTAAATGCCTGTCTGGCAAACATATGTAGGTAAGGAGCTATCCACAGGGTCTAACCTAGAGCACCAGAGCTCTGCCTCACGGTTTGGGACCAAGGCTCGAGTTCGTAATAGCGTTTTTCTTGCTTTCTTCTATGGGCAAATAGCCCCTTAAGGAATTTACAGGCAGCTGCAATTAGGCTGGAGCAAGATTCAAGTGTTTCTGGATCTTTAGCCAACATAGCATCTTAGTACCATGTAAATACCACTTCTTAATGACCAATGGCTTTCCTCTGAAAGGTATTATTCTAGGAGAAGAATCTCCTTCTGCAATAATGAGCCTCACCCCACTGAGACAACCTGAGATGCTGCCACGATTGGTTGGCCCTGGGACACAGGAGGCGCCTTCAGGAGGAGTATCTTTCAGTAACAGACAAAAAATTTATGTGAAATGGATTTATGAGAAGCATAGAAAGGGAGGACATCTGTCTGCCTAGAAGTGATTTAAAAAGGAGAGGAAAGATCTGAGGCTCTTACTGATGGTATAACTATAAATTAATAAAATAATTTCTGAACACTTTATGGATTCAGCCACATAGCTCACTCATGCATAAAATCAGATCATAATTGCACATCGACCACAGATATCTATTAGACATGGATGCCTCTCTCCACATTTGAGACTTCCTTTACCTTTCAACACCACCCTTAATGTTCAAGGTTTTTTTTTGGCGGGGTTGGGAGGTGGTGGCAGGAAGCACATAGGGATATGAATTTAAGCTTGATACAAAAAAGGACTTACCCGTGTAGAGGGTCACTAGGCTCTGGAGCACTGACTTAGGGAGCCCTTCTCTGGAGGGCTTTAGGGACAGGCCAGCCATCCATTTGTCTGGTGTGCTTTGGAAGAAACCTGTTTGAAGTTTGGGGGGATCATCGAGACAGCAGCTCCTGATTCTTTTCTTCATTAACCCTTCCCCAAAATGGAATCCCCAATGAAGTACATAAATCTACCTTGGAAACTCCCTTTCCAGAGTATCTCCTTTGCTGCGAAGCTTTTAACCTAGGTACACTCTAGTCAAATCTTCCTCTTTGCTATGTATGGGAATGTACTGGCATCACTGTCTACATCAACATCAGGGAGGTCCAGACACTGTCGGAGCCCTGGCGTGGCAGGTCAGATAACACAGAATTCAGAGCACTGTGTTCAACTTTGTCTCTTTTCCCTCCTCCATAGCAGTCTACACTCCTACATCTCCCAATAATGCTCCATCCAACGAAGATAATATTCCCTAAGTCTCTCAGTTTTGCCCCAGGTTGTGTACCACTTCAAAGAAACACAACTAAAGGTATGAAAAATTATAAAAACTAGGCTAATTTATTTTTAGTCTGTGTAGTCCAGGAGGATCCAGAAAGTTCTAGAATGTCCATCTGCAGGGGAAGGTTCACATTGACTCCCTATATAATTTGAAATTGGGAAAGGGGCCAGAGTTGGCATAGAACTATGGTCCCCAATATGGTCTCCAAAAAGGCTACAATGGGAGGAAGGCCATGTGTCTTGAGGTCTTTTACAAAAGGCTCTTAGGAAAACTTTAGGAGCTCAGGAAGAAGAAGCACATCTCCCACACCAAGCAGAACTAGGCTCTGAGCCCAGATAACCCTTCCTTCCTTTCAGCTTTGTCAATTCCAGAAGTTCCTGACATGACATTATGGGACAACGTCCTCAAATCCTATTTGAATTTATGAGTAAAGGTATTTGGGGTTGGTGATTAAACATGTGGCTATCTAGGATTTTCTTTTAGGATGTTAGGCACCATTTTCGAGATTCTATAATTGTTGTGATCCAAACTAATGGTCTCCCAAACTCCCATATGAAACTGATTAGAAGTGACTCCTCTCAAAAGGCTGGGAACCCTAGTTTATTCTCCTCTCTTTGACACCAAAAGAAACCTGAAATCCTACCCCTGCACAGATTGTCTGTTTGGAGGAGACCTTGTTGCCTTCCTTTCCATTACTTTCAAATTCTAAATCTTAGGGTGTGGACACCCTTTGCAGTTAAAAGATAAATCATAACTCTGAAATACTGTCAAATTCATACCCAAGACCTTTCCTCTTAGAAAACACCACCTCTTCTAAGACACTCTCAATTCTGGAACCTATTCTAAGGACAGCTGCTTCCCTTGAACTGTCTCTCAATACCAGACCTCCCTACCAAACTCAGACCTCTTTAAAGAAAATGTTAAATTTACTCTTAGAAGCTGCTCCCTCTTTTTGGTGACCCCTCTATCAAAGGACTCCTCCTTTCCTCCAGTGAATCCTCCCCAGAACCTAGTTAGTTATAATTCCCTATTCTCAAATACCTTCCTCCAGAAACATGGTGGAGTGAGAGACGTCCCCACATCTCTCCCCTTGAAATGACAATAAGCTGAACATCTAAAACTCAACAAAAAACATCCAAACTGCACATCAAATACATTCCTCCAACCAGGAAATATACTCCTCTTTCAGGACACTGTTAGTTTAGTGCCATTGTCTCCTACTTCAGTCTCCTCTCACTTCCTCTCTCTGAATTTCCAAGAATGAAAAAATAGATCACTCTCTACAATTCAAAAAAAGCCTTCCATTTCCATTGGGTCGAGTACTACTGATAGAAAAATAAGGAAAGCAACTTTAAGCAAGGAGGGAAAAAATAAACGGAAAGCAAGGGAGTAGAGGACATTAAAAGCTTCTTTCCATGATATGAGTCCTGTCCTGAGAATCTCCACCCAGCAGATCCTTCTCAGACACAGCACAACTTACAGAGCCAGAACCATAGTCTCAACCTTCTCCCACGATTTGAGAGACACCTCTGGGTGTCACTCCAACCCAAAATATCATCCTCTTATACCACCTTCTTACCTGGCAAATAAAACCTAGTCTGGAAACCCGCTTCCTTCACCATAGAGAATCTTCTTCTTGGATATCACTCCTTGAAATTTTGGCCTAGAAGAGCAGACTGCCTATCTGAGACATACACCTAAAATAGTACCTACTTTCCTACCCTACAAGAGTTTCTTAAAATAATCACTCAATATTTATCCATATCCAGTCCATTCATGTTACTGAACAGGCATCATTCTAAAAATATTCATTCATTCATTCATTCATCAGATATTGAGTGCCTACTCTGTGCTGGACATGGTGCTGAGTACTAGGTATATAATGGGGTCCCTGCCCTTATGGAGCAAACATTCTAGAAGGAAAGACAACAATTCAAGCAATAATAATAAAGTATGATAAGGGCTCTACCAGGGGTCTGGGGATGGTAGCAGGCAAGCAGGGGACAGAGCTGTGACACTGCATAGCAGGAACACCTAACTTCACCTATAGAGAATCCTGGAAAGCTTTCCAAAGAAAATGACACCTTAGCTGAGACAAAGGATAAGTAGCAGTTAGCCGGGAGATGAGGAAGGGAACATGTGTGCTCAAATCTGTGGGAACAATGTGTGGGAAGGACAGGAGGTGAGACAGAACATGGTAGGTGGTTTCAGAAACTTGAATGAATGAATACAATATTTGATAGATTCATAATACTTAGTCAGTGGTCCCATTGAAAAATCATTCCCAGCCAATTAAGATACTACAGAGAAGGAGGCTGCAAGCAAAAAGGATGACTCATTCTTTTACACAACTTCTGCCCAGCAAGCAGTATCAGTTGTGACATCAGAGAACTTACCGCCCAGTGCGTTGAAGTTCTGGCCCGCTGTGGCCCCCATGTGGTTCTGGTTCTATGTGACAAACATTTCCATTAGGAACTCCAGGCATTTTCCTTTTCTCCTTTTAACAGAGGAACACAAAATTAGTAAAGTCCTTCCTGCTAATGGGGTGAGGGTGGTGGTAAAATAATACAAAAGCAGCCAAAAAATACCCAAGTGTTTGTAGCTTTCAAATGCATTTACTGATTTGGGGCAGTTTATGGACTTTCCTGGGGAAAAAAAAACCAATAGCAATATCTAATTTCTCCTCCTTTCCACTAGTACCTAAATCCTAACTCTGTCTTGCCCAGAAACAAAAAAATGGAGGCTCTGGCATTAGATATGATCTAAGTTCCAGTTTCAAATCTGCCTCTGTGCAATCTTAGTTTACCTTAAAACCTTAAAGATAATTTTATTCCAAGTTTTACTTCTCGTTTGTAAAACTAAAGATAACAATAACTAGCTGGAGATGTTGCTGAGAAGATTAAATTAGCATATGTACAGCACGTGGCCTTGTGTCTAGTGCACAGTAGGAGTGCCCTTCATATCTTGAACCTGTCAAAAAAGTACGGGGAACTCTGTTTGCTCTCTCTGCACAATTTGTTCTTTTCATTTAATGGCTTCATTCATGATATACTCCCAAGAAATGTCCTTCCCTCTCCTCTCTGCCGTTCCACATTAATCCTTCAAAAGTTGGCTTAAAATTCATGCCAGGTCATTCTGACTGACCTATCACACCTGAGCCAATCTGTGTTTTTGTATATTCATTTTTTATTACTGTTCTGACATTCTAGGTGCCCCCAAACAGGGCCATGTCTTGATTTACTTAGCATATATACCCAACATGGTCATTGCTTTGTCCATGGTGGACACTCAGTTAAGTGACACTAAACCACCATTGGCTAATGTGTACACATTACCTGGGAAGGGACGTTTTTGGGTGGCTCAATTCTAATTGAGGGATCCCACTCTCCCGGAGGGAGCACCGTCACCTGGTCTAGGAACTCATCAATGCCTGCCAGGAGATCATCTCGCTCCTTTGCCTTATATGCCACATCATGAAAAATCTACAGAGAAGAAAAAACCTTCAGGAAAACTGAAAATGACTTTATTTAAAACAATCAGCAATGGATATAGTGAAGGATGGATACAATCTCTTGATTTTTATCTCTGCCATGGGGATATGAAATGTGGAAAACTTTAGCCCTTGGAGAAGTACATGGATAAAAGGATAAAAAAATGAACCTAAAGATGAGATGGGTCCCATAGAACCAAGTAAATGTCTATTAGTATAAGAAAAGATAAGACAGGACTCTGTAGTTGCATAGTTCTGTCATCTCCTCAAAGAATGAAACAAAAGGCAAGATACATAGGAAAATTTCCTGATCATAATGGTTGGAAAAACTATACGGAATTACTAATGAAGATCCTCTGTAAAATAAGCCTCCCAATCAAAGAGAGTTGATAAAACACAGCTCCCATCTCCTTCTGCTTGCTAAGACATATGCCTTGAAAGCCCTGCTTTGCAACTTACGTGAGCAGCAAAGTCCTCACCAGGGTGTGCAGTGGGAGTTCATCACCATGGCAGCCAAACTGTCTGGTTGCCTTGGTACATTCACATTACTGTGCCAAGCACAAACCCCTAACTCTTATACAAACTGGTCTCAGTTACGCGGAACAGGACTGAGGTTTCTTTACATAAATAAGTTGGGTGCATTTAATTAACCATCTTCTCTAGAAACTTGAGTCAGCCTTAATATCTTTCCCTCTAAGTATCCTACTTGGCAATAATAATTTTTCTAGAAAAAGATTTCTCTGCACCCCTGATTATTCAAAAAGAGAGAGATGACATAGGGAGAAAAATCTCCCAGAGGGCTCAGTCCTCCCACCATAAACATTCATAGAAGTGACCTGAACTGCTCCTCAGCAGACATAGCAATTGCAGTTATTCTATCCCCAACAACTAGCACTGTGCTTTGGCACAAAGTAAATGCTCAATAAATATTTATGAGATAAATAAATGAAAAACAGAACTGGCATGTACCTCATCTGTCATGATGGTGGCCATGGATCTGCCAATCTCATGGTA
>NW_006430043.1:2757123-2778650 GCF_000325575.1 Pteropus alecto
TGTCCTTTCCCTTCTGGACCCAATAGGATAAACAAAAACCTGGCAACACACACAAAGGATGAAATTATATAAGTAAACATAAAGAAATGACATCTTCTCTCTAAACAGCAAAACATTTCTCTTTCCTATCAAACAGAAATCATCACGGTACCTTCAATAAAAGGTGGCCGACTAATGATATGAGCAATATGAGTTGCCTTGACCTAATAGCTCATTGTGGGCATTGGAAGCTATTCGTGTGACTCCATTCAAAAAATGTGGTTGTAATTCTTAAGGTTTCTATAGACATAATTCCTTGCTTTTTCAAAACATGGCATTGTAGTGCAAATTCCAGGTTATCTAAATCTCATTCATTGCTCTAAGAAAATGGTGGGGAGAGGAAAGGAATAAGGAAGTTGAAATTATCAAACCCTGGAGAGGAGTCTAAATTGTGTTCTGGACACCTGAATACTCTGTTAATTAAAGAGGCTCTGAGTCACCTGACTCACCTTCACAGTACATGAATAGCCTTCTTAACAAATGTGGGCATATCTGCAAGCCAAATAAATCCTGCCAGAACTGTGGAAAGAGACATCAATGCCTTTGCTCAGAGACATTTCTCTGGGATACAACTCTGTAGAACTAGGAGAGTAAGACAGTTTTCCCATCATAACAAGTGACTGGCCCTTGCTATGCCCTTTGGATGTTCACTCTTCAGTTCTCCATTTCCAAGGCAGTAGGTACTGTGCAGTCACAGCCTTAAAAATCCTAGAATTCTTCTTCATAAAGGTCATTCAAATATACCTCAGTGAGATCACTGCTGAATTTTAAACATCATTCCCAAAATTAATTAATCCTATATTTTGGCATTAGCTGTTTTCTTCCCTCAGAGCTCATGTAAATCTGTACTATGGACAGAATGCACTGAGTTGTGCTGCCTTTGTCTTTACCTTGTTGGGATGGGCACTTCTGTCAGTCCTGAGAGAAGAACAGCTGGAGACAGCCTCACAAAGGCAACGATGGGACGGTCCAGAGTATCCACCTCGCCAACCAGGACGTTTGAAGCCTCTGCCCCAGTGGGAATTTTTTTCATGAAATGAAGGTCCACCTGAAAGTCCAAAAGAACCTCTGACAACTTGGGAGCCATAACCTCAAACGTCAATCACCTTCCTCATGCCTTACCTTTATATGGCATTTTATGATTTAAGAAATGTTTTCTTACCCTATTTTATCTGATACTTGCACAACTCTGTAAGGTAGATGAGACAGATCTTATCAGCCCATTTTTTATTTTTTAAAAATGAAGCAACTGAGACCCAGAGAGGTGAAGCTGACTTGCCCAGGATGACAGAGCTTTTGAGAGAGAGAACTGAAATCCAGGTGCTCAAATTTGAATTCCATGACACCATGCTTCCTCAAAGAAAAATGTTTTTGAAGCTCTGGGTCAAATTTTTTCCATTTTAAAACACTTGAATGTTTTGTCAGAGATTCCCAGTTTTTACAAGGGTCCCTGCCTTATAAGCAGAGAAGTGACCTTACACTATCTGTATTTTAGAAAGACAGTGTCAAGAGTAGACCAGGCAAAAAGAGGATGGAGGAGAAAATCAAGGCTTAAACCACAAACTGCAATGAGGCACTGCTACTACAGAAGTCCTCGGATATCAAAGTCACAGTCCCCGAAAAGAGTTTCAACCACGAAGTAGCGTTAGAAAACATTGTCTTGGCAAAATTCTTGGAGGTAAGAAAGAGTTGCTAGAGAGTAAGTACCAAAAGATAATTCTGAAAAATCAGGAGATCTGTGTCAGGGAGAATTATCCATGGTCAGTCTCAGTTTCAGCATGTTGAACCGGGTAGAACAAACTGATGAGTCAGCTCCATCCAGGCTGGTGTAGAAGGGAGAAGACATAAGCAGATGGGCCTCCTTTTCCACAGAAGGAGCTCTGGTTTTGGAGAAAAGGTGCTGAAATAACAAAGCTTACCCAGCAATTGGACTCTGGGTTCCACTAGAGATGCTCTTAGGCCGATAAGCCAACTTCCCATGTCTCTGCTCACCTTGCTTAAATCCACAGGGCTGTGTTCACAATTCACTCCATTTTTTACTTCAAGATTTGTAGTTGGAACAGACTGAGGAGACACAGTTTGACCTACTTGGAGAAAATCAAACAGAATTCTCTGAATCTCTGCTTTTTCCCTCTCTAATATGCCTCATCCACCACTGTTTGCCTATGACTATCTCCTGCAAAGCCCACATGGAGAAGAGGTGAAGATAACTATAAGCCAGGACCCATACATACCTATCTCCTTACCTACTAGTTAGTGGTAAATAGAGGTCTTACTACTCCTGAACACTTTGCAATACTCTTTTCTTCCTCTATTAAGGTAGTAATCCTTAACGAGGAATGCACATCAGAGAACCCTATGGAGAACTTATAAAATATATAGAGTCCCAGGCATATCCCCTGCACATTGTGATCCATTAATGTGGAGACAAGGAGAGACTAATAGAGGTTACACTTTGCCTGGCCACAGAAGAGGAAACCAATCAGCAGCTGAAATTCATTGAATATTTACAACCTATCATGCACCTGGCTACGGGTTTTACATGGATTAAGTTATTGAAGCCTCATGATAAACTTTTGGAGTAGATCCTACTATTATCCTTATTTTACAGAGGAGAAAATGAGACTTAAAGAGGCTTAGGAGGTTGCTCAAGGTCACACATTTTGCAAGTGGTGAAGCCAGAATCTCAAGCCTAGAAGTCTGACCCAAGAGTATACACTATTATATTTTGCCTCCCTAATCTAAGACATTTCTTTACTTCTAAAACGTTCCAGTTGACTTTCTCCAGACCCAAATTATCCCCATGTGGATATCTCCCTGAGGCCGCTCTGGGGCACAAACCTCTCACTCTGGGTCCACTGAGGTCTAACTGAGGCATGCATTCATAGTGCCACAAGAGATAAGTCACCAGTCCCAGCTAAACACTTGCCAATCACCAAAAAGTACAGTGTCTAAGTGAGTATGGAAGCATATTAGATAAATATAGCCCTTACCTTCTAGTAACTTAGTATCTCCAGCTAATTCCTAAAAGCCTTATTAATAAAAGATAAAGTCGCTCCTAATAATCTTACCATTTTTATCCATTGAATGTGGATCAGACTGCTTCTTGCCAACCTCAGCAAAGGAGCGAACAATGGGAATGAGATTATTTCTCTTCTTTTCATTTTGATGATGATGCTTTTTGAGAAGAGCTTCTCGTACTTTAACCCTCATGCTGTCATTCATGTCACTGAACAGTTCTTGCTGGTCCAAAACCAAGTCTGGAAGTAGATGCTAACATGAACACTCAAACTGATGGTCAGTGGACCCAAAAAGGCCAACATCAAGTGGGATAAGGGGTGAGGAGTAAGCAGTAGGGGGAAGCAGTTCAACTAGGGTCATTGAGGTACGATTCCCACTTCATTGCCTGAAAGAGCTATTTGATGACAGTAGCTGTGACAAGTTATACTTTATTTATACAGTATATCATTATTATTAGAAATAGAAACTACTGAGCACTTAGTATGTGCCAGGAGCTATACTATGAACTTTATATAGATCATCTAATTTAATCCTTATAAAAACTCTGAGAAGTAGCTGGTATTATAACAGTTATTATAGAAAACAGTTATTATCAGGAAACTGAGGCCCAAACACTACAAAACTTCTCAAGGTCTCACATCTAGTAGGTTGCAGAGCTGGGATTCAAACCCAAGACTGTCTGACCCAAAGCCCACAATATTACCCATTTTGTTCTGTTATCTGCCAAAATTTCTCGATATTCCCTTCCTCTAAGATTTTAACATTGCTGTGATTCATGACTAACATGAATACATCAAGTACCTAATGTGGAGAACCACAATCCTACATACCTGTCCCCAAGCCTTCCCAAAACTTCAAACCACTTTCAACTCTAACTTCATCCATGACTATCCAACTGCTAGTAGCAGTAAATAAAGAAAATATATTTTGAATATTCAAGCCAAAGATCCATGTTTCCCTATCTTTAACCTCTAAGTTAATTGGTTCCCTACCGCCCCCTACTCCCTTTATAAACATGCTTTGGGATCCTTCATCTTGAGAAAGAAAAAAGAATATCTATCCCAGGTGCCCCTTTATCTAATGCCTCTTCTCTTATCACGTAAGGTTCTCAAAACAAAAATTCCTCAGGCCCCTGCAGTTTGGCTACCTTAATGAAACTGCTTTTGATAAAATTATCAATAACCTTCCAATTGCTAAATCTGATGAACGTTTCTAGTCCTTACCTAACTTGACCTCTCTGAGGCATGTGACATTGATGAACTGAAAATCTCTCCCCTCTCGGCTTTTGTAGTGGGTTGAATGGCGGCCCCCCAAAAGATATGTCTATGTATTATCCCCCGAGATCCATGAATGTGATCTTATTTGTAAAAAGGGTCTTTGCAGATGTAATTAAGGATCTCGAGATGAGATCACCCTGGACAATACTGACAAATATCTTTATAATAGAGACACAGATGAGAAATCCATGTGAAGACAGAGACAGTTTGGAGTTATGCAGCCATGAGCTAAGAAATAACTAGAGGCACTAGAAGCTGGAAGCTAGAAGCAGCAAGGCATAATTTTCCCCTAGAATATTTGGAGGGGACACAGGGTCCCATCAGTGCTGACCCCTCCCTTGAGTCCCCATGTGATCCCAGAGAGGCAGAATTACTTGGATACTGGAAATGGAGAAAGGTTTGGAGAAATACTTCTTTAACCTATCCAGCCAAACTGAGCCAAGCTAAGGAAAAAATTCCTCACATGCACCCAGGTGTTTCCCAAACTCCATCCCCAAACATAGTAACTTAGCACTCAACCACTCCAGGAAACTCCATTAGACATCTCCCCTTCACAACCTGCTGAAGGAGTGTGGGTACTTTGGCTCAATCTCTTACATGTGTTCCCTAGCTGCAATATTTTTAAAATCTTTCTTTAATTCAAGAATTCCCAGTTGCCCCTCTCTAATTATTATCAAAACATATCTCCATTGTTGCACTTACATTCATTGTTCCATGGCTATTTTTCCCACTAGAAGGTGAGCTCTTTGAAGGTAAGAACTATCTTATCTTTACTCCCTCGTGCCTAGCACATTATCAAGCATAAATAGATACAAAATAAGTGTTCGTTGAATGTATAGACAAATGGAAGAATAAACACCACGTAGTCTAAATTCCATAAGCCTGTGAAATAGATAAGAGTAGTTTCTTAGTTTAAAACCCATCCTACAGCTGAGAACAGTTGAGGTCGAGAAGGTTAACTGACTTGCCTAAGGACACACAGCCACTTTATTATTTCCTCTACATCACACTTCTTAATTTACACAAACACTCCTCTGTTTTCCCTCACTTAACCTTACCTGAAATTTCTTCTATGCTATTTGCACGCATATCCAGAAGGACCGTTCCATTAATAAGGCAGCTCCTCAGCTCAAAGAGACTATGCAATGAAAGGGTTGCCACATAAGGCTTGCTCCAGCGTTCTCCTCCATCCTCAACATCTTCTTCAAACTTCAGCCACCTGAAAGCATTGCAAAGAACTAGATGCCAAAGACGGAAAATGAGGACTTTTCAAGAGAGAATCTTTAATGTAAACCACAAAGAAAGATTCTGAATAATCAGACTGAACATTGTAATCTAATCTATATCCTCAGAGTACATTGGTAAGTGAAAACAGCAGGCTATAAAACAGTGCAAGATTGAGTATATAGTTCAGTCCATTTTTATTTAAAGAAAATTTAAAAAATACAAACAGATACATGTATAAGACACCAAATATAATATTCTTCATTATCCCTGGGGTTTCATACATAATTTTTCTTTTCTTTTTTTGCTTATCTTTATTTTCTAATTTTTATGAGTATGCATTACTTATGCAATTAAAAGTAGATCTAATCTACATCACTTGGATACATTGACAAATCACATTAATAAAACGTAATAGTTTTCTTTTTAAAAAAGCCTATCTGTGTGACCTTCAGCAATCGGCAAAGACAGAATGACAAGATTAATTGCCTTTTCCCTTGGTATCAGGTCGATTGGCTTGTTTAATTTTCTCTACCCATAGAAAACAGCCACGGATATGGCAGGCATCCAGGAAGAGCTGTTCCAATGAGAGCTCAAGCCACGCTTTGTTAGTTAACCCACCTCGTCTCCTTCTCCAAGACTCGGGCATGCTGGCTTTGTACCATCCATAAGGCTCACTAGATCAGCAACTAGAGGAGCCCTGGACATGGCCCCGGTTAATCTGAGGGCTCTTCTAGGGTTTGAGTTCAGACAAGCATGGTCACTCTACAGCTATCCTAGGAAGCCTACTGTCAGGCTGACTATAATCCCAAGGGTCGCTATGAGGTTGGACTGTCCCATAGGAAGTTAAAGTCTCAAAAATTCTGAGACTTCTAGTGAATTAAAATCCAAATGACTCCATGGTTCACCTACAGGAAAAGTTTGGACGTATGCACTATCTTCTGGGCTAGGTCCAAACCAAGATGGCCCTATCGGGCATCTTCTAAACTAGACTTATAATGTCAAAATAGCCCAGAGGTATTCCAGGCCCCAGACAAATAAGAGAAGACTCCCTGAAGGTTCCATGTTTCTGTCACTAATCCCAGGCTCGAGGTCAATTGGCATAGGTGTGACCAGAGACATCACAGATAGGCCAATGTCAAGACTCTCCACAGAGGACTCTGGAACATCAGTCCCTATGTCAGTCATCATTTCTCCCATGAAGAAATAAAAGACAGGCAGGCCTGTCACTTGCTGAAAGGTACATATTTGCCTACCTAAGCAAATCTTGACCCAGTTTATTTGAGGGCCTCACCTGGCTGTCTCCTTCCACTCAGCATCTTCTCCCTCTTTCATACAAATCTCATCCAACTCTGTGAACAGCTCATGAGGCACATGCTCTTCATCTTCCTCAGTGCCAAGAATGAACTGAACACGCTGAGATGGTGTGTCTGGAAAATCAACCACAGAGAAAGATCTGCTCCCAGCCTCAACTTAGAACAGAAATAGTATTCTGTCATACTTAGTTCATCTGGGGGCCTTACAATTTCAGGAACATATAAAAGATAATCCTGAATGCAGATCAAAAAGATTTCTTTATTCCTAGGAATTTTTTGAAAAGCTCTTCTGTGGAAGCAGTTTCATGGGAGAGAAAAATTACTAATGAAAACCACTTGAAGAAAACCCACGAGAATTTTAAAATCTGATGAATTTTATCAAAAGGGAATGACTCATTCTCTAGAAAATGATTCCACCTAGTTTGGTATTGATTTGGGGGCCTGAACTCTGTAGTTTTCAGTAAGATACTTTTGATTCTTAGTGGCATTTCTTCTTGGAAGCAAGCTCTGAGAACTCTACAAGGGCTAGAGAATCAAGACCACCTGCTTGAATGTCCATCACACATTCCCTCAGCCTCACCAAGCCTCCCAGCCATGGATACCCACCCTCTCTCCCAAGGTTGTTACCGTGGGCCAGGGCCTCCGGGCCTTCCTCCCCTTGGCTGGCTCCTTTTCCCCGGCCTCGTCTCCGGTGCTTCTGGCCATGGGTTCGGTGGTGCCGATGACTCTGCCGGCCCAGTGGCATCCGAACCCCTACATACAGAGTTCTATGACCTGAAAAGAAGCGGAAGATAGAAGAGAGCTAAAGCAGGGGGAAAAAAATTACAACTTTCAGCTGGCCACAACTCTGTAATTATAAAAGTTCAAAGATTTCCGGGACTAAGAATATAGGGATCTTGGAGCTGAAGGTCTCTTTCGTCTTGCACATGTCTGCAAACCTCACAGGAGTGTTGTTAAGATCAAAGGAAATAATGTGCATGAACATTAAAGGCCAATACAAATGCTAGTTGTTATTACAATGACAATTTGATCAATTGTTAAAAAGCAATATAGTCACTCTGTGACAACTGCAGCAAGTCTTGGCAGGGAGGCAGTTTAGAAAAGTGGTTAAGTGCTCAGGTCAACCTGTCTGGGTCCAAAGCTTGACTGCATCATTCACTAGCCTTATGACCCTGAACAAGTTATCGAATCTCTCTGTGACTGTCTTTAAAAAGGAGTACTAAAAGCTTATTATTTAAACTTAGTGGGGTTCGTGAGCAGTAAATTTAAGACAATATATGTAAAATGCTTAACACAATGCCTTGAATAAGTTTTAGCAGCCAATACATTCTAGGATCAGTTTCCATTATTTTTTTTCCTGCACTGTAGAACATACAATATAGAATAGCAGTGAGAGACTGATTACAAATCAGAAGACGCATAGGCTGGGGTTACAGGAAGATATTAAATATTGTACAAAAAGAGAGGAACATGAAAAAATAACCCAACAGTGTTCCTTTCTAGTTTCTCCTTTCCTACTCCATCATTCTTCCTGTAAATCATATTTTGTTCCGTTCATGATTTGTAGGCCTCTCTCACCTCCACCTGGCTTCACTTGCCTTCCTGCCAAGCCAAAATGAGAAGCTTCCAGGTGCTACAACTCCCGACACACAGAGCCTTGATCTTCCCCCATTTCTGCCCAATTACTGATGCTCAGAACTCTAGATCTCAGGCTGACTCCCCACATCTTCTACCACAAGAGCTGTTCCAATTTTTAGTCACTGTCTTCAAATCCACAACCTTCTGCACAGATCTTCCCACTGAGCAGGTTATCTCGCTTCATGTTTTAATGAGAAGACTCAGGCTCTCATGTGAGCGCCTCCATCTCAGCCCAGCTCACTTTCCTCCCCCAGCTTCTTCTCTTTGCCAGGCTAATGAACATTGTCTCCCGCTGCTGTTATCCTTGGTCTCTCCTTCCCATCCATCCCTTCCACCGGTTTCTCCTGACTACACACACATGCTCAAGTCTCTTATTCTAGAAAGAAAATTTCCCAGTGCAGTTAAACTCTCCCAAGTTTCTGCCCCGTCCTCTTCCTTTCTCCATCAAACCACTTTCAAGAATAGTCTACCAACCTAGCTCCCTTTCCTTACCATCTCCTTGTTCCATAACCTCTGCATGTGGCCATTTTCCACTGAAACTGCCCTCATTAGGGACACAAGACCATCTAATTTCTACCACCAGATCTCCATCATCTTACATCTCTCTCAGTTCAATTCAAAAGACTTTAAGAGCCTACTACGTTCCAGGCAGTATCCAAATCCTTTGACCACTTCCTCCCCTTGGTAGTCTGGGCGCCCTTAGCTCCTGTCCCACTGCTCTCACTGGCTCGCTTGTCCTCTTCTGACTGTGTTTCTCTATCCCTTCCGCAATCCACCAAAAGAAAGCTCCCTGGGTTTCCCTCTTTGATCCCTTTTTTCTCTGTTTTTAGTGATATTTGCTGTCCTGATTTCAAAATTCGCTTCTACAAATGACTCCCAAATCTTTATCTACAGTGATTCAATGTGTCCCAAAGCAAACTCACCATCCTCCATCTCAAGTCAGGCTCATGCTCATTTCCTCCATGTTTCTGTCCATGGCAGCACCATTCTCTCAACTTTCCAGGCTTGAAACCTCAGAGATACCTTAGTTCCACCTCTATCCCTTGCCCCTCAATGTTATATCCTATAGATTAGGGATGTCAAGCCTTTCTCTCCTACCACTTTGAGGATAGTAGGGGCCTCCTTCCGTCTCCCACACCAATTCAATCCTACAAACCAATCCCCCCGAGGCACTACTCTGATCACGGCTAACTCCTACATAGTCAGGACCCTTCATGCTCCAGCATGCTGGGGCCTCATCCTGCTTTCTAGTCTTTTCTTCCTCCAGGACAAATTATACATTCAATAGGAAAGTAAAGGGAAAAACCTCTAAAAGAACAGAGAAATCAGCTCAAGAGAGATAAAAATAGAAATCCCACACAGGCTCACATCGAATAAACATTCTAGGGGCAAAGAAATCGAGAGACATACTGCAGCAACAGAATGGCCTGGTTTTGACTGTCTCTTCACAGCCTCAGCTACTGCACCCACCATCGTTTCACCTCTTTCTTCTACCTGAACCAAACTGCTATTCCTCAAACACCGACTTGGCTCACTGCTTCAAGATTCATTGCAAATGCACCTTCCTTCTTGGTATTACTTCTGATCTCCTGATCGGATGTGCTACCTCCTTCCTCTAATTCCTCAGCGTCCTTGTCAGGCTTTCTCTTATGCACTTATTATGTCTTGCATTAAAGTTAAGCATCTATCAGTCTTGTCTCCCACTATTCATCTGCAAGCTCTTCAAGGTCCCAGGTCAGACCATCTTCCTCTTGGAATCCCTCACATAACGAAGCATGGTGGTCTTATACATGATCATCCCTCCACAAATATTCATAAAATAGAATATCTCCTATGTGCCTCCACAAGAAACATAACCCCTTAAGACCTCCTCAGGAGAAAACAATCTAACCTAAGAAGGCCTCTAATCTGAAGAGGGCCACAAAAGGAATGAGCAACCAAAGTGAATGTTTTTAGGGTGGATGAAATACTTACCAGGACATAAGAGGATTGAGAAGGTCCTAGCAAACCTGAGAATTGAAAGTTTAATCCAGGAAGACTTCCTAGGTAAGAGAACTTTATGGAAAAAGTTACCAACTCTTCATCGTCTTCTTTTCCCAGCAATAGGGTTTCCTAAGACTGTGTTCAGTTTCTTTGAGGATTCCCTGATAGTGCTCTCAACTTCCAAGTGGGGTTAAAGTGCCTTGGCGTACTGCCCTAGCACCCCTTTCTCTATTTCTCCTTCCTTTGCTTTGTCCTGCCCTGACTTCCAAATTCCAAAGTGACAAAGTAAAATAAAAAAGAAACAGTGAAGGTTAGAGGAGACGATCAGAAATTTGTTAGAGCGTTGACAGACAGGTGGACAAAATGTTTATGTCTTGCATTATCTGGTAGAATTATACCTTTTACATTCTTCCTTCTTAAAACCAGTCTTATATTGACTTGTGCACATCTCAGGATATTTTTGAGAGGAAGATCTCTAACCATAATGTATTCATCTTGAAACTGCATTAAAACAGAAATAGAGAACCAGAAGAGGTCATTTGCTAAGATGTGGGATTCCAGACCTCTGACATTATCAGTGAAAACTATAAAGTGTGAAAATGACTAAATTGAATATTATCTTAAATATAATAGCATTTGTTAACTAATAATAGTCAACTATAGTATGTTAATTAAGTCCCCATAGCACATCACTGAGATCAACCTAGGCTTGTGTCACCTAATTGTGCCAGCTCCTGTCCCATGGCCTGGGGATACAGTAGTGAACAGAACAAAATCCCTGTCTTCAAGACACATACTCTAGTTGGGGAAGACAGACATCATAAAAACAAAAACATCTTATCTCAAATATTGATAATTATCATGACTGAAATATACTAAAGTGCTAGAATGTCTGTGGTGGTGGGTAGGATGAAGAAGGGAGACTTTAACTATATGATTAGAAGGGACATCTGAGTAATGAGGAGAGGCCATGAAAAGATCTGGGAGGAGAGTATTCCAGGGAGAGAGAAGATCAAGTGCACAGGCCATACAATAGCAATGGGCAGGGCTGGTTCCAAGGCAAAAGGACAGCTAGTAGGGCCAGAATAAAGTGAAAGAGGAAAGAAGAGAAGAGTGAAAAGTTTAGAGAGACAGACAGGGCAGATCATGAAGAACACGTGGGCCATAAAAAGCATAATTATATCCTAGAGAATCACTTCAGCCAGCCCCTATAATAGTGTCCTACCTGCTGTAAAATCAGATGTGTCTAGGTAGAGTAGACTTAAGTGAAGAACAGTCTGAGGGATAACTCTCAGTCCTTCAATAGAGCCATCTTGACCATGTGCTTCCTCTTTCCAGCAAAGCCCCCAGAAGGTTACTGGCCAGGCTAGGACCTCCACTTTTCCTTAAACACATTCCAAGTACCTCCACTGGGCTTGTGCTGGTATACTGCTAATATTATTTAATTTTAACTACATTCTAAAGAGAAGTTGAAAATACAGTGATTAGGCATTAGAACCTGTGTTATTGCATCTTTCTTGGTTAATTTACCCACTGACACTACTAAAATAACACAAGGAGGATGGACCAAATGACTTCTCAGGTCTTGTCTAGATGGTGGCTAGTCCAGGTTCTAATGTTCGAAACCTAGGAAAGTCTCAGCCTAGGGCATTCTCTGGAGAAATCACAATGGTTCAATTGTTCTCACTATCCTTACTTATTGATGCAAAAAGAGACCATAAAAGAAGCTCAGTTAATACTTGTTGAGTAAATAATGTATGGTTTTGTTTGATATTTAAATTCCACCAGGCAAGCCTGAGGCATAATGGGGAAGACATCCTACAGATGCCTTTGATGGATTTGTAGGATGTAAGGTAAAACTAAAATCTTAGAGAAGGAAGAGTCTAATCAGTTCTCACAAACATTAGCCAACCACGCCTGTCTTTTGAAAACAGCAGCGAAATAGGCAGAAATGAAAACAAGCCCTGGCAGGTCAGAGCTAAGTAGGACGGAGTATCTATCAGAAAAGAAGGCATCAGATTCTGGGCTGGGGACTTTGAAGCAGAAATCTGAATTTTCTACTGAAATCAGCAGAAAAGATGACAAACAAATGGACACTAGGAAATGAATATATTACCAATAAAATCCAGTCCATATAACTGGATTCTGGCAGTCTGGTGACTTTACTAAACTGATCATCTGGTTACTTTGCCAGCCATTCAACTGCTCTTGTACCCACAGCCTTCATCCTCCTCATCTACCAATCAATTCAGTCAAATCTCACCTCCTTCCTATCTTATTCTCCATTCTTTTTCCCAGTCATTGTCAAATCTACTCTTTGGGGGCTGTTTGCAAAGGCAAGTATTCATTTAGCAAAGCCTATGAGAAAGATGTAACTTTAGTGTATATTTTTTAAAATAAGTATGTATACACATACAGAGAGCAATCATCATAATCAAACTGGGACTGAAATCACAGGTGGGACCCACCTTACTGATGTAGATTGGGCCCACCATTCCATACATACTGTTTACCAAGTGTGTTGACAGAACTCATTAGCACATACAAAAGGGTGTTCCATTCCCCTGGGATAGATGTTGACTCAAAATCAATAACCACAGGGGGAATCTAACATATGGAACAGATGCAAGCTTTTTTTTTTTTAACTTATAAATATGACCAAATGGCTCTTACACATTTGCTAAAAACTTATTAGAAGGCACTAAACTTACTCTAGGATTCATAAATCTAGTTAATCAAGAATAATGATCTGCCAGGGAAAATGTAAAAATCCATTCCTCTAACTAAAGCAACTGCCCCGCATTCCTCTGGGATGAGGAGAGTCCCCTGAAACACATCATGGACAATTGCTCTTCATGAGTTTACTTTTAGAAATCTGTTCTAATGTTTGCTTTTGACTCTTCTCACATATAAAAGAATAAAAGAAGCAACGTCATGCTTTAAATGCACTATATTCTACTGATGGAATTAACTTATGCCAAAAACAAAAAAACAAAAAAAAAAACCACATTTACAAAAGTCTCTCACAATGTCCAGAGACTAAATATCAGAGTAGTTCTGAAAATGGGTTAGGAAATGGTTTATGTCATGTGAGGTAGAGGGTATGGAATAAAGGGGAAGAAAGACCCAGGGATTTATCTGCAGCCACACAACCTTGTATCATGGCATACACATCAAATCAGAATGTAATTTACTTGTCTCCCATCAAAGTGTGATTGATTTTATCCCACACCTGAAGAAACAAGGCCACCCTGAGCGCAGCCTAATTGAGTCCTAGGCTGCCTTCAGAGTGAGTCAGGGTGGAGCCCACAGCATGTCCAACCCTAAAGCAAATCCCTCTTCTCACTAGAGCAGCTCAAGTGACACATCAGGCCTGAGGAATGGGCACCATTTGTCCTCCATTTGCCTGGAGTGCTTTTTGTTAATAGTACTACCATAAATAAGATTCTAGTTTTCAAAAAGGTCTATGTATAAAGGACCATTTCCCAACACACTATCCCCTCATAATGACATCATCATAGATGGCTTTCTTTTATGGAAAAATGGAGAGCACATAACAAATTGGTGATATCATCACAACAAGCTGCTCTTACTGCCAATTACTCAGCTGATCTCTATGGATGGAACATAGTCCTCAGGGTTCAAGAGAGTTTGCCCAAGTTTATTATTCTACTTCCAAGTACATAAGAATGTCCATAAATGGTTACCTCCTTGCTGAGGACAAAGGTCTAGTGGGCCCCAATAACTAAATTGAAAGCAGCATTGCCCCCACAAAGCAATAAGAGGGTAGAATGGCAACAGGATTATCAGGGCAGAAGGAGGGTGAGGCAATACATAAAAATGTTTATATACAATAGAACAAGATGTTGAGGTTGGTGGTTAATGCTGGATACTGTCCTCACTTGCAGGCACTGTGGTAGAGTGGAAAGAGCAGACTTCCGTCCCAGTCTCTCCTGCCTCTCCTGCCACTTGACTACATGACCGTGAGCAGTTTCCCCACATGTAAAATAGGGATAAAACTTACCTGTCTTTGTTGCTATGAAGATAAAAAAAGACGACTTGCACGAAGGCCCTAATCAAATGCCTAACACGTAAGGGGCATTCAACAAATGTAAGTTTCCCACTCCCACACCCTTTCCTTCTCCTACTTTTTCCCAGTTGCTGAAATTCACATTGGTTCTTCTTCCTTCTGGTTAAAATAACTTGGAAAACTTGACCTTGATATATTCGAACTCCACTGACCTCCACAGAGCCACCCACATAAGTTCTCATGGTAACAGACCCAGAAGCTGAGTCAGCCTCCACAGCTTTCGCTCTCTCCATCCAAAGGACAAGTTTTCTCTGGGGATTATACAACTTTGATGAAAAAAAAGTCACGGGAACAAGTAGTACAGAGAGACTATTTCACATGCTGTCCTAGTCATTAGAAAGTTGCTGTATCATAGCCTTCAACATTGCAGGGGATGCTGCAGAGAGCTCGCAAAGGCTTTTGAGCCAAATGTGGGTTCTCATTAAAGCTATACTAGACATGAGCCTTTCTCTAATAAGACTGGTCATCACCACTTACCAGGAAACTAGGCCCCATAGGAAAAAGAGAAGCAGGACACCACACAATGGTTATGAAGGAAGCAGGGGTGAGGCAGAAAAGAAAGGGAAAAAGAGCCTTAATAAGGTAAACTAGACAGAGTGGGCCAATAAAAATGCCTTTTTCTTCCTGTCCACTTTAGCTGAGTTTTTATACAACTCTGTGCTGTGACCTCTTAAAGAATATGTTATAGATGTGTATGTGTTTTCCCTTTTCTTGTTTAGAAAAAAGTATCAGGCAGAAATGCATATAGTTAGAAGAGAAGAACCAACATTGGAAATGGGGTACAAAAAAAACACAGGGTTTTAAAGCAAAACTGAGTTTTAAAAGTTATTTGTATTTTTTCTTTTAAAATTTTGTATATATTTATATTTCTAATCAGTTATCAAGAATCAATAAACTGATCTGTATACTTCACATTCTCAAGGGATAAGTCATTTAGTAATATTTATATTGGACTTTACAGTGCTCAAAGCACTGTCTCACAAGCTGTCTATTAGAACCTAATAGTAAGATAGGTATTATCACCCCTACTTTTATTTAACAGACAAGGAAACTGAGGCTAAGGGAAATTAAGTGGTTTTCTCCCAAGGTCTTAACAACTAGTGAAAGAGAGCTAGGACTCAAACCCAGGTCCCCTGATGACAAAGCTGCTCCTCCCACACCAGGCTGCCCTTCACTAACTTTCCCCATTACATAGAATAGCAGTTCTTACCTTCCAACTCTTCTTTCTCATAGTGAATGTTGAGAATTGTACTGGTCCCACCCTGATCCACCACAGCTTCTTCATCTGGTCTCTGTTGAAACATAAATAAGTAGTTATAGTAATACCCCTATATTCATCCAAACATTCAGTTAAGTACCGTGTGTATCCAGATCCTTTATGCAATGCTTGGGGAAACAAACACAATGGTTTACGTATATTTTTAATTTGAAAGTCATAATAACTTTGAGATGCAAACATGGCAGCCATTCTCTTTCTCGTTTTTATAAATGAGCAGCCCGAGACTAGGAAATGGTAAGTAATTATTGCCCACAGTCACAAGTATGGTAAAAGGCTGAGCTAGAACTGAGCCCAGGTCTTGTGATTGCAGATCTCATGCCTTTTCTACCTCTGCACTCCACTTATACATCTGTATAACACAAGTATTTTTTAAGTAGTGTTGACCACATTGTCTCATTTGGTGTAAACTGGTCCTGTTTACCACTCTGACCTTGAAATTCTCCAACCTACTCCTCTGACCATACATCCTCTGTCTCATGCTAAGGCTCATCTTTCTCCAGCCATTAATCTCCAAGAAATAGCACTCTACCTTTTGTTTCCCTTTCTTGAGTCTTACAATTTCAACAGCAGCCTGAAATGGTGTGGCTCAGTATTTGATGAACCACTGGGATGCCGCACCTCAAGAGCCATGTGTCTAAAACCAAACTAATATTCCTTCCAAAACTAGTAGCCTGTACTCACTTACTTACTCTTAGCTATGGCACCATCATTTCTTAGTCCACATCTGAAATTTCACACTTTTTTATTCATCCATTCTATATGTATTTAGTGCCTATTACATGCGCTCAGGAAAACAGTTGCCTTTTCTTATCAAGACCTCCTTTGTAATTTCCCTCAAATTCAGTCTCATCACACATCTACTCGATCCCATATTCTCCAACACTTTCAGTCACACTGGACATTTTTTTCAGTTCTAGAACCACATCAACTTCCTTCCCTCAAAGCTGCTTCTTCTGCCCTCTGCCAGCTACCCCCATCTCTACCACCAGCAGCTAGTACTTATTCATCATCCCATAGATGTCAGCCTAAATGCACTTCCTTGGAAGCCCTCCCGACTGTCCTTCCTCTGAACTAAGCTAGGTTCCCCCGTTTTTATGCCCTCATAGCATACTATACTTCTCCTTAGTAATGGGATGCTCTGCTCCTTACGGGAGGAACCATATCTGTCTTCCTCACCACAGTTACACAGACTTTACCCAGCACTCTACACAGACTTTTCACATAGTAAGTGCTCAATAAACCTTTGTTAGAAGAATGAATATAATGGCACTTACTTTATCAAGACCTTCGCCAGACCCTGAATTATTTCAAAAAATGTCTTAGCTGATTTTCCCACTAGTCTATTTCCTTACCAACCATATAGCCACAGCCAGGCATGTTCCTACCATGCATGTTCCTCCATGCTTGTGCTCACACTGTCTGGTCACTTACCAGTCCCCTTCCCCACCCTCCAGGACACCAAATCCTTACCATCTTTCCAGATCCTGCTCAAACTTCAGCTTACTGTTCCAATTTTACTATTTTGTAATTTTACATAATTTAAATCTATGCCTCCAAATAAGGCAAACTGAACATAAAACAATCCATTTTCTCAATCAGAAGATTCAAAACATAAGCTTTTGAGGGCAACTTGAATAAACAAACTTTTAGAGAAATAGATGAAATACTCAAATATTTACTTATAGTATTTTATTTATGGATTTCGTTTTACAGACATATTTAAAATTCCATATTATTACTACCATGGGATAATCTCTAAGATATAATACTAAGTTTAAAAAGCAAAGTGGAGAAAACTGTATTATTTGCTAACTTTTATCTAAGAAAGAGTATTAGAACATAAGCATCTGCTTATACTTAAAAACATATAAAGGAAGAATAAGTCATAAAAGATGTTTTTAAATAGTCATCTATAAAGGAGGGAGGACATAGGGGAAAGGAGATAAAGATAGAAACTAAACTTCTTGGAATATACCTTATTTTGTAAATATTTTACGTAACTTAAAAACAAAATTTAAAATTTTTAAAGCAATTCCTAGAAATCAAAAACAAAATGAAAAGAAATGCCAAATTGTTGGTATAACTACTCCAAGAGAAATTATTTCTAGTAATTTTAAAACATGATAAACTGATTTAGTGGCACATATCCTAAGGACAAAAGGAATTAAAGAAGATCTTAAACTGCTTTTTAGTTATCATCCTGTTGATTGTCTGTCGGTTTTATTCTTCTGAGACGGTTGTGTATTGTGAGATAAAATAAACAATAATTATGTGAACTTTTGTCACACTCAATGTGATTGAGAACTGGAATTCTCAGCAGGGGTGAGAGGAGATACAGTTGTAAGAAAGAAGTAAAAACCATGCAGTCCTAAATCTGAGTTGGAAATATCAGCAAGAATATATTATTTTTATCTGTAAATGTTTTAAAATGTATAAATGTATATTTTTCTATCTCTGTCCATTCAAAAAGCTTAGAAAAAATAATCAGCCAGTAGCAACGAGTATCATTAGCACCTAGATTGTGGTCTCTTAAAGTACCATTTTCTACTGAAAGGAACTCAAAGACAGCTAAGGTTGTGTCAAAAGAACTCAGGAGCCAACTGAAAGAGGTCTTTTGCCAAATAGGGCAATTCGAGCATCAATAAGGGTAATAATTGCAACAGATTGAATATATTAAATATGTTAAAATCCCTAAGTTCACAGTGTCAGTTTAAAAATTAACTATTTGGTCACCATTGGAAGATAATGCTAATAAACCAACTCATTATTTTGAAAAGTGGAAAAATTTACTCTGGTTTTCTTATATAAATTGTAAGCATAGAGTATTACCATAAAGTAGATGAGGGAAGTTTCTTATTATAAAAAAGAATAAATGGAAAGGAGTGTTAGAATTAAAATATTGCTCTTTACAATCCTAAATGGATTGTATTGATTTTCACAAACATCACAGAGAGACGACCAGACATTATATGCCTCCTAATGGGAGACGTTATCATCACCCATGAGGTAATTTTACCAAATAAATTGTCCCTGAATCTGATCAAGCCTCTAAATCCAAATACCAATTTACTGAAAATACAGTGAAACAGAGCTCCACAGAAAAACAACACTGTGAGAATACAATCAACAAAGGTCAGACTGTAGGAAACTATATAGAATAAATCCTCCCCCGCCCCCTTTTTTAAAATAAATAATTGCAAGAAGAGAAAGAGACAAAAACAGAGAGGAAGGTGAAACCAACGGGTGAAAAGAAACAATAAACCAACCACGACAATCTTGCTTCAAACAAACTAACTGAAATAATTCTTTATTTTTTTAATAACTTTTCTAAAGTTATGACATTTGAGACAACTGGAAATTTGAATATTGGCCAGACCTTTTATTATATTAAAGAAACTTATTTTTCTTTTGAGGTGGTATTATGCTCATTTTTTTTAAGAATCCTTATCTCTTAGTGGCACATTAAAATACATAGTAAAAAAAAATTAAAGATTACAAATATGCAAAATAATATATTAACTTAAAAATATTACTTATCTCACATTTTATAAATGTTATTCAAAGTCTTCAAATACATCTTTAACATCAATGTCCTCATCATCACCATAGGTGGTTTGAGTCAATTTTCCAGAGCATGTCAGTTTCACTTCCATCTAAGTTGTAAATACTCTCTTGTAAAGTAGGGTCTTTTCTGAAGAATAACTTTTAGGTAGAAGAACCCTGCTTTTATTTTAGACTTATTTGTTCACCTGGCTTATCTGTAAGATCATAAATTTTCTAACAGCAGCAGCCACATATTTTCATCTTCATGTTCTCCCAGAGTCTCATACAGTAGTTTACCATTGTAAGTAGCCTGCATGCCTATATGTTCACTACTATGTATCTAGCACCTAGTACAATGTCCAGTATGTGGTAAGTAGCCAATAAATTTTGATAAATGAATATTTATTAGTTTTCTGAACTCTTTATTTAAATCACATGATCACATATTTTCTCATAAAACTTCATATATATGTATCTATGTACACAAATGTGAACAATTTTTCAAGTGGGTTTCCCCACAGGTTTGTAATATCCAGAGGGCAGAGACCAATTAATTATGATGCTTAGTACTGTCCACTGACACCTGACACGGCATAGAACACAGAGGAATCTGGATGAAGTGGGGGAGGAAGGATGATTGATTTTTGACTCTAAGACTATAAAAGCAAAATATGAAAAGGAAGGTCACAACCGTCTGAAAAATTCAGGTTAGAAAATTGACTTGTTGTTTGTTTCCTTAATTTAAATTGATTAACCACAGCCTAAATTCACTGAATAAATGTTCATCCACTTTCTTTGTCTTGCCAAAGAAAACAGAGCCGCTGTCAAACATCATTAGCCAGAGCACTTGAAAAGTCAGGCTTAAATGTGAATGTGTGGACCTTGTTTGGATCATGATTCAAGTAAGTCAACTATTCGAAAAAATTATAAGGCACTCACAGAAATTTGAACCAAATAAATATTTGATTATATAAAGAATTTGTTAATTTTTAAGTAATAATATTGTGATATGGCGGTTATGTCATTTAAAAAAAAGAGTCCTTAATCTTTAATGATACATACTAAAGTTTTTACTGATGAAATAACGTGATGTCTGAGATTCAGAGAATGGGGGAGACATAGATCAAATAATACAGGTTGTGTGTTCATTGTTGAAGCCAGGTCATTGTGCACATAATGATTCATTTTTATAAGTCTTTCTACTTTGTTACATGTTTGAGATGTTCCATAAATTTTAAGTATACATGAAATCTGCTTAAAATCACAAAAATGAAAAGAAAGGAACATCAAGTCTCACCGGCCTCGGTCTGTGCTTGCGGCAGCTTTCCTTTGCTGCAGCTTCCCCATCAGGTGGCTTTATTTCCTCTGATACCATTATTATTTATGGCCAAGAGGATTTTTTTAAATTTTTAATTAAGTTTATTGGGGTAACATTGGTTCATACAACTATATAATTTTCAGGTGTACATTATCATTTGACATCTGTATATTCTATTGTGCGTTTACCACCCAAAGTCCAGTTTTCTTCAGCTACCATATATTTGATTCCTTTTACCCACTTCACCCTCACCCTAAACCCTGTATTTGAACCCCTTTACTCCGTCTACCTCCCCCACACCACTAGTAACCACTAGTCTATGGTCTTCTGGTAACCACTAGCCTATAGTCCATGTCCACGAGTCTCTTGTTTGTTCTGCTCATTTGTTGCTTTTAGGTTTATATCCCACATATAAGTGATATTATGTGATTTTCAACTTTTTCTGTCTGGCTTATTTCGTTTAGCATGATTATCTCGAGGTCCATCCATGTTGTTGCAAATGGCAGTATTTCATCCCTTTTTATGGCTGAGTAATATTCCATTGTATATATGTACCACAGCTTCTTTAGCCAAACTTCTATCGTAGGACACTTCGTTGCTTCCATGTCCTGGCCACTGTGAAAAATACTGCCATGAACATCGGTGTGCAATTACCTTTTCAGATATGGGTTTTCAAGTCTTTGGGGTAAATACACAGTAGAGGGTTTGCTGGATCATATGGTAGATCAATTCTTAGTTTTCTGAGGAACCTCCATACTGTTTTCCATAGTGGCTGTACCAATTTGCAGTCCCACCAGCA
>NW_006430043.1:2778759-2784784 GCF_000325575.1 Pteropus alecto
ACTTTCGTCAGATTCTCAGGGGAGCTATGACTCAGAAAAGATTAGAATCATAAAGCCACATTGTATAAGTTTAGGAGAAAAAGGAAAGGAGGGAGGGAAGGAAAGAAAGGTGAACTAGAGAAAAGGCCCCATTTCAAAATCTCCTCTTTTCTGTACTTCCTCCTAGTTCACTAACAATGACCCACTACATAAATGTGAATTGATTTGGCTGCCTATCACAAGAACAAGATAAAAAGAACTAAGGGGGTTAAACACACATGAAAACATGGAAACTGAAAGGCACATAGTGAGAGAGAAAGCATCATTATGAGCCTTGAAAAATGAATGAATTACAGCTGAGTAGCAGACCAGAATCTCACTTACAGTTAATGGACAAATTAAAAGCCAGGGGCAGGGCTGAGTCTTACATAATGCCTCCTGCTCTAGGAAGCAGCCACAGAGGCTGCAGGGGAGGAAGAAGACAGCAGTGTGGAGCCCACCTTGAGCTCTCTCCCTGACATGCTTCCCCTGATGCTCCATGCTGGGCCTATGTCATAGACCTGCCAAACTCAATCCCACCTCTTTTCCTGCAGTCACTCTCAGACTTTCTACCTCTAAAGACCCCTTTAATCTTTTTTACTAAGGATCCAATGTTTGCATCGATTGTAAATAGCACTCTCCCGCCCCTCCATCCTCTCACCCACTCCCTCCCCAGACCAAAAAAAAAAAAAAAAGAATCAAGCATTTATTAAGTTCTGATATATTTAATAATTTTAAATCAACAAATATAGAAGTGGCTTCTAGAATTTCTAATCAGCAATTGAGTTAATGTAATTAGTATTAGGAACAAATATTGAGCACTTACTATATGCCTAGCATTGTGCTTTATATATATTACCTCACTTAATCCTCACAATAGCCCTAAATCAAAGATAAATAATGTATCACAGGAGCTAAGTGGGATAGGAAGAACTCAAGTGTCTCTATTCTTTATATTAACATTATACTCTAATATTGCCAAAAGCAAAAAACCTGGTCATTTTAGAGAGCTCATGTCACCTAATCATAGATTAATGTCCATAGTGAGAACAGCTCAAGATCCACATTATTACCTTCTTAAATCCTTAATGCTCCAGAACCTTGAACTTCAAACTGCCCCTTTACTGACCAGACTTCCAATAGTTCTCCACCTCATTCAGTTTCATCTTCCTCTTCATCCAGAAAAGTCTGTGAATTCTGGCCTCTTGTAGACTCCATCACTGAATCTGATCCACAGATCCCCAACTCTAATGCCCTCAATTTGACTTCCTCACTCAATGCAGATACCCTATAGCAAGAAAAAAATGTTCTAGTGACCATGAGTTCCTGAATACCCACAAACTTCCTATTCTGACCCAAGCAGTCTGCTAGGGGCCTAAAATTTCAAAGTGGTTCTGGTTTCTCGGTGATTCTTTTATTGAACCCCACTTGGAGTCACTCCTGTTCAGTATAGATTACTGGTTAGTACATTATGGTAGGTGGAATAATGACTCCCACGATAAGGTTCCAGATGGAAGTAAAATTGTTAATCAGCTGAATTTAAAATAGAGATTATCCTGGATTATCTGGTGGGTTCAATATAATCACAAAGATCCTTAAAAGTGGAAGAGGGAGACAGAATAATAATCAGAGAAAGAGATGTGATGCCAAAAGCAGGGTCTGAGACACATTTTTGCTAGGTTTGAAGACAGAGTTAGAGCACTATAAGCCAAAGAATACAGGCAGCCTCTGGAAGCTGAAGAAGTCAAGGAAACAGATTCTCTCCTAGATCCTCCAGAAGGAAACACCAGCACTTCGATTTTAGTCCAGTGAGAGGTTGTTGGACTTCTGAACTACAGAACTGTAAGATAATCAATTTGTGTTGTTTTAAGCCACAAAATTTGTGATAATTTGTTATGGCAACAATAGAAACTAATACATACATTATGGCTTCCTAACTACCAAGACCTGAGTAAGGTGATACTGTCCTACGGGAAACTCTAAGCTCTCCATTATCTAAGATTTGTTACTGTTACCTAGCAGCAGATTTAGAACAAACATGGTTGCTTTGCTGTGTCCTGGTTACTATTGTGGCAGGCTTGACTGAGAGCCCTATCTATACTGCCAAGGCAAACCATGAGCTAAAAGTTATCCACAAATTTATCTACAAAATTTACAGGAAATAAATTTGCAGCCCGAAATGTCCCCTAGACGACTTCAATTCTCTGCTTGGCAGGACAGCCCATACTTCTCTTACTGAAGTTCCCCAGTAAAATCGATAAAGCCAGATAAAGAGAATGTTCACAGCTTCGCCAATTCCCACATAGAGAAAGAACACCTAGCCTGTGTTGGGAGAGGGTGGAGGAGTATGAATTATACATTACAATGTAGTGAGAGGAGAAACTGCTATGGTTGATAACTTTTGTTCAATAACATTCAGCAAATACTTACTGCTGACCTCAGAAAAGTTAATCTGCTTTCTACAGAGCCATTCATTCATTCACTCAGCAAATACTGAGCTCCAACATATGCCAGAGTCATTGGGAATGAGCATTCAGGTCTCCTTCAGGAACTTCTGTCTTAGAGTTTTCTCAGGCCCACCTTAAGACATGCAATGTAACTCTCTTCGCATTAGCCATACTTCCTAATTATCACCCATTTACCAGAGTTTGTTATTCTGAAGATTTTGCAACATTTTCCATTCTGAGCAGGCCTGTTTCACATAAAAGTCTTGGTAATTACCCAAGTTCGCTTGCTCCCCGCTCTGCCACTTCTACCTTTCCTGAATCTCCATGCAGGCCTCAGCACCACTTAGCTCAAGTGCTAATGGTTTTGACCTCTCTAGCCTTCTCCTCCAGCACTTCCTTCTACTCGGTTTTGAAAGTGCTGATCAGGAGAACTTTGAAGATGTCCCCAGTTCCAGTCCCCAGTTCCAGTCCAAACTAGGAACTCTCCCTAAAGTTTTCTGATCTTCTTCCTCCGTTACTACCCCCTTTAAGAGCTCATTAATTCCTAAAATTCCAGTAACTACCTCTGGATGTCTCATCAAAAGTCAATAATGCAGGCCTCCCTTAGTTCATCCGAAACTACAGCCTCCTGATTGGCCTCCTTCATTCCAGTCGTCCAACTGTGAGGCAAAGGTGTAATAGCCACCATAATAAGAAGGCATCTTAAAATCGAAAGACGAAGCAGGCAACTCCACAGAATATAACAATTTATTATAGGGTAATTTACTTCCAGGAAGATTGAGTCAGAAAGGAAAATATGACCCAGAAGTCAGTGCAGATTATTCTCTGCTAACAGAGCTCTGTTACAGTACTTTTTTTTACAGTATAACTCGGGTACTAATGACTGACCGGATAGAGACAAAGAATGCAATGCCAGGAGCCATACCTCCTAGTGGTCTTGTGATAGAAAATTGTTTATAATCAATACTATCACCAGTTTGATATTTATCTCAGTTGTCATGCCATTCCAGCTGTTAAAAACAAAGGTATTTATGGCTACATTGTAAGAAACATAGATAATCATTAATTAGAAAACTTTGATATGCTTGCTAAGGACAGTGAAGTTGGTCAAAGGTCACAGCATGAAACTTTTTTTTAATTTTAATTTTATTATTATTTTTTAATGGTGACATTGGTTAACAAAATCCAATAAGTTTCAGCCGTACACTTTAACAGTAAGACATATATATATTTACACTGTGTGTTCATCTTCCATAGTTAGATTTCTTTCTGTAACCACATATCTGACCCACTTTACCCCGTCTATCTCCTCTCTCCTCCCTCTCTCCTACCCTCTGGTAACCACTAGTCTATTGTCCATGTCCGTGAGTCTCTGTTTGTCCTGTTCATTTGTCGCTTTTAGGTTTATATCCCACATGTAAGTGATATGTGATTTTCAACTTTCAGTCTGGCTTATCTTGCTTAGCATGATTATCTCAAGGTCTATCCATTTTGTCGCAAGTGGCAGTATTTCATCTCTTCTTATGGCTGAGTGATACTACATTGTACCTATGTACCACAGCTTCTTTATCTAATCATTTATCGTAGGACACTTCAGTTGATTCCATGTCCTGGCCATCATGAAATGCTACTATGAATGTCGGTGTGCAAATATGTTTTCAGATATGAGTTTTCAAGTCTTTGGGGTAAATACCCAGTAGAGGGATTGCACTGCATGAAACTTAAATCCATGACACACATATTGAGCTGGTTTTGTTCTCATCTACAGCTATACACCAGTCTCTTCCCACTCTAATATATCCTTTGTACATCTTGCCACACATATCTTCTCAAACACTCAAGTGCTCACTCTGAGCCAGACACTGGTCTAGGAGTCAAAGACACAAACTACAGTAATGCAGAGTGATCGAGGGCACATCCTTTGGAGAGGGGCAGCTCTGCCACCGATTAGAAGTTACTTAACCTCTCTACATCTTGGTTTCCTCATTTGGAAAATGGGGATAATAAGGGCATGTAACTCTCAGGGTTATTGAGAGACTTAGATAATGAATCAAAGCCCTTAACATAGTGTCTGGCACATAGCAAGCACCAATGAAAGTCAGCTTACATAAACAATATCAAAGGGAGCTCTCAGGTTAGCAGCAGAGATGAACATTCCATAAGTAAAGGGTGGAAGAAGTAACAGAACTTGGTGGGTGTCATGAGCAGAGAAGACAGAGTGAGGAATTCTGATAGTGATATGGATCAAGACCTTGAAGGTTCAAATGGAATTGTCTAGGTGGAAAACAGGAAAAAGATTTTCTAGTTGGGCCACCTGAGCAAAGACATGATAGCACAGAAAGGAAAGCGCTGGTGTGAGCGAACAGTGGCTGTCTGTTGCCCTGGGCTAATCCTGACGAGGCCTTGAGCTCCTTAAGGAGAGGCACATTGGTTTTGGATATGGGAGAATCATTTATTTACTCATGCAACTGAGTACCTATTTCATACCAGACACTGTGCTAGATGAAAAGACTTTGTACTTAATTCCTGCTCTCGTGAAGCTTCTATTTGAAAATAAACAAAAAATCAGAACAAGAACACTTTAGATAAATTGTTTGTGCTATTAAGAAAACAAAACAGGATCAAATGAAAGGGAGTGACTATGGGTAGAGGTCCAAGAAAGCCAGTCTGAGGAGGTGACATTTGAGTTGAGTCATGAGAAGGCCTAAGTAGAAAAATATCTTACGCAGAGGGACAGACAAGAACAAAGGTCCCGAAGTATGAAAGAGCTTGCCATATTGAAGAAACAGAAAGCCAGTATAGGAGTGTATGGTGAGAGTGGAGGAGAGACACTCAGGGAGAGTGGGCAAGGCCCTGATCACTTTAAAGCTCAGTAGGCCATGATAAAGAGTTTGAATTTTATTTTAAAAGGCACTGGGAAGCCACTGAAGGGTTTCGAAATAGGATATGAAATAATCTGATTTGTGTTTTTAAAAGTTCTCTCTGGCTGCCATGTTTAAAGTGGAAGGCAAGAGAGAAGGCAGAGGAAACCATTAGGAGGTAGTACAGTAGTTGAAACCAGAGAAAATAGCATAGACATATTTAGATGTGATGCCTTCAGTCTCTGTTTACATCAAATTATAAAATCTCCTCACCTTGCAAGGTCCATCTCCCCTCCACACAGCCCAGTTGGCACATAGGAGGCTTAACTGGTAATTTTCAGTCAGTTGACTGTGTCTCCCACAAGTCAGACCCAGTTTTTTCCTCCCTACATCCAAGTTCCCATTTGCCCATCATTTCGCTTAGTCTTTATGAGGTCTTCCTGTTCTCACTCTATTCCTTTTCTTCTCATCCCACCACCCATGAAATTTTCATGAACCATATATAAAGGAGATAATCATTTTCTGTTCTACTCCAGAAGCACTCAGGAATTATCAATTTCACAGAGCACCAATAGAAGCCTAAGGGTTATGATGATCTCGACAATACAACCTGTACACATTCTGCATGTTAAGGACACTGTCTCCTCACATTCATTCCAGCCTGTTCTCCCCACTGCAGCAAGAGAAATCTTTTCAGCA
>NW_006430043.1:2784821-2794382 GCF_000325575.1 Pteropus alecto
TTTCTCTCCCTGGCATGCTGTCTTTCTCTCTTTCTACTGCTCTCTCTTCTTTCTCTCCCTGCTCAAACCCCTTCAGTGGCTTCCTCTTGTTCCTCAGAGAA
Source organism: Pteropus alecto (assembly GCF_000325575.1). NCBI lineage: Eukaryota > Metazoa > Chordata > Mammalia > Chiroptera > Pteropodidae > Pteropus > Pteropus alecto. Next base: position 2,784,923 of record NW_006430043.1, read on the forward strand.
TACCAACTTCCTCAGCAAGGGATACAATGGCCCTATATGTTTTGACGCCAGAGTACATCTCACACCATTCCGCTCATTTACTCTCCATGACTCCAGCCATGCTGGCCCTCTTTTAGGTCTTGTAGACAGATGTGCCCCCTTCTGCCACAGGACTTTTGCATATGGTGTTCTCATTGTCTCCAAGGCCCTGAGACCAAGGCTGGAATCACTGTTATACACACTCATAGCACTCTTTCTTTCAAAGCATTCATCACAGTTTATAATAATATATTTACTTGTGTGGTTATTTAATCAAAATGGTTATTTCTCTCCCCACTCCACTAGATGGGAAGCTCCAGAGAGCAAGAACATTGCCTATTTTTGCTCATCATTGTATCTCAAGCATAGAGTATACTTAGTAGGCCTTAAAAGGATTAGATATCAAAAGATTTTCCAAAATCTTAGATATGGTTCTTTTTTGATGGAGCAAGCAAAGAAGGAATTATAGATCTTCTTATAGCAAACTATTATCAGGAAGTAAAGGAGAGAGTTAGTGTCTGATACTCATTTTGCTATAAACTCAGTGTTTTCCGTCTCCTTACAGAAACCATCCCTGATGTCAAGATAGCACTTGTTTCCAAGACCCATCATCCTTCCAGAGGAGGTCCATCATTCTCTTTACAGCCCTCCACTTCAGGCTTGACCCCCACTTTAATCCCTCTTTCCAAAGGAGTAACTATACCACCTGATTGCACAGGAAAGAGGAAGTAGAGAATTCAATGAGCTACCACTCGCTTACTGGTTGTCACACAATAACATTTGACAAAGCCCTTTCACAAACAGCACCTCATTCTCAAACCAACCCTGTGAGGTAAGGGAAGCAGATATTATCATTCCCATTTTACTAGATGGGGATCTGAGGTTCAAAGAGGCAAGTGACTTACTCAAGGTTACAATGCCTGTGTGAGGTAGATTTAGATTTGAACCTACAGACTGACACCTAGTCGAACGTTTTTCCTTACATTAGCCACCGCAACAGTTGGGTTATCAGTTACTTAAACCTAATTTCCTCATTCCCTTAAATAAATACTTGTTCTTGACCCCTCGACACATCTCCAGCCCATTTCTGCTCCCCTACCCAAAATCTGTCAGTGTCTGTGCAATGGGGTGGAAGGAGTAAAATAACTGGACACACCGACGGGGTTTGGTCCCAGCCTCCAATCTTTCCAGCTCTTCCTCGGAGCGATTGAAGAACCTGAAATCCCAGAAATAAAAACAAAGAGATCTGCCCCACCAGAGCAAGATCTCTGGCTACCAGTTCTCCCACATTACGGCAGGACACAGCGAGGCCAGAAGCTAGCCTCATTCCCAACAGGGAGGATCCCAGGAGAACAGAGGTCACCACTGGCCGCGCAAGGGATGCGGCAGTGATCTGCCAGCTCCCCGGTTCGGCCCAAGGTCATCCTCTCGCAGCCCCGCGCGATCCCCAACCACCCAGAGCGCCCCCTGGTGTCCCAGGCTGGCCTCCCCTCGCCCTCAGGGAGTGGCCTGCAGAGCCGGGCTCGGGGGCTGAGGAAGGAGGGTGGGCAGAGGATGAGGAGGGACGGGAGGCGGGGCCCTACCTGATAGCTGAGGACGCTGTCCGGCTCGTTACTCCCGGCCGGCATGGCGGAGCCGAGCTAGTTCTCGCCCGTGGGCACCAGGCCGAGCGTCAGCAGCACACACAGTCTGGCAGGGTCTGAGCGGATCGCCCGAGCGGCGACCTCAACCCCCGGAGCCAACGGTCAACCATCAACCGCCACCGCCTTCATAGCCACGGTCCCGCGAGGAATCGCCGCAGCCAATCAGCGCGCGGCCTGTGCGGCCAATCAGGGCGCGGAGCACGAGAGGACGCTGTCCGGCGGTACCCTGGGCTACCACGAGGAGGAGGAGGGAACGGCCCAACGAGCCCCGGTTGCCGTGGAAACCGCCTCCCTCCCTTCAGGGGCCCCTGGGCTTGAAGGTCCTTCTAACGGCTTTGCTAGAAACTGAAAATCCCATGCTTCTATTTGCAGCTGCACCTGATCCTTGAAAACTGGGAAAGTGCCGGTTTTGCCCGTTTTGCCCGTTTTGCCTGTTCTATTTTTTCCTTGGATAATTCCTAAATTCTGGTGAAACATCCCGTGGGATTGCAGAAGACATTATTGAGGATGAGGGGAAAGGACCTTCTACGGTTACTCGTTATAATCAACGAGCTAGTGGCCAAATTAAAGAACATTAAAGAGAGGCAGGCAGTGATCCTGACCGCTCCACAGACTCACTATGATTAGGTCTCCTCTCTGGGTTGGCAGCGAAAAGCAGAGTTGAGCTAAGGATGATTGTTGAAGTAATTCCCCAAAAACGCTTCCAACTTTTCCAAGAAATGATCTAAGGCAAATTTTTATTTAATAACAAGAACGACCGATCTAAGGCAAGGTTAGGAAATCGTGAGTAACACATTCAATTTGATTTGGATTTAAAAGAAAAGAGAGGCTGGTCATAATCCAACCAATCCTCTGCCCCAAAAGGAGAAAGGGGGCCTTTTCCTTTATGTGCAGTATCACATCAGACTGCAGTGAGTCCAAATGAGAGCAAAAAGAATAATCATTCTTATTCTCCGAAGGAGCTGCACTTGAGGACCACAGGTCCATGTTTCAACCCCTGCATACCGCATCTTGCATTGGCCCTGAAATTTGAAACGAGGTCGTGCTTCAGTATCACTGGAGCAGAATCATGTTTCTGATCTTTTATGTAAGCCCTTAGTCCCATTTCTGGGCCTTAGCACTCCTTATCATAGTCTCTGTCACTCTCTTCCCTAATCCTGTCCCTTGAGTCTAGAATTCACACCATCTTTTCCCATCAAAATCTTACCCTTTCCTCAGAGTCAGTCTCAAAGGCCACCTCTTCCAAGAAGCCTTTCTTGATCTCACGCTCCCTAATACTCCTAAGACATCATCTCTCCCTCCTCTGAATCTTCATAGCACTTCATATCTTTCTTATAGCAGTTATCGTGCTGTGGTTACTTAAGTCCTTTAATTATATGTTATGTTGACTTTAACTTACTATCATATTGTAAATTTTTTAAAATAAGGGCTATTTTTTATGCCCTTCTATATACTCCATAAATGAATGCTTCTATATACTCCGAAGAATGCTGGGCACATAGAAAATTGTTAGCAAATATATGTGCTTTTAATTCAACCTAATCGAAAACATATTGAACACTTACTAAGTACAGGCCTAAATAGCACTGAAAATGCCGAGAAATCTAAAATATAATACATATTCCAAGGGGCTTATGATCTAATCAGGGAAACAGGATATACTATGTGTTATTACAGTGACAAGCTAATAGAACCATATGAGTAATATAAACAACAAAAGTCATAAAAACTCAAAAAGAGAAATTTACCCTTATGACTTGGGACACTTTAGAAACATGACATAGAGGACATGGATTTGAGCTCAATCTGAAAATAGTTGAGCCAAGGTAAAGAGAACGAGCATCTTAACTCTTGGGCAAAGACAAGAATAGAAATGTACGTGGCCTATTCAGTGTAGCCATGATTTGGGTCAAAGTGGAAAGTTATAGAGAAGAGCAGTAGGAAGTACAAATTGTGGTAAAGAAGAGGTATAGCCAAATTATGGAGAGCCGACTAGTACAGACTTTATTTTGTTCACATGATAGAAAGTAGAATACTGTAGAAAGTTTTAGAGAACTCTTCCATGCACCAGGACCCAGGTTTAATGGTATAAATGAATTGTATCATTTAATATACATAGTATCGCCATTATTTCCCCATTTCACTGGTAAGAAAACCAAGGCTCAGAGAAGTTTAGCAGCTTTCTCAAGGTCAAGCAGTCATTAAGCTGAGATTCAGTCATTTATTAACTCAAAAAATATTTACTGAGAGTCTATGTATTCAGCCCTGTGTTGGGTGTTGGGGAAACAGCAATAAGACAAACAGGGTCTTGCCTCTTTGAGCCTTACAATCTAGTGGGAAGATAGTAAACAAATAAACAAACAAAATAATTACAGGTTATGACTGTTTCGATGAAGTAGATAGTTATATGATAGTGCGTGACTGGCATGGGAGGGTGGGGAGAGCTACTTTAGATGGAGTCAGGGGCTTCTCTGAGGAGATGAAGAGAGCCTCACCTGATGAGATGAGTCAAGGACAAGGCTGTCTGATGCTATAACTCTTCGCCATTGTGCAACATGTCCCATACAAGTGGTATCATTGCCAAAATCTTGGATTAGGGGCAAGATGTATTAGAGGGGGAAACCTGAGCTAGGGGTCAATTAGACTAACTCTGGCAACATGGTAATTCAGGAGGCGCCGAGGATGGTGACCAAAGGGAAGATATGCCCACATTCCCCTCTCTTCAGAAAGACAGCTCCCAGGCATGGGAGTGGGCTTGAGTGGGTGGAGTAGGGAGAGGAATGAGGAGGTAAAGGATTACTAGGAGCTCTGGTGGGTCTGATTTTCCTTCAGTTCAAATGTGAAACAAGTCAGAGCCTCTGGCCCCTGACTCCAGGGTCAAGAGCCCCATCTTCTGGTCAATAGTACAAATTACAAAAGGGACTAGGCCACAGAGGAAGCCTCTGAGGCTGCCTGAAGCAGCTGCCATCCACAGCACTGCCACATACAGGCTCTCCACTCCCAGGGCTGATTTAGTCTCTCCTTCCTTCCCAGAGGAGACTGACTCACTTGGTTCCAGGCTCCAGACTCTAGGAAATTCGCTTCTACTGCTCCTAACATTACTTGGAAAAATGCAAGTGTGCTGCTCTCTACCTGGCCAGCAAGCAGGTGCTGGAGGAGCTCGAAGGAGAATATTCAGCCAAAGGCACCACATCACCCTGATTATTTTTCTAACAAAAGCAGAAAAAACAGCAGAACAGAACTCAGAGTTTTCTGGGGCCTGCACAGAGTTCTGTGCTTGGCCTAGAACAAGGCATAAAATGGACAGGAAAATGTAAAATACATGCAGAGACAGTGACCACACATACACACACACACACACACACACACACACACACACACACACATACAAACACACACATTCACGCACAACAGGGAGGCAAGGAGGCATGCTACATGGATGACCTCAATTAATCCTTGCAACAATTCTGTGAGGTAGGTTCCCTTATCCCATGTTATAGATGAGAAAACTGAAGACTGAGGCTTAGAAATGTAACTTGCCCAGGTCACACAGCCAGCACAGTTAATAAATGGAGACACTGGACTCTGAGCTCAGAGACATCCGATTCCAGAGTGCACATGCTTAACCACCTACTGCCTCTCACAGGGATGCCTGCAACCACCATCCTTCTGTAACTTTTTAGGCTCCACCCTCTTTTCATGGCTTCCAAATGTTGCTGTCCTTCCAGATTTCGTCTCTAGATCCTTCTCTAATACCAATGGTTCTTAAATTTTGGGAGGAGAGGGTAGATCTTGAATAAACAAAATATATGAGACTCTCCTTTCAGATAAGAACACAAAGTCCTACATTTTGTATATAATGATAAAGATGTGTTCACAGCCTTCCCAGGGAAGCACTATGCACTTTACATATATTATCTTAATTGTTGGCTGGAAACATTGAAATTCTCTTATTTAGAGACAAAAAGGCAAAAATTCAAGAAATTCAAAAGGTCCGAGAAAATGTTCTCATCTAATTGCAACCAAGTTTACCAGCAAAAGCATCTTAATTCCTCTGTCAATTTACTGTATCTCCTACCCTTTTTAAATTGTCCAAAGAGCAGTCAGGGCAGAGGTTCTAGTCCTTACTTGACATTAGATACTCAATGCCCGGCTGTATCTCATACCTGATTTAGTTTCTCCCATTTCCTCTTAATTACACGTCTAAACTCAAGAAAAGGTTGGTAGAAAAGATGTCAAAATCCGAAGAAAGACTTAATTAGGGCTTGCTCATGCTATCATCTGGGAGCATTTCCTGTGAAGAGAAGGAGAGCAGGAGAGAGACACCATTCTTTGTTAAGCCAAAAAGATTATGCAGGTGCATGACTTGCCTTCAGCCCTTGCCAAGTCACGGTATATCTAAAGAGACTACAGAACACGATTTTCTTTTTTCACAGTGTGCTGCCAGCCTGGAACATTACACATCACGGAGAAGAACAATGAAGCACCACAGAAACTGACTCTTGACCGGAAAAATCAGTCCCCTCCATTTGTCATCATCAACATTATCCGTAGACATTCCTCATGCTGTATTCATTTAAATCCTGCTCCAGACAAAGTGAGATTCTGGTAGACAGAACACAAGTAAAATGGCAAAAATCTACTTCCTGCTTTCTCTGGAATCACCACTAAGATATTGGATAGTGGCAAAGGTAGGGGGAAGGACCTATAGAGGAAGCAGAACAAAATAGAAAAGGAGGCCTTGGGAGTTAAGACACCATGGGACTTCTAGATTCAGATGGGAAGTCATTCAGAAATTTGGGAGAAACAAGCATTAACCAAACCTTGCCCTACTTAGAAATCAGGTCTGTGTACAGTAGCTAATTCAATACCTCACATTTATATTATTCTGTATATGCTTAACTTCTTTATCACCTTATCTCATTTCCCTTCAACGAGTGTATAAATGTACACAGAACATTTCATGGACTAGGAAGCTGAAATGTGGCTAGAACAGGGACTTGCCCAGGCCAGTTAATAGCAGAGCTGGGTCAAGAATTACTAATGCTTTCACTTCACTGAATGGCTTCCTAGAAATAGAATTGCATTCAGCCAGTTCCTGCATAAAATTGAACTGGCTTCAGTGAACAATGAAAATGTGGATCTCCTTTAGAATTGACATGAACTCCTCATAGCAAAAACCCAGAGTTTCTCCTCTGTTACCCTTTCCTATCAGATGACAGGGTCATATAATTTCCACTTTGGAAAGCTTGTCAGTGATACCCATTCATTAGTTTACTGAACAGACTCTCATGAAGTTCTGAAAATAACTATTACTGCTTCTTATCTCTGGAAACACATTATCTGACATAGATATAAATTTAATCCAAGCTACTCATTCCCCATGAAACATCCCTTGAGGCCTTCTATTTTGCACTTAATAAAAAAGAAAAGAGAGCCATTCAGACATATGGGCTGGAGCAAAAAGGAATAGAAATAGAATTTGAAGGTATTTCACCAATTTATCTTTTTCTACCTCTGATATTTCACCAAATTGAAAAAGCCGGCCTCCTCTTTAAAAAAGACAGAGTTTCCTTGGTCCTTTCTTATAACAAACAAACAAACAAAACAAGAAAAAGGTATTTGCTATATTTACCAAGAACAATCAGGGCTATGAGATATTCAGCCGGGGAATAGCAGAAAAAAAAAACCCAGCCTTAAAACTGATATAGAAATAATCAACTTTGTTTGGAGTAGGCAAAATGAACAAGGGCCATTACAATTCAATTATAACCTATAGATCAGCTTTGGTCTCTTTAGAACTCCTTGTCCTTATCACCTAAAAATTGTTGGAAGGGGCTTGAAAGTCCTATAGATCAGTTTTCTATCCAACACAATTCTCCTCCACAGCATCCCAGAGAAGGAGCCATCCAATTTTCCCTGTATCTTTCCAGTGACAAGGAACATGCTGCTGAATGAGGCCAGGAACCTCAGATCAGGTTCCATTTGCCTCCTTGAAATGTCCATTCTTTATTCCAAGTGCTCACTTCTCTAGCTCCGAAGAGAAAATCTATTCACTCTTCCACATGACAGCCCTTTGAATACTTACAGCCAAATATAACATCCTCCCTTGTTTTTGTCTTCTTTAGAGGGCATGATTGGGATGAGATTACGGTCTCCAGCAAGACCTTTGCATTTCTATGATTCTAGACCACTAGGAGAACTTCCAGCAATGAAATACATAATTTAAAAAGACCTCCACCGCGGTTAATTTTTCATATGTAATAATGGTTTGTGGTTATGTAGATGATTCTTAGTCTTAGGAGATGCAAACTGCAGTGTTTAGGGGTAGAGTATCATGATATCTACAACTTATTTTCAAATGATATAGCAATATTTAGATAGATAGATAGATAGATAGATAGATAGATAGACAGATAGATAGATAGATGATAGATAGAGATAGATGATTGATTGATTGATATAGTTAGATATATAGATTGATATACCTAGATAGAGATAGATAGAAATAAAGTAAATATGACAAGATGTTAACAATTGTGGAATCTAGTGGAGGCTCTACAGATGTTTGTTGTCATTGTTTTTCATCTTCTTACAATGTTTGAAAATTTTTATAATTAAAATTTGGAAAGTAGAGGGGCAAAAAAGGTGAGGAGGATGAAAGTGAAATAAAGACATTTTTCAAAACACAAATAATCAAACAAACAAACAAAAAGACCTCTATCAAATAGACAAATTCCCAGACCGGTGGGCACTACATCAGGACATCTCTTGCCTCAATCTGAACAAATGCCAAAAGTATAGAATGTCCCCAAAATATAAGAGTCATGCCTAAAGCAAGATGACTGAGACAGTTTGAAAGATAAAGGATGGACAAAAGTATGTCAGGTAAATGAAAGAGACAGACAGACAGACAAAATAAAAGGGAGAGAGGGAGGAAAGAAGAAAGAAACAAAGTCACGACCTAGAGTAAGTCGTGATCTTTCCCTCTGGTTTCAGGGCAAAATTATAGGCACTTTATAACAATAGGCGTTTACTTTACAATGAAGATCTAACAATATCTATGCAACCAAATAACATAACAACAAACATATAAAACAAAATTTACCAGAAATATTAAGAATTGACACACTTATTATTTGTGAGAAGAGTTTATTTTACCTCTCTCAGTCTGTGACAGAGCAACACAAGAAATAAAGATATACACTTGAGTAATATAACTGATATAATTGACCTAATTGATATATATTAAACTATATATTTTGAAAACAAAGAATATATCTTTTCAAGGCCTTATGGAATATTCACCAAAATTGATTATTAGACCAAAAGAAAATGGAATAAATTCTATAGAGTAAAAGACATTCTATTACCGTAATGTAATAAAACTTAAAATCAGTAACAAAAAAATATTTAACTCTACTAAATGGAATTTTTAAAACTCTTAATTCATTTATAAGAAAATTAAAACTGAAAGCAGAAGACTGGGACCAAAAATATTTTATAGTTTTAAATAATTACACACATAAATATGAAAATGAAAATAAATGAATTAAGCATCCAACTCAAGAAGTTAGAGAGTCGCAGAAAATTATTAAATGAGAAAATGGGAAAACATCATAATTAACAAATATATTCGAGAACATTTAAGACTATATTGCAAAGCTATAGTGATCAAAATAGTATGGAACTGGCATAAAAACAGACACATGACCAATGCAACACAATTGAGAGCCCAGAAATAAACCCATGCATATTCAGTCAACTGATATTTGATAAAGAAGCCAAGGATACTCAGT
>NW_006430043.1:2794393-2798696 GCF_000325575.1 Pteropus alecto
GAACAATCTCTTCAATAAATGTGGTTGGGAAAATTGGATATTCACATGCAAAAGAATAAACTGGAACCCTATCTTACACCACTCACAAAAATTAGCTCAAAATGGATTAAAGACTTAAATGTAAGACCTGAAACCATAAAACTCCTAGAAGAAAACAGAGGAGAAAAGCTCCTTGACATTAGTCTTGGCAATGATTTTGGGGGTATCACACCAAAAGCACAAGGTACAAAAGCAAAAACAGACAAATGGGACTACACCAAACTAAAAAGCTCCCGCATAGCAAAAGAAACAATCAACAAAAAAAGGCAACCCTTGGGAGAAATTTTTCCTCAAAAATTATAAATAGAACCTATAGGAATAGGAGAAAGTATCTTCAAACCACATATCTGTTAAGAGGTTAGTATCCAAAGTGTATACGGAACTCGTACAATTCAATGGCAAAAATTAATAATAATAAAATAAAAATAATGAAATTTAAAAAATGGGCAAAGGACATGAATAGATATTTTTCCAAAGAAGACATACGAATGGCCAATGGGTACATGAAAAGATGCTCAACAGCACTGATTATCAGGGAAATGCAAAGCAAAACCACAATGAGATATCACCTCATACCTGTTAGGATGACAATGATCAAAAATATAAGAGATAACAAGTGTTGGAAAAAAAGTGGAAAAAAGGGAACCTTTGTGCACTATTGGTAGGAATGGGTAAATTGGCACATTCACCATTGAAAAAGATATAGTGATTCCTCAAAAAATTAAAAATAGAACTATCATATGATCCAGCAATCTCATTTTTGGAAATTTATCCAAAAGAAATGAAATCACTATCTCAAAGAAATATCTGCATTCCCATGTTTATTGCAGTATTATTTACAATAGTCAAGACATGGAAACAACCTAAGTGTCCATCAGCCGATGAATGTATAAAGATTGTATACACACACACACACACACACACACACGCACACGCACACACACACAGATATTATTTAGCCATAAAAAATAGAAAGAAATCCTGCCATTTGAGACAGTATGGATGGAACCTGAGGGTGTCATGGTAGGTGAAATGTCAGAGAAAGACAAAATACTGTGTAGTATCAGTTATAAGTAGAATCTAAAAAAACAAAATTCATAGAAATAGAGTGTAGAATGGTTGTTGCTAAGGGCTGAGGGGTGGGGAAAATGGGGAGAGATTGGTCAAAGGGTACAAACTTCCAGTCATAAGATAAATAAGTTCTGGGGATCTAATGTACAGCATGGTAACTATAGTTAACAATACTGTAATACATACTTCAAAATTATGTGAGGTAATGGATGCGTTAACTAACCTTACTATGGCAATCATTTTGCAATATATACATATCAAATCATCAGGTTGTACACCTTAAACTTTTACAATGTTATGTGTCAATTATATCTCAATAAATCTGGGGGGAAGTACGTTCAAAATTAATTCTTTTGAGTAAAAAAGCAAGCCATCAGCTAACCAAATCATAGTATGGGTAAGGGCCAGGCAAGAGGAAATGTATAAATGCAAAAAATAAAAAAACGAGGATAAATAACCTCATTAATACAAAGAAAATTTGCTCAACTCTATGTAACTGAAAAACTCAACTAAATAGCAAATGCTCTATGAAAAGAAAAATTGTTAGAAGAGATAGAAAATCCAAATCACGAATGGGGGTAGAAGGGACAAGAAAGTTTCATAGGGATACCCTCCACTAAAAAGATGAATATAGTCAAGCCCAGATGCATTCACGAGTGACTCTAACCAGAACAATCAAATCCAAGATCATTCTTAATAGGAAAACACTACAAGTATTCCCAGTAAAGCCAGAAACTAGTTAAGAATAATCATCACAATTACTTAATGCCTGGGGAGGGGGTTACCCAATGGAATGTAGTGCACTTGACAACAGAAAAAAATAAAATATATGAAAAATAAGAATGGAAGAGACTAAAGTATAACATGGTAAACCTGGAAAACAAGAGAATCAACTGAAAACTATTGTGAACAATAAGACAATTCAGAAAAGTTGCTGGCAAAATATTATTATGCAAAAATAAGTCACTTTCCTGTAACACAAAGCACAACTGATTAGATAATAGAATGAGAGAAAAGATTCCTATTACAGTAATAAGCAAAGGAGTAATAAACCAAGCAAGCAAGCATGACCAAGAACTACATGGAAAAAATCAGCTACTACTGAGTGTCACAAAAGAAGTCTTGAGTAAATCAAAAGGCACACTCTATTTCTGGTAGGAAAAACTCAATTTATTAAAGCTGTTAATTCTCTTTTTACCTACCTATAAATTTCAGGACATCACAATAAAATTACTAACAGGGTTTATTTTTTCAATGAGCAAGTAAAAATATCCAGGAAAACTCCAAAAAGACAAAAAACAAAATATGCATAGTTAGATCCCTTCCTCACACCTCACCTGTTCTGGAAAGAAAATGCTCCAGACTGAGCATTACACTAGAGTCTCTTTCCTTAAAGAACGGCTGTGAACAGGCTTCAGAATGGCTGCCCTGACAGGGGTTCATTTCTGCCCTCTTCCTCCACACCCAACACCACTATGGTGTGTCAGAGCCCCAGCTCCCTGTAGCCCACACTTTCTTGTAGCCGCAATCCTGGGCAGCCTTGGGTCTTCAAGCAGAGAGACGTAAACACCATGTTCCTGAGCTATCACCCTGAGCAGTGCTTCAGAGAACTGGGAGTTCTGGTCCTTGCCATCTGAAAGCTCTGCCACATGTCTGAGAGACGCTGTTGTGGGTTGAATTGTGTCCCCCTACCTCCTCCAAAAAAGATATGTTGAAGTCTTAACCCCCAGTACCTCAGAATGTGACTTCATTTGGAAATAGGGTCACCGCAGGTTTAATTAATTAAGATGAGGTCATACTGAAGCAGAGTAGGCCCCTAATCTGATTAGTGTCCTTATAAAGAGATGGTCACGTGAAGACACAGAGAGACATGGAAAGAACACCATGTGAAGACAGAGGATTGGAGTGACAGGTCTACAGTCCAAGGAATGACAAATTTGTTTAATGAGGCTTAACCTGGGCGGGAGGCAAGGAAGAGTTCCTCTATAGGTTTTAGATGGAGCATGGCCCTGCAGATTTCTCCAGAATTGAGACAACAAATTTCTGTTTTAAGCCACCCGTTTTGTCGTACTTTGTCAGACATCTACAGTCAGAATCTTTGCATTCCACACCACTAGGACAGGAAGCTGAGCACCTGGTAGAAGCTTCCTGGTTTAAAAACCAAAAGAGTTTTAAACAGGAAATTCTGACTGGTCCAGCTAGGAGTATAAGGATTTCATGCTTGGGAGATACCCGCTCAGGGCAAGACATCATTTTCACATGCCTCCTGACTTTGCTCAGCTTCCACCCTGAGGACTGACTGGCCTGGGCTGGCTCCTCATTAACTGTGACCCCCTGCTGCAACAAGCCCACCTAGCCAGGATCAAACTGGGCTCTGTTGTCACACAATACTAGTAACCAGTTCCAGAGATTCTGGGGAGAGAGTGGAGACTCAAAGGCCCTCAGATTGGATCTCTGAATCTAAAATCACTGCATGTGGGGCCTGGGGCACTAAATCCTGGGAACTAGTTAAAACATGTTATTTGCATTCCAAATTGTGGAGGCCACCCAGGTCACATGTATGCCCCTCACTCTACCTGCATCTCTCCCACTTACCCACCTGACAAACTTCTACTCATTCTTCACAAACCATGTCACCTCTTCTTCCAGCAAGTAAATTAATCACTCTCTCCTTTGTGTCATCCCTGGGCCCCTTACATGTTCCTCTGTTCCTGTTCTTATCACATTCCAGAGGAATGGTTCAGTAGACTGGGAGCTCCTTACAGATAGAAAATATGTCTTTCATCTCTGACTCCCTAGTACCTAGCACTGTACCCCACACCGATAATGCTTTATGGCTCCCTGTATAGTGTTTTCATATGGATTAAATTTTCCAACCCGTGGATAGAATGTTAGAATGTTCTTGCTTATACCAGGCCGAAATCTCTCTCTTGGGATGATTATATTTGTAGCTGGTGATCTCCCTCATGAAACAAAGAGTTCCCTGAGAGAGAAACGCTAGTTCTTCGCCCTCCTCTGGTCCTAACCCCTTTTTCACAGAAGTTGTCCTCTGTAAATGCAATTTCAGCTGCTGCCACTACCATACTTCCTACTTTCAGGAAGCATCTGATAACCCCATTATGTCTTTCTGGTGCTTTCTGTCCCATCTATCTCCAGGGAATCAGGCAGTCCAATTTATTTAATACCATGTGAT
>NW_006430043.1:2798715-2803478 GCF_000325575.1 Pteropus alecto
CCTAATTTAATTTATTACAGACATTGTGACATGTCTGTTTTTCAGAAAAACAGCCTACCTCTTACATTAGTTATTTGGCCATCAGTCCTCTCCTAGTTGACAAGGGCAGGAGCTTTTTACATCTCTTTTCTAGTAATGGATAATATTTCCTCCTGGAATAAGAACCAAAAACCTTAATAATGTTTATAGCCTTTGACCCAGCAAATTCCACTCCAAGACGTTTACCTTAGGAAAGTGAGGTCAGGAGGAGAGGGGGTTACAGTAGCATTATTTATATGTAACAGGGGAGACTGCACTGGGAAATTTGGTGCAAACTCTCCAAAGCAGAGACAAAGGGCATAGTTGGCCACAGACCATCAATACCTCTGAGTCTAAAGTTGTCATAAAGTGGAGAAAATGGTCATCTCCTAGGCTCACCCAGCACTAGCAGGGGTTGAGGTACAGCATGCCCCCCCAAGTTGGGAGGCTGGTGCTGTAGATAAACCAGACACTGGACCAGCCTCTTGCCTCTCTAGTCTAGGGGTCACCTCCTCTCCCAAGGAGAGGTCCTCCATTTCCCTTGGTCTCCCATGTATCTCTCAGTTCTACCTGGGAAATTGCCTGTTTCAAAGGCATCTTATAGGATAAAGTCTAGAAAAGTGGGCAGTCCATCCTACCCAATCCAATATGTTCCCACGTCCCTACTGCTCTTTGGAGAGTCAGAAGCATCATTTCTTAAGTTTTTCTTGGGAATCTCTCTCTGCTTCCTCCCTTCCAGGCCTGGGTTTAAAGGAACAAGGACAGCTCTTTCTTCAACCGCCTTATAAAATAAGTTAATTTAGTGCATCATATTATTTATTGGTCAGATTTTTTTTTTGAGGGGGTAACAAAACCACGTTCAAATTTCAACCAAAACAAGAAGGAAGAAAGGAGGAAAGGAAGGGAGTGAGGGGGTAACAAAACCACGTTCAAACAAATTTCAACCAAAACAAGAAGGAAGAAAGGAGGAAAGGAAGGGAGAGAGGGAGGTAGGGAGGTAGGGAGGTGATGAAACGAAAGGAAAGGGGAAGAGGAAGAAGTGTAGGAATAAATAATTTCAGGTGCAATAGGACCCAGGAGTCCAAAACATACCACTGGAGTCCTCTCACTCTTTATTCTCTGCTTTCTCGATGTCAGCTTCATGTCAGACCGACTCTCCTCTCTCCTCTGCTAGTGGCAAAGATGGCCACTAGCTGCTCTAAACTTATATCGCCTTCCCAGCTAATGATTTCATTAGTGGTCATATAGGACGTGTGAAGAAGGGGAAGGGTTATCTTTTTTGCTAGGTCCAGGAAATACCTCAAAGAAGGCTCTGAGTAGCCTGACTTAGATAATGTGACCAACTCTAAACCAATCATGGTGGCCAAAGGATTTGTGCACATAGATATCATATATCCACCCGTGGTGGTGGGGCGTGAGGTGGGGCCTCATCTGAACTTCATGGACTAAGAATCAACAAGGGAGGTGGTTCCCTGAAGATATGCTAGACAAAGAAGAAAGCAGATCCATTCCAATTCACTAGGCCTGTCCCAATCTCTGTCTGTCCTTGTACATAGCCAAGCTCCCCAGTCTCTCCTGCATTTGGTCAGGAGTCAACTTCCACAGACTGACAATTTTATGTTCAGCAGACAGCCCTGGGTTTCAAAGCAGTTGTTGGCCTCCTTCATGCAGCTCCTGGAATTAGATTTGGGTCTACTCTTATGGCAAACAGCAACAGTGGCTAAGTGGTACAATCTCTAGAGTATGCCCAGAATTCTGGCCTCACCTGAGTGAAGCCCACTTCCCTTGCCTACCCTAAGACAGAGATAACTGAGGCAGGCCCTGGACAAATATGGGAACTCCAAGGCCCTGCAGCATGGCTGCCGCAGGTGTTTGTGCACCTTGTGTCCTGACCAGGTCTGTATCTGCCCAGAGGAAGGGAGGCCTTCTAACAATTCAAAAGGCTCCTTACCAGCTGACAACTACATTTCCGCAGCACAGGTACAGATAAGGTGATTTCCCCAAGGGTGATACAGGAAGGATTTCGAGGCTTGGACTTTAGACACGTGTCACATGGCTTGAGTAACAGAATTGTTGTCTTTGTATGCAGTGTTTTGTTGTTTCTGGCTGTGCTGTGGCTGGGGTATAAAGGCAGCAAACCTGCAGTTCTGCATTCCTCCAGTCGGATGGACATCTTCCTCCTCACTGGCTGCTAACACCATCACACTCTGGGGGATGCGTCTCTGTGAATTGACACAAGAGGCCACAGGGAGCAGTAACCCCCCACTAGATGTACCCTTGCCTCATTTCTATTCTTTGCACTGCTTTCAGTTGCTTTGGGAGTAAATCAAAATGAAAGAACTTTGAACAGGATCCAAGGGGTTGTTCTTGCCCACCTTCAAACCCAGACCAAACTGTATGGGTCAGCCGAGCTCCCCAACAGGCTGTTAGGCTCCTGCCCAAGCTCTGAAAACAAGTAGATAAAGCTTTTGGGTAGAGTTATAGGCACATACTAAGAAATCCAAATGTTGGTTCCACTGACCCTTGTCTTCAGGCTTAAATGGCCCTCACACATTTACTAGAGTTCCACGGCTCTCCTTGGTGGCGGAGAGGAGTGGCCCTGGGTGTCTGTGTTATTGTTGCTGTTACTGTTGTTGTTGAACACAGAACATCATGTTCTAAGCACATTACGAGTGATTTACATACATTATCTCATCTAAATTTCACAACAGACTCATACCAATATCCTCTTTTTAAAAAGAGAAAACTGAGGTTAAACAACTTGCCACCAATTATAGAACTGCTAGCTATGTATGGGACTTCATGCCATCACACTGTGAGTCTCTTCTTGATTGGGGGGTGTTCTATCAGGGCCTCCCAGTCCCAGACACTGAGATGTGCCTCTCCCATAGCATCTGGCCATAAGATAACCCTGTGAAGAATGGGCAAAGTCACCCAGAACGTTCCCTGGGCTTCGATTTTCTGGTTCCAAAGGCAAGAAGTACAGGAGTCCCAGCTCCAGGACTTGACTCCTCTGCAAGGTGTCAGAGAAACTGCTCAGATAGGCAGCAGGCTAAAGTTCCCATTTGGACATGGCTTTCTCAGCTTTTGGGGTTAAAAGATTAGATTCATATGGGCATTAAGGTTCTCTGGCTCCCCAGGGACGATTGTTTCCACTGTCACATTCTAGGTTCTGCAGAAAATTTTAGTTTAGGTAGACTCAAAGCAAAATCTTAATGTCCTTTGGAGGAAGCCCAAGTCCCTTTGGGTTAGTGTCCCCTGTTTTACCCTTTAGTCCCTCCCTTGGCTCCAGAATAGCCCGCTGAGTTATCTCACATAACAGACAGCAGGGTGGTGTAGACCCCAAGAGTAGCATAAGCTCCAGCTCAGTAGTATCAACAGGGCCCAGGTTATAACATCCCTTTGTTTTGCCCTGTCACTGTGTGGGCTTTGTTCTCAGGTAGGCTTCAGAGAGACTGTGTTAATCTTGTTATATGTTTTGTTTTGTTTTGTTTTTCCCAAAAGAATTAGAGCTTTCCTGGGGGCCCCCAGCAAACACCCTTCTTTGCCCATCACTGGCAAGGAGAATAGGATCACCATGTTGAGCTTAGAATAATGGCCACGGGACAAATAAATGCCAGAAGGTCAAATACCCTGACCACTATAACCTTCAAATTTAGTACCTGTGGATTTAATGCAGGGAGGAGGCAAGAGAACTAAAAGTTGAATCAAGCTACAATTTAGTACCTGTGGATTTAATGTAGGGAAGAGGCAAGAAAACTAAAAGTTGAATCAAGCTATATTCAGAGACTACAATATGTTGATCAGCCCTATGGCCAGACCAGGAGGAAACCTGTGGAACAGAGGAAGATTTCTTCTGGGATTGCTAACAACTATTTCCCCACATTGTGAAGGGAAAACAGAAAAACAGAGTCTTTAAGTGGCACCCTATACAAAATAAAATCATTTATTCCCTATGGCTAAAACCATGGGGAACCTATGGATCAAAGGCTGAGAATTGCCAGCAGGCCTTTTCACACTTCATACTCTTATTCTTTCTCACTGTATGCCCCTACCATCAAAGGAAAATGAGTAAACGAAGTCTTTAAACTGGAATTCACAGAAACTAAGAATGATATATAAACTGAATTTCCTGAACACGAGGAGCTTTTTCTTGTCTTGGCTTTCTCTTGTCTTCGCTTTTTCTGTCTATGGAGTGTTAACCCTTCTCTAATAAACTTTCTTTTTGACTCTAACTCTGGCATGCATTTGAATTCTTTCTTGCGCTCAGCCAAGAACCCTTCTCTCTTGGTGCAGGGCTTAAGCTCCCTGTAGGTAGGAAATCTGCCCTGTCATGCATCAGGTTTATCAGGGTATTAAATGCCAGGGAAGGATAATACATTACAGAGCCCATCAGGGTCTGAAAGTCCATCTCAGTTCCCCACAGTCTTCTATTCTTCTATTCTTCTATTCTTGAGGCGTCCTTGTTTTGTACCTGTTAAGTCACTTGTGATTTGGCAAGTCTGGAACAGTTTCATATAAACTTCTTATAACAGTTGAACTCTTAGGATATTTTAAGTCTTGATAATTAATAAGCAGAGTCAATATCTTTTCAAAGTTTGAGCCCATCTCTTGTTGTGACAATATATGCCTGTCACATCTCACTGTAGTCTGGCAGAATGTGCATAGAATAAGGCACCACTTGATCTGTTTTCCCCTAGAAGTATGAGATATAAAGGAGTTCATTCACGCTCCTTTAAGGTCCT
>NW_006430043.1:2803506-2810197 GCF_000325575.1 Pteropus alecto
CTGAAATAAAATGTCATGTAAACAAACTAGATAATCCACATCTCCATCTACCTTTTACATGGAGTGGTTAAAGGGATCAAATGTTCTGAGGCATCCTTTCAAATTGATAAAATTCCATGGATAAGTAAGAATTTGGGGGATTTTCCCCCCTCACTAACCATAGGTTTTTCTTAGTACCACTCTTTACCACCAACTAGTTCTCTGGCAGTGGGTCCCAACTCTGAGAAAACCTACATACATCCCCATTGTGCCTAGCTATTTGGTTACTACCATAGTCGGGGGAGGTTTACAGGACCTCACTGATAATCAGTAGCTCTTCAAAGAGTTTCTATAAATCCCTGATTTCAAACAATAAAATCTATTTTGACTTGATGTCAGTGAACATAACCCATATTCCCTTCATTAAGGAAGAAAAAGTTTTTCTAATTTAGGGCTTCCTTTCTAGTCTCTCCTCCTGATCTCTAGGTCAAGGCACTCTGGATTTATTCACAGATCCAGGTGAAACAAACCCAGGAGAGGGCAGAGGGACAGTGCTTGGCTCTGTGTGGCCTCTGCCCACTCTATCCACCACAACCGGGGAAAAGGATCACTTTGTGTCTACATGCTGCCTTTAGAAAATGCCAACATTTTATAAAGATTGGATTCAAAATCACACAGCAGGTAACTGGAAGAACCAGCATTCCATGCAGGTCTTACTCTAAAACTGTTTTCACTTTGCCCAAATCACATGCTGTTGATATGTCTGTCTACTTAGAAAACCCAAGAGAATCAACTGGGAATCTATCAGAGCTATAAGGAGGACTCGGTAATTTAATTGCTTTTATAATAACTTTAACCATTTCAGACAATATCATGAAAAAAGTTACAACTTAAGGTACTTATTAAAATCAGCATGATTCCTTCTCTACCAATGGCTGACTCTGGGGAGGAAAACGAGGTGACCAGGGATGGGAGTAGGAAGGAGACTTACATATCACTAGACTTGTGAACTTTTAGTTCTTGTACCATGTGTACATCTTACCTATTGAAAATAAATAAATTAAAAAGATTCCATGGGAATTAACAAGCAGCAAGGCAAAAATTTCAAGACATAAAGAGGACGTGAGTCTTCAGGACATTAGAACAGCCACCGAGTTCTTCTGTCTCTACTTTCAATGCAAAACAATAATAAACAACATTCTGATGCTATCAAAGGGATTTCAGCTTTTTCTAATGAAATTCATTGTTTTTTCAAATGTCTAAGAAGACAGGAATTTCCTCTCCTATTTTTTAGGGATAACAGAAGTTTTGCTGTTAGCTGGGTAGTAGTTTGCTCTGGGGTGTAGTTTATTACTCTTTTTATCACTTCCCTTTAAGCAAAATAATTGTTAGGTTGAAATCCAATTACCTCTGTTTCAGAAAGTTCAATGTGCATCTCCTCCCCGCCCCCTTTTTTAAGAGACCTATAAAGCAATAAGCTACCATAATTTGGGGCAGAAAGAGTTCTCACAACAAAACCTTGCAAGCATTTAGATGTTTTATTCTTCGCAATCATTAAATTTCTCATTTACAAAAGGTACACACAGATTCTGGGCATCGTGAGTGCTTTTAAGGAGATCTTGTGTAAAGGTTTAAGCAGAAGAATCCATAGTTAACAATTTGCCAATCCCATGTGTTTCCCAAGGGAGGAAAAATTATTCATTGTATGATATGAGGATTGAGTTATATTTTAAAAAATGGATCAAGAGTCTTCTGGAATAGATAACATTTATAGTAGCAACCAAAATATAAAATACCAAGGAATAATTTTAATAAGAACCTTACAGACCAGGCAGGAGCTACTTTAAGGACTCAAAGATGACTTATCCTACAAATGCTAACCAAAGTGACTTTCTGGCTCCTCTCTCACTTGAGGTGGGGCAGAGAGGAAAAGAAAACATGTACATGGACTTAACTGCTAGTGGGATAGCCAGCTACATATAATAGAAAAACAAAAAGGCAAACAACCTAAAAGTCCAGCATTAGGAGGTTGGTTTAAAAAATATATATGGTTTATCTACATAACAGACAGTGATTCATAATCTTATGTGAGAAGATTATTTTATCACCTTGAGAAATACATAATATAGTAAGTAAAAAAAAATCAGGTCATAAAATAGTATATTCAATATGATTCCAGTTTTGTAATAAACACATAGTAATTACATACATATGTAATTTCATATATATGTATACATATAATTTCACAACTATATATATAGTCATCTAACATAGATTGTAAGACAAAACATTGTTTTATATAGCAGTAAAGGAAACAACACCGCTAAGTAAATTATGGCATCATCAATTTAAGATACATCCTAACTTCAGAAATGTTAAAAAGTGAAAAAATATGCATCTTAGAATTGATGAAATACATATATACATAGAAAAAAATAGAACATAATATATCAAAATAGTTATAGTGATTATCTCTAAGTACCATATTTATGGGTAGCTTATCTTCTCTGTGATTTTTTGTGCTTTCTAAACATATGAATTTTGGGTAATTAATAAAAACAATAAATACTATATTACCCACCCCTCCAATTCTTTTAACCCTTCTCCCTTTCTCTTATTTTCCCCTCCATTCTCTCCAGGTTCTTTGTCCAGACTCCAATCCAGTGCCATGCTGAGCCATATTGGAGCCTGAGGAAAAAGGAAATTAGCTTTAATGCAAGCAAAGTCATCAACAATACTTTCAAAATCTAATTCTTTGCTTATTTCATTGTCAGTTGAGAAATTGCCATATTCAAAAATTTCTCTTGACCAAGTGGTGATCTTAAATAAATTTTAATTAACTTAAACTGAAGTAAAATCATAGTAAATTCTGTTTGGGTCTAAATAAAGTAAACTTAAATTAATGTTATGAGTTTTAATACAGTTAGTTTTCAATTTGTCAATATTTTTTCAACTACTGTAATAGAAAACCATTTAAAAAATATAGAAAAACATGAATATGGGATACCCATTTTTCCTTTTGCCTTTTGCCCCAATATGGCTCAGCAGGACACTATTCTTTATTTTAAATTGTTGATATTTTGTTTGTCACAAATTTTTTGCATCAATTTCGATTTCTTAAAATGTTACATTAAATATGATTTGATTATTGAGTTTTTTGTTGTCCCCTTCAATTCTGCACCCAAGTCATATGCCTCACTCACCTTACTTTATCCTGGCTTTGCCCAGTTACAATCCTTTTTACACTTGTCAACTTTCTTTCCTAGACTATAGGTGTCCTGAAGAGAAATATGTGGTTTATTTACCTTTGTATCTCTGCGTCCTACCCAATAACTTGCACAGAGACTACCCACGGTGGGCTTCAACATTGTTTTGTTGAAGGGAAGGGAAGACGGAAAACAGGATAATGTTAATGATAATGGCTAACATTCTAACATCTACTGAGTGCTTATTGTGTACTAGGCAGCGGGTTAAACATTTCACTTAATCTAAAAACTGAAAAATAAAAATAGTATACCCATCTTACAGATGAGAAAATTGAGGCACACAAAGGTGGGTGAATAGTAATGCATGAATAATTATGGAAGAACTTGAAACAGGTCTGCTTAGGTTCCTAAAACATTTTTTACTTTGACTGTTTCTCTTCTGGGCATGGGAATGAGATGAGGAGGAAAGGGAAACATAGGGAGAAAAGAGATGAAGAAACAACTGTAGTAGAAGAACCCGGCTGTCACACTTTCACCTCAGATATCTGCTTGAGCTTCACAACAACCCTAGGTATCATTAATCCCGCTTTACAGATAAGAAACTGAGATGTAAGAAAGTTAAAGAGACATATTTGGTTCCTTCTGTGATTAGCCACCCTGGGGGGTGGAGAGGCAGAGTGCTAAGTAGGATGGGCAGATTGTTGGCAGGCCAGCTGCCCTCCCTCCTAACCTTCCGGGCAAACTTGAGGCAGCTTCCTCTGCAAACTTTGCTTACTAAGTGTAGCCAGCACTGATTTCTGATAGGATGGGCAAATCTCCCTCATTCTACCCCACCCGGAGGTGGGTGTTCCCTCACCTGGGACTGCTTGTTGAAGAGTCTTGATAAGGGCCAAAGCTGATGTCAACAGACTCACAGAGCTGCTCTTGTCTCCTTGCCTCTACTGATCCGCCCTCACCACATTTCCTGCCTTGTGGTGGGGAGAACCCACTGACGCACACTGATGTAAAAAGTTAAATTCAGAACGCCCCAAAGCAAAAGCTAAAATTGCCAAGAAATAAAAACAAGGAAAAAAAAGTGAAATTCGCAGGACTTCCTGAGGAACAGAAAATTCAGGCATGTCTTGCAGAAATGCTTAATGATGGGAAGAGTTTCGGTCACGAATATGTGGAGATGATTTCTGGAGAGAAGGACCGAAGGTCTGGGGAGGGAGGAAATATATTTTTCAATGTATGCCTTTTGACAGTGCATGATTTTTTTTAAACCATGTGCCTAAATAACTTTTTCAATTAAAGAAAACTTTTTAAAAATGGCCTGCCACCAGTGGCAAGCTGGGGGAACAGCCAACATTCTGTAGTGGCTCAACTCCAGATCTTCCTAGAGCAGAGGGCAGGGAGACTGAACCGTCCTTCCTGCAAGTAGAGAACAGCTCAGTCCATGACACATTAGGGGTGGGTCCCACATCCTGTAGACTACGTATGCCTCCAAATTAGGAAGTTAATGATTCTGAGAACTCAAAGTCACGTTTAAAATCAGAGTCAGGTGAACTAAAATCGGATGAGTAATTTGCTTCTGGAAAGTGGAGCACACAACGCAGACTGATGATGCTTCCTTGGGAAACTGGGCACCACCCTCTCAAGACCCGCAGGATGAGGTTAGTGGTTGTGACTCTGTCCTGGGGAAGAACTGAGGCTGTGAGTCCAGCCTAGTCTATTACCCTCAGGTCAGGCTGGGACCAATCTAAGTCTCCAGGGCTAGGTCAGGATCACACAACCCCTGGGGTCACAGAGCAGAGTTAGAGGAAGGGTAGAGCAAAGCCTGTAGGGTCAGACTTGTACAGGAATGTCCAGCCCCTAGAAAGAGAGATATGAGGGGCAGCACTCCACAGTCTTCAACAGAGAATGTCCTTATTCTAAGATAGCTGTCAAATAAGACAAATGACAAGAATACTGGCAGCTCGAGTAACAGGAGTTAAAATGAGCCCTGAGTGTCTGCAAAGGGGCTAAAATGGATGAACGAAGTAAACTCTGTAGAAAGTCTCTCTTTAGGAATTTGAACCCCAGAAAGCATCTAGTGTGAAAGAAAGATTGCTGGGGGATGGGGGTTTACTCAGCTACTTGGAGTGAGGGGAGATGGGAGACCATGCCAAGAGTGAGTGGAAGCTTCCTTTTATACTCTTTTGGGAATGTCCGTCTTTCACCATCCCTCTGGTCAAGTATAGCAGGACAAGATTTTATTCTCCATGCTCCGTTGGCCTTGTCTCTCCAGACTCCACCACTGGAAAACCTCTGGAAAACTTCCTGCTCAATCCTACCGTAGGGTCCCAGATTAGAAAACAAGATTACTTCTCTTCATCCAACTATTAATCTCCAAGTGG
The DNA here is from genome assembly GCF_000325575.1 of Pteropus alecto. Classification (NCBI taxonomy): domain Eukaryota; kingdom Metazoa; phylum Chordata; class Mammalia; order Chiroptera; family Pteropodidae; genus Pteropus; species Pteropus alecto. The sequence continues at coordinate 2,809,067 of NW_006430043.1, forward strand.
CTTCCCCTGCCTGTCCCAGTTCATGTCAGAACTGTCTACCCACCCACTCCTGCTGCCAGGTCTTATGGACTTAGAAATATAAACTCGTTTAAATATTAAACAAACAAACGAACAAAAAAAAACTAGAATTCGTGGTCCAGGTTTCTGTCATAGAAAATTTCCAGATTATCAGTTATTTAAAGTCAATTGTGCTACTTCTCTATTACTGAGTAAGGACCCAAAGATTATATCACAGAATCTTAGAGCTGAAGAGGACCAGTGAACAGCCTGCGGCCCTGGAGGGTTGATTTAGAGCATGGGTTTAGGGATTGAATTTACCTGTATTCTAATTCCAGCCCTGTCACTATTTGTTCAATTGTTCTCAAAAGCGAGCGTACACACCAATCAGAACCACCTGGAGGGCTTTTAAAAACCCAAATATCTAGGTCCTATCCCCAGAGAATCGGATTATTAGTTCTGGGGTGGAATCCAAGAATCTACATTTCTAACAAATTATCAGCTGCTGCTGAAGCTGCAGGTCCGGAAACCACACTTTGAGCATCACTCTAGCTGTGCGATTAGCCGCCTCTCATATATATTCCGGGTATTACTCGTCAGTATTCGCTGGGGCTGGGCTTTACCTAAGACCTGTGATATGAAGCCCTTAGCATTGTTTGTGGCACACAGTTAATAACTGCTCTTGCTGTTGGATGGAGCGGAGGAGCCTTTTGCCCAAGACCACCCTGTCAATAAGAAGCAAACCTGGGACAGAGCCCCGGGCTCCTCACTGCCTGGCCGCGGTTTTCCCTCCAGCGCCGCTGCCTCCTCTGAGCGCGCCAGCCGCGCCGCCACGGGGCGTGCGGTTCCCTGCACATGCTGCTCCGCGCCACTGCCGGCTCGGCTAATGCCTGTCGTCTTTGGGGTGCCTGAGACCCTCCAATCTTTTCCGGCGCTGAGAGCCTGCCGGCAGAGACTATACCCCTGGGTGAGCTGAGATCTGGAAAAACTGGAGAAGCTGGCACCTAGCAGCGGCCGCAGGCTGCGAGAGTGGGTGATGGTGCATGGGGCTGGGGGCCAGCCTCGGGGCGGCCCTGGGAGCTCCGGGGCGTGGCGTGGCCCAGAGCGGCGCTCGGGGGCCCAGGGGGGGGCCCC
>NW_006430043.1:2810357-2822578 GCF_000325575.1 Pteropus alecto
ACCCCCACCCCGCCACGACTTGGAACTCAGAACTCTCCGGTTTCTCGGGACTTCCTTCCAGTCGAGCTCACTTCTGCCAGGCCCTTAACCTCTGCGGACCTTTTCCTCCTCATCTTCCTCCCCTTCCCCCCGCCCCGTAGTAAAATGAAGAGGGTGGACCAGACTGGTCCTAATATGTCGGGGTGGCCTCTAGCGCCTTCTCCAAAGGACCCCTGCCCACCTTTGCGCCTTCCTTAAAGGATGAATGAAAAAAAAGCTCAGACCTCTGAGACTTGGAGGGGTGGGGTGAGAGAGAGACAAGCGTTAGCACTCCCTCCAGGACTCTATCCTTCTTCCCTTCACCCACCAATGCCGCTGCATTCCTTAGGTGCCCCATATGCCAGTTTGGGCCACCCCATGTGCCCTGCTTCAGAAAATCTTTCAGAGAGGTTCCCTCCTGCCACTGCCACTGCCACGTTGCTCCTGAGCAGAAGGAGAAAGCCAAGAGAAGCCTCCTGGTGGGGGCCAGTCTCCAAAAAAACTTGGGCCTTTTCCAGGTGGGAGCTGTGTGGTATTGTGGGGAGGGAATCTGTTGGGTGTTCATGACTGTGACTGTCACCAACTTCCCAATTTCCTCGTCATTTGTTCCGAGCCGCAGACTAACCGAAAGGAGAAATAGTTTTCTTGCCCCAGAGCCAGTCATCCCAGATCCTGACCTCTGCAGAGGGTAGGACAGGGCTCTCCCTATGTGTATATATATATGGGGTGGGGGGAGTGTCAGTTTGTCAGCAAAACTTAGAACAGACCCCTCTATTAGCCAGCAACCCAATGCAGCAGTCCCAGGGAGGGTTTCGATGCTGTGCTCTCAGTGTACCTCAGACCCACAAGCCCACAAGGTTCTTTGACATGTCCAGGGTTGTTATGTTAACCTCTGGGCACACCAAAGAACATAGGGCTTGTGCTCATTTACCAAAGATGTGTGTGCACTACCCAGGGCCTATTCTCCTCATTGACAGATGAGCTGTGTTCCTACCCATCACAGGAAGGGTATAAAAGAATGAGGCAGGCAAATTCATGTGATGAATTGTACATGCTAAAGTGAGGGGTTTGAAATATACTTTGGCTCAAGTTATCCATCAGAAGCCAGTATCATTGCAGGTACTTCCCTAGCTCCTGTTCCTCAACAATGCCATTCACTTTAGGCATCCAAAGTTAACCAGAGAAAACCACTTTCAGGGGCACCAGGGTAGAAAAACAGAACAGGACTGTCAAAGAGAAGAGATAGTCTGGAGCTGGTGGAACCACGAAGGATACTGGGCTGCCCAAGGTGGCCTCACTCTTGGTGATCACTGCCCACATTTGGCAGGACAACTGACTCCCACCCACAGCAGCATGGAACAACTCAGGCATGAAAGGGGAGGCCCTGATGCCTGTCAGATGCCCTCTGAGGTCAGAAACATCTTAGCCCAAGTTCAAGTGGGAGACCCCTGGACAGGAGCTATGAGCATGGGCTTAGTCCATGTAGTCATTGCCTAGAACAGAAGTCAGGAATAGGAGGGGCAGCTAATCCTAGGGCCAAGGGCCTCTGAATGCCGGGAGGCACTGGATATAATGGAGGCAGGCAGCTGACTCAGCCCTGTCACTAATTTAGCTGTCTTACCTTGGCCAAATCACATAAACACTCCCTGTGTGGGAAGCTAATGAGAAGGTGTATATGAAAGTGCTTTGGCAAAGCTCCAAGCACCAGCCAAATGCAAGGCAGTGTGTGGCATGGTTAAGGCAACGAGTAGGCTTTGGAGAGACCTGGGTCTGCGTGCAAATCCTGCTTCTGCTACTTCCTAGCTATGTGACCTTGGCCAAGTTACCTATCCTCCCTGTGCTTCAGTTTCCATCTGTGTAAAATGGAGATTACTGTTGCTTGACTTGATATGGTAAGTTGTGATTTTTAAAATGGTGCTATTGTCCAAACCTCCTCTGTCTCCCATGGGCCTGTTCTGACATCTCCAGCCCTGGAAGTAAAGCTGAGGACCAGAGTGAAGAGGACCAGAGGGACCCAGTGAGAGGCTATGCCAAAGATGGGTGAACTCAGCTCTTCATACAGCCCTCTGCCCCTCTCTGGGAAAGCCTAAAAGGTCCATTCTCATTTGATGGAAATGAGAGTAAGGATTTGAATAAAGGAGAGGTCAAGTGCAGGGCAGTGACTGTCTCTGAGTTGAGCTCAATGCTGTAATTGTGTTGTGTAAAAGACTTACGTAGTGAACAAGGATGGGTTCAGTCTGGAGAGACAAAGAAATGTTAGAAGACTTTTGTGGCACCTGAGAACCTATGGGGTCAGTTTATTCTCCTGTACCCTCTGCAACCTGGTCCTAGATAGAGATTTGAAGTAAAGAAGAAACCCAATCCTCACCCTCAGCTCTACATATAACAGAGAACAAAGGACAGACAGATGAGGGCAGTGGAATAGCATAACCAAATACCTCAGGGCTGAGGGATATTACAGGGATTGGAAGGTTAGGTGGATTGGTAGGAAAAAGCATTCCAGAGGCAGAAGATTGGGGACCAGGATTTAAGGATTGGAAAGAAGAAAGAAAACAGGATCTAGGTGGCCTAGTGACTAGGCCTGTTAGTTTTCCCTCCCCCAGAAAATCTGGTGGGGAAGTCACATGGGGAAACATGGGTAGTGAAACTTGGAAACAAATACACTTGGATACCGCGGCTGAGGAGTTTGAAGTAGAAATTTTAAAGAGAAAAGAAACATGGCTTGCTTAGCAAAAATATAAGTGAAAGGCTTTGCGGAGAAGATAGCCTGTGAGGGTGAGCAGCAAACAGGAAGCAGACTACCCTGACCATCAAATGGTGCTGGTGCTGTGAATATGGCTGTTATGATTATGAAAGGGGGAGAGAGAGGCCTGAGGCTAAGGAGGCTGGCAGGCAGTTTCTGCGTATCCTCCAGATGTTGGGCGATAAGGGCACAGTCTCAGATGACAGTTTTGAGCAGAGAGAAAGAGGAAGATCCAGGAGGCAGAGAATGAGTCAGCAGGACTTGGGTGTACAGTGAAGTGAACCTGACATTGAAAAGGGATTCAAAACTATACACCCAGCAGTGGGGCAGGGGTTGTTTCTAGGATGTTAATGCTGTTGGCAGCAATAGGGAAATTGGGAAGGCTGACTGGCTTAGAGGATGGCACAGACCCTAAGTTCGGGGTGTGATATGTTGAGTATCTGGCGGCTCTGAGTAGAAGGCCTATAGCCAGGAGCAGACTGTGGGGTGAAGAGAGAAGGAAAAACTTCAGTTCTGCCCTCTCCCATCTCCCCCACCCCAATCTGGAGGCCAGCCCGAGCCTTCAGGAATAACCCTCCTCTTAACACCCCTCTTGTTCTTTCCAGCCTCCCCCAACAGACAGATGATAAGACTCCATTCAGGTTGGGTTTTTTTTTTTTTTTTTTTTGGCCTTCTCTCAACCCAGTCGGATTTTCACTAGGGTTTAGGGAATCCCTCCTTTAGGGAAGCCCGCCTGGGTTCCTCCTTCATCCCTGGATTCCCAGGAGCCAGCAATTTCAAGGCTGGATTTGAGAACAGTTACACATCCCTACCCATCTGACAGGACCTAGAAATAACTCCAGTGAAAAACCTGTGAGCTGTTGAACTTCTTATTTGGGTACATATTATTTTGATTTTCAGAGACTTTTACAAATTTGGAATAAATCAACAAGTATTTACTGCTCTATGCCAAGCACTGTTCTAGATATATAGGGTGAGAGCAAAGTTGGGTTGTTTTTTTTTTTAATTGAAAATTTGGGTAACTTAAGCTTAAAATATTATGCAAACGAACCTAGATATGCTGGGGAAAGAACTTGATAGACTAGCTACAGAAATAACTTTCAGTGCATCTTTCTGGGAAAATAAGCCACAGTACTGCAGCTTTAGTCTTGGGGGAAAGCTGAAGTGTCTTAAAGGTGTAATTATGAGGAAAAGTGAAAACCTCCCAGCATTCTGTAATCAGAAGGGTCAGGTTGAGAGGAGGGTTGTGAAGGGGATCATTTGCTACTTTGTTCACAGAATGAGAACAGAGGAAGTAAAATAAATGAGAGCTGTGTTTGATTGGGAGGAAGAGAGAATCATTTAGCCAAAACAGCCTCTTGGTCCCCTCACCACACCAGGAGCTTAAAATTGACCTGTCCCCTCCCCATCATGATGTTCAGCTCCACACACCTGCACCCTGGGTGAGAGCAGTGACAGTTATCTCTTTTCGAAGAAACTTGTAATTGAGCCTTAGTCTGACTAACTTGAGCAAATATCCCTGTAGCTGTGTCTTACTTCCTGGCTGCCACGTCTCCCGGAGGTGAGCAGCCCAGTTGATAAACAGAAAGTAACTTTGTTACAAAGAGGCCACCTGGCCAGCAAGGGTGTGTTCTAGGTGGCTGACCAAGGCTATCACAAAAGGTGAAACTTTGTGGGAACTTCCAGTTTCGGCATCTTCAAAGCATTCGTAGTCCTGAATGGGACTTGAGTAGTGGGGAGGGGGTCCTAAGAATAGAGTGGACACACAGGATAACAGCCCTGCCCCAGGATAACAGCTCTGTCCCCACACTTCCTAGGGGTAGGTAATGGTGGGGGAACAGAGTAGTGGCCTGGGAATTAGGAGACTGGCATCTTTCCCTGAAGCCATAAGCTGTGTGACAGCAAGGAAGTAACCTAACCATTCTGGCCTCACCTATAAAATGAGGGTTCTGGACTCACAGACAGACCTAGTCAAAGTGGCATGGTAATGTGTAACAACAGAATATCATGTAACTCAAATGACGTTGGAGTTAAGTGCATTCAAAACATCACTTAGTGAAGCCAGTGCTTACCTTTGTCCTTTAACACCTCTGGCCTCATCTCATTTAACAAGCTTATGGAATACTTCCTACTTCGCAAGCCGTAAAAAGGTGAAAATAACCTGGCCTCCCTGGTCCAGGAATTCACCGCTGTGAGAGAGAACAGACTTCTCCCACACAGGGAAGGCTGTGATGGGGCCAGGATCGAAGTATAAACTGTCTGCTAGACAGAGGGGCAAGACAGAACAGAGATGAATTCTGCCAGAGATCTAAGAAAGCTTCTTGGGGAAGGCTAGAATGTAAAATGGAGGGATTGGACCATGTCATTGGCTTTCAGCTTTCTATGACTGGACCAAAGTAAGAAAGACAATTTTACAACAAAATTTCATACCCATTTAACATGCGACAGGGCATTCCAAAAGTCTTAGGGCAGTTTTACACTTTAATTACATCAGAGGCATGAATTCTACAAACTAACCAAAAAAATCATTTGAAAATGAGATACTTTAAATTTCTTATAACTTTACAAATTTTGAATAACATTTTTCATTTTCAGTTTTTATCAGGAAGTGTTTTTTACCTCTAATGGACTGAGATAAACATTTAAAATAAAATTTTATTATTCAAAATTCATTAAGCTCAATAAGGTAAAAGAAATTTAAATAAACCTTTGAAAGGATGTTCTCTGTAAGTCTGTAGCATTTATACTTAGGAAGTTATTAAAGCTTAAAATTGCACTAAGACTTTTGGTACACTATGTATGTACAATAACTGAAATAAAATTTTAACAAAACAATACCTATATTATATGTGACATACTTTGGTATTTTCATTTTTGTTATATTCTATTCTGATATTTTAAAGAATTTTTAAGAATTTTTTATTATGGCGATATTAGTTAAAGAAACCCAGTAAGTTTCAGGTGTACAATTCAACAGTAAAGCATATCATATACATTGTATTGTCTGTTCACAGCCCATAGTTAGATTTCTTTCTGTCACCACATATCTGACCCTTTTTACCCCATCTACCTCCCCTTTACCCCCTCCCCACCCTCCCCTCTGGTAACCACTAGTCTATTGTCGATGTCTATGAGTCTCTGCTTGTTTGTCCTGTTCGTTTGTTGCTTTTAGGTTTATATCCCACGTGTAAGTGATATCATGTGGTTTTCAACTTTTTCTGCCTGGATAAAGATTTTTTTTTCATGCTGATTCATAGCACTTTAAATTTATTTCACAATCTTATAGTAGGTTGCAATCAGCAGTTTGTTAGACACGGAGCTGGGAGAAGCCTCAGTTCCCTTAGACCAGTGAGAGAAGGTAAGGAGAAGTTGTGTTCTGACATCATCTCAGTCCTGAAACTAGGATGGTCTGATGTGTTGCAATCCCAAGGGTGGCTGGAGGAAAAAGAGTTGAGCATGAACGCTCAGCAGCAGCAGGGGGAGGATGAGTGGATGAGGGCTGTGGGCACACTTGCCAGTGTACCTGAAGGCCATACTGTGGGAACCTAAAGGTGAGGGAACTATACAAGATGCTGTGGGGAGAATCCTGTGAAGCCCTGCACTTAACAAAGTACTACATGCAAGAGGGACTATTCTTTCACCAAGGCAGGTGGAAGAGTGATCTCCTTGACCTTGCTAGCCACACTTCGGGGAATCATCTCCTACACAGAGAGCAGGAATCCTTAATCCCAGTCTTCTTTCTTCCATCAGATTATGTGTCTCTTCTAGGTGACTCTTTCTTATCGCTTGTATGCTGAGCAAACAAACTAGAGACTGAGTCCCTTACGGCCAAGGCTAATCACAGGTGTCTCCTTTCATTTCAGGATGTGGTTAATACCTTGAGGAATTGAGGCTTCAGAGACAAAGCCTTAGGCTGCCATGTTGGATTAAGAGAGCAGATGCTGGGGAAGGGCTCATTTTAACCCCAGATCTCTTTCTCCAGGGGAAATGAAAGGAATAAAGGTAAACCCCACTTCGAGGAACCACAACGCAATGCAAGGACAAAGGAGTTGAAGTGACCTGGTGATTCTGAGTGAGTTGATCAAGGAGGCCTTCCTGGAGGAGGTGAGTCTTGAGCGCTTGGCAGCAGCTAGTAACTAAGTTATTACCATGCCTTCATTTCTAACTGCGCTCCCTCTTTCTTGCTGGAGTGAGAAGGTAGACAGAAAATGTCAGGGAAGATACCGCCTGCAAGACAGTTCAACACTGTCATGGCAAACAGGGCTCTGTTTGAGCTTAACCAGGGGCAGTTCCAGGATTTATGAGATGTCCTGTCTAAGCAGAACTCCTTGTGCTGGCCTAGCATAGCTCAGCCCCTGGTGCAGGAAACAGCCTCTACACTAAACCCCATTTCCTCCTTGAAGCCTTCTTCAAGCCCACGGAGAACTACATCTTTCGCAACTTGGCACTTACAGTCTGTGCTATCAAGTTTTAATTTTATTAATTTTGGAATAGGTAATATAGTCAGGTTCAAAGTAAAAAAGGGTATTCAGTGAAAGGTCTTTTCCTGCTCCTGTCCCCTCCTTAGACATGTGCTACCAGTTCTTCTCCAACTAGATTTTAAAATCCTATGGGGAAAGGAATTGTCTTATATCTCTGCATCCCAGCTGGAGTGAACTGCCCCACCTCATCACCTAAGGGAGTTTTTTTAGCACCCCATTCTCCCTCCTCCATCAGCACTGCTGCTATCTTGGGTCAGACCCTCAGGCCCCTCTTAATTGGCCATCCAACTGCCAGTCAGGTCTGTCTCCTAGATATCCTCTGCCAGCTATCATATTGTACTTCCCGTAATGCTGGGCTCCCCAGTAATCATTTATTGCTCCCTATACCTCAGATCAACAGCTCCTTGGTACGATGACTTGGTTGCAGCTCCCTCTCCAGGCCCATCCTCTGCTACACCCATCAGACTTCATACTCCCATGATCCTAATCTACTTGCTATTCTCTGATTGGCTGTGCTGTCTCCTGCCTCTAGGCCTTCGTATGTGTTCACCTTCCCTGGCCAATTCCTATTTGTGGGTTAGTGCTTAGCCCAAGGTGCACCCTCTATAGGACTTCTTCACAAATGACACCCTCCGCTTGCTGAGTTTCCTGCATCCTCTTTCTATCAGTACCCAAGGGTGCCTCTCTCACCCTATCCTCTCACTTGGTGATCTCCATTTAAAATCTGACTCCCCCAGTTGATTATGCTCCTTGAAGGCTGGTCTTGCTCATCTCTGTATCTCCCCCATCTGTCTGAGTACCTGGCATATAGCAGTTACTCAATTAATACTAGCAGAATGAACAAATCTCCTCTCCTATCTGCTAGACAAGATCTAATACAAAATAGATGCTCAAAGAGACTTAGTTTTATTTGATTTTTGATGCTGCTGCTGAGTGTGATGTAATAAAAGAAAACTCATCTCCCCGAGCTCAGAGTGACTCCTGCTTCCCCTTGAGATCATGAAGGCCACATATTCCCCAAATCTAAGTGACTCCAGATACCAGGCTCTCCACAGGCAGGAGCTCGCGTGTTTAAGTAACAGCATTAAATAGCTCAACTGAAGTTGCTTTTAAGCAAGACGTGCCACAGGGCAATTGGCCAGGGAGCAGGTGCTTGAGGATAATTGCTGGAAAGCTGAGCAGAGGTTTATTAATTATAATAATAGAAATAATTGATACCATTTATTGAGGGCTTAGTATGTACAGGCACTCTGCTGAGGATTTTACATACATTATCTCTAATTTAATCTTTACCCAACCCTGTAAGTTAGGTATCGGTTACCCCCACTTTGTAGATGAGGAAATTGAAGCTTAGAGAGATTAAGTAATTTGTTCAAGGGTCACATGGCCACTAATGATAAAAATTAACACTTTTTCGGAACTTACTGCATGCAGAGACTATAAGCATTTTCCATGAATTATCTCATTGAATTTATTAATCCCTAGAACAAGAGGTAGGTGCTATTATTACTAGAAAGGGCAGAGCTGGGAATTGTGCCCAGGTCTATTGCCACCAACATATTGTGCGTAACAAGGGACTCTTACGCTTCCAGAGCTCTCCACAGAAAGTCACCTTCTGAGCCATGGGACCACGTGCTTAAGGGTATAAAGCCAATGAACACCCAAGCTCGGTCCTGCCTAGAAGGTGTTGCCATAGAATCTTAGACATTTTTAAATTAAATATGAGTATATACAGAAGAATATTTATAAAATAAATTTAGAGTATAAGGAATAACAGTACCAGCAGAGGCCACCACCCACTTTAAGAAAAACACTTTACTTTAAAGTCCCCTGTGCCTCTATTCCTTTCGTTTATTTTCTTCCTTTCTTTCTTTCTTTTTAATGGAAGAAATGACTTAAATTTTTCCCCCGTCTACATCCCCTTCCCCCATCATTTTCTTTATAGATTAACCACATGTTCATTTCTGTATTCACGAATAATATTTTGTATTCATTTTTGTTTTCATAAACAATATATTGTTTAGTTTTACGTTTTACAGTTTTCTATAAATGGAATCATACTGTATGTATCCTTTGGCAACTTACTTTTTTCACTCGACATCACATCTGTGTTGTTGCATGTAGAAGTGGTTCATTCTTAGTCACTGCTGTAGAGTATTCCATGGTATGACTATATTTCACGCTCCATTCTACTGCTGAATGACATTTAGATTGCTGCTATTTTTGCCATTTTAGTCAGCACTACCAGAAACATCTGGTACATGCCTCCTGGCTCATGTACACCGGGGTTTATCTGGAATATAAAATGAGGAGGGGAATTGGGGCACCATAGGGTGTGTGCATTTTATCAAATTTTACTTGATAAAGCCAAACTGGTTTTTTCCAGAGTGGTTATGTTGATTTTACCTCTTCATTTAGAGTTTCAGTATTCCAGATACTCTAGATACATTAATGCCAGAATCTTAGGGCAGGAAAGAAAAACTGAGTCCAGTCTCCTCATTTTATGGATGGAGGAAATTTTAGACACAGGGAAGTTAAGGGACTGGGCTAAGGCAATGTCGCCATTCAGCAACAGAGCCTGGACTAACCCCAAACCCCCTGACTCCCTCCTCATCCCTACCTTGGCTCATTTCTCTCCCTTGTCTCCTCCCTTCTCAGGCTGAGGCCCCAAAGTGTGGCCGCCACGACATATTGAGCTATTTCCAAGCTCAGGCCCAGCACTCAGGCTGACCTAGCCAAGGTCCCCACTGGTTACCGAGGATGAGGTTCCTCCGCAGACGCCACATGCCCCTGCGCCTGGCCATAGTGGGCAGTGCCTTTGTGCTCTGTCTCTTCATCCTGCAGAGGGATGTAAGCAGCAGGGAACAAGCCACAGAGAAACCATGGCTGAAGTCTTTAGTGAGCCAGAAGGATCATGTTTTGGATCTCATGCTGGGAGCTGTGAACAACCTTAAAGATTCGTTACCCAAGCTCCAGATCAGGGCTCCGGAGCCCCAGGAGACACTTGTTTCCACAAAGAAGTCCTGTCTCCCCGGATTCTATGCCCCATCTGAGCTGAAGCCCTTCTGGGAACGGCCACCACAGAACCCCAGCAGCCCTGGGGCAGATGGGAAAGCATTTCAGAAGGACCAGTGGACGGCCCTGGAGACCCAGGAAAAGGAAGAGGGCTATAAGAAGCACTGCTTCAATGCCTTTGCCAGTGACCGGATCTCCCTGCAGAGAGCCCTGGGGCCAGACACCCGACCCCCGGAGTAAGTAGCACCCAAAGTCCTGGGGTGAGGCCAGGGCTCTGCCAAAGGTGTGGCTAATAAGGCCATGGCCATGGACCAAATGCGAGGTAAAGAACTGATGGGGATTTTAAGATATAGGCAAAGATTTCCTCTAAACCCTCACTCCCTTTCTTGACTGATTGGGGTTCAAGAGTATTATGGTCTGGCTAGAGGCCCAAGGAGACCTGTGAGGGTGAAACACAATTATGAAGGCGACAGGATAAATAAAAAGGAACTCAGGGCCTGGGACCTAGCATGAGGGAGACTGAAGGGGACTGATTCCAGGCCAAAGATTCAGTGGCCTTGGCCTCCGCCAGAAACTGTGGGACTCTGCTGCTGAGGTTCTAGAAAAGGGACATTTCCTGACAGTAGCTCTGGTGGTCAGGACTATCCCCACACCTCCTGATTTACTTCTTCCAGTGAAGGCCTACAGGACCATAAATTCATTCCAACCTTTATTTGAAGATGTTTATACTTTCAATTCTGGGCAATGACCCAACACTTAGATCTTTGAGCTGTAGAATTCATTCCAACCTTTATTTGAAGATGGGCAATGACCCAACACTTAGATCTTTGAGCTGTAACCTACCTTTCTCTAATGTGGCCGTAGCTATGTTCACACTGTCCTCAAGTCAAAGATTTTGTGTCTTTTTTATTTAGACTTGTTTTTCCTAACTCGAGAGTTATACCCTTTTTGGCCTTTTGTCAGTTGGCATCCCCATCCCCAAACTCATGATTCTTTAAGATTGTGAACCTGGGTTTCCTCAGATATAGACCAAGCATTACAGTTCTAGAAGGTGGAGCCACTTGTTGTTAGGAGCTCCTCAGCAGCGAAGGGCATTGGGCCATGAGGGCAGCCAGTGGAGGAAGTTCGGGAGTCTCCTCTGGAGCATCCATGGGAAATCATTCAGATCGATAAGAAAGGGTGTTAGGCCACATGATCCCTTGAGATCCAGGATTCACATATCCCCATCCAAACAAAATGGCCTGTCAAGAGGGTGGCAGTATGGCCAAGTGCCACAGAGTGACTGGATTAGATGAAGGTATAGAATAGATCACAGGCAATTGATCGTGATAGTAGTATAAGGTTACAGGGAATTAATGAGGAAATGGATTGGGGAAGAACTGTAAGGTGTAACGAGAAGTGTATGGAAATTGTAGTCACTTTTCTCTGATGTCAAATTTGCCCTTTATTTCTTCCCCTCTGGGACCTCTGGATTGGGTTACACTTTATGCAGTACACATATTACTGAGGAAAACCAAGTCAGCCCTGGGAACTCCTAGAGCAGATGAGAAGTGAGAGGGGACAGCAGAAGGGAGCTCTCGGCATCACAGCTGGGGCACTAAGCCAGCTCTGGGGGAGATGGGTTTTGGAATGGGTTAGCTACAACCTCAGAGTAGGTGGCAAATGCAGGGTAAGCCTGGAACAGGGAGCAGCCATTCTCAACCACGACAGAGAATGTAGGCTGGTGGTTCTAAGGAGCAGAGGGCAGTTATGGGAATCTGTGTGCAGAGTTGTCACTACCCCCAACTCCAAGGAAACTAGAGAGCTGCATCTATTCTTTCATCCTTCTAGATGTGTTGACCAGAAATTTCGGCGCTGCCCCCCACTGCCCACCACCAGCGTCATCATTGTGTTTCACAACGAGGCCTGGTCCACGCTGCTGCGGACGGTGTACAGTGTCCTACACACCTCCCCTGCCATCCTGC
>NW_006430043.1:2823411-2836124 GCF_000325575.1 Pteropus alecto
GGAGGGGGCACTGAAGAGGGGGCCAGCATCTCCCTTGGTACTCTGGGAATGAGGGCAGGTTCTCTTGAGGGAGCAGGTACCCTGCGATGCCTGCTGCCTGGCATCGCAGCCCATCATAAAGGCCAGGAGCAGGGAGAAGGCAGGTGAGGGACACGAAGATGGGAGACAGGAAGTAGGAAGATCACATTCCTAGAGCCTGGACTTCACCCCGCAAAAGCTCCAGGAGCTTAGAAGTTCTAAGCTTTAAGTTCTGAGACTCCTTTAGAGCCACCCAGCCCAGCCCAAATCAGAAAAGCCGGGAGAGGTCAGAGCATTGCCTACCTGCTACACCCCTCTTCTGCTCTGGAAAGATTCCACTTCAGAAGCCCTCTTTGCTATAGTTCTCAATAGGCAAGTGAGGTTCCTCACCAAAATTCTACCTCACTCTTTAAAGCAATCCCACAAATATCTACAGAGTATTCTGTGCCTGGCACTGACCTAGGCATAGGAGATACCATAACAAATAATAAATGAGATATATTTTGCCCTGAAAAGGCTAACGACCCTCATGTGTCAGATGCCCCCCTACAACACCAACCACAGCGGTGTGTCCCATAACACACCCCTAATGGATGTGAAAGGGCATGGACTAGAGAGACCAATACCCGGGAATTCAGATCCCAGTTCTACCTCTTCCTAACTCTGTGATCTTGGGCAAGATACTTAGCCCCTCTGAGCCTCAGTTCTCTCTACTAAAAATGAAGACAATTGACTCCCTCACATGGTGGACGAAGGATCAGAGGGTAGGTGGTAAATGAGATAATTCATGTGACACAGTGGTTAGCATGGAGTAAGAGCCCCGTACCATTAGGTTCAGTTTATTTTTTGTACGGGAACAATGCGCTCTGGGAATATGCAATCAAGAGGTGTTATTTCTGCGTGGTATGGCTGCGGTGGTCCACAGTGAAAGCCAGATTGGAGCTGGACCTGAAAGCATGAGTGTCTAGGGAGAGAAGAGGCGTTGGAACGCATCCCCAGAAGAGAGAATGGCATAGACAGAGTCCTAGAGACAAAGATGTGTTTGTGAAAAATTGAGAGGTTTGATGTGGCTGATGCTTAGCTTTGTTGTAGGAAATGACTCTAAAAAGATATTGAATTGAAATTCATGCCATGTTAAAGAATTTATCTGAAAAAAAAAAATGAGTGATTGAAGGTGTTTAAGCTGGAGAGTGAACTTCTCTCAAAAGGATGGCAGTTTGAGGTGGGGGCCATTCATTGTCAGGAAGGACAGAGGACCCTGAGTCCAGAGAGGAAGTTCTTATAATCCCTTAAGAGTGAGATGATAGGGTGAGAACTAGGAAAGGGGCTATGGGACTGATGCATCATCAGTAGGCTGGGAGTCTCCAGGAGTGTCTGGGGCTCTCCCAGGTTGGCCTCTTATGCCCGTGCACCCATATTGAGCACAGGAACTGACACCACACTTCCCAGTATATGCCCTGGGGCTACTCCAGTAGAGCTGCTACCTCTCCTGACCTTCCCCCATCCTCCTTTCTGCTTTCTAGATTAGGGGTGATGCTAAAAAGTGAACTAGGGCTGGAGAAGGCAGTAGAAGGAGGAGCTGAGTGTGAGCACTGTTGAGTCCATTTCTTTAGGGAGTTCATATTTCCCCAGGGAGGACAGACATCTAGCAGCACTTACAAAGTAAAGGCAAACAAGTATCAAGGAGAAAATGCAAGAGTCTGGCAGACAGGAACATATGATTAGGCTTCTGGAAAAGGAGAGCCAAAGAATTTGGCAGAGATGGGAGAAGCTTGAGAATGGCCTCTTAGCAATAAAATGGAATGGGAGCAGGTACATCAGCTGCCTTTCCTCTCAAACTGGCTCTCTGGTCACCCTTCTCCAACACCTATGCTACCCACCCCTCAGAAGCTTCTTCCCTTGAATCACATAGGGTGGGCATTCTAAACTGTTTCTACTTGTGATCCAGAATTTTGTGAGTCCATAAAGTACAAATACCCAGTTGGGCAACTCCTCTGACCAGGCTAGAAAAGTGGCATAATACCAGACTAGCACAGGCAGCATCTGAAGGGCACAGCAGCCTATGCCTAGTAGAGTGGACTTTGCAGTAGCTCCTTAGCAGCCCCTCCAAAGGGCCTGCCCCTAGCAGGCATGTCTCTGGTCATCTCTCCCTTGTTGCTTTGGACTCTGTCTTAGGATCAATTCCAGCATCTTCAGAATTACCTGCCTGAAAAGTCTAAACCAGCCATTCTTATTTTTCTGAGTCTCGGCTTCTTTTGAGAATCTGTTAAAAAGCTTTGTCCCGCTCCCTAGAATAGTGAAGAATTGCCATAACAATGTGCGCACACTGATATTTTTGCATGTAATTAATTCCAGGGAACTTGTGGACCCTTGGATAAACAACCCCACCTTTAGGGCTTTTGGACTCTCAAGATACTTTCAGTTCAGTGGAGGAAAGGACAAAACTCAGATCTATGGTCAGAAATCTCTGCAGTCCACAGTGAGATAAAATTTCCCACATGCTTGACTGTTTGATCAGATTAACTGGCTCTCATTACAGACACACAGACAAGAGCTGTGTCTCTGCTGAAATACAATGTCCATGCTTTCTGTGCTCCTATCCAGGCACTTGGCAGTGCTCTATGACCACGAGTATACAGACATTTGATGCTAGGGTGGGAGAAAGAGGCCCAGTCACCCACTGGGGAACTCTTTCTTACCTACCTCAGAGTCTGAACACTGGGCACAGATTTCACTCCTGTGTAGCCAGGGCAGCTGCTACTCTTAGTCTGGCACATTCCACAAGATTCTGAAAACTGTCCATCCCAGGCCTGTCAGTCTTCTATGCTCCAAATGGAGCATCCCCATGTCAAAAGCTCTGCCCCTGGGGGAGACTAAGGAAGTAAGAAGCTAGGCCTCCCTCCTGTGAGAATTTGCTAGGTGGATAGGAGGAAGTCAGACACATGCACGAGTCCCAGAGTCAAGAATTGAACAGGACCCTCAATGAGTAAGTTCCTCACAGAGAGAAGAGGAGTGAGGAGGTGGGGTTGGACAGGAAGGGGGTGCTATAGGAAGGGAAGGGAAGGGACCAGCAGGCAAAGGGAGAAGGGAAGGGGCAGCCCTGAAGTCAGGAAAGACACTGTATGAAACCCAAGGGAGGAAACATTTGGGGAACACTTTGTTATTAGCTGAATATTTCGTTGTCTTATATACCACGTTTATTCATCCATTCATCTGTCTGTGGACCCTGGGGTTGTTTCCACATTTTGCCTATTATGAAATATTGCTGCTATCACCATTGGTATACAAATACTTGTTTGAAACCCTGCTTTCAATTCTTTTGGGTACATACCCGGAAGTGGAATTGCTGGACCATGTGGTAATTCTATGTTTAAATTTTTTTTTTTTTTTTTTGAGGAACCACCGTACTGTTTGGATTTGTTTTTAAGTGCCATTTTAAGGCACTGTAGTGACATGATCTGGATTATAGTTTTACAAGATAACTCTGCTGCCCACTGTGGCTGCTATATCAAGATTGGGAAGAGTGGTATAAAGTAGCGGCCAGGAGACCAGTTAAGACATTGTTGCCTGTGGTGACAATGGAGATGGAGAGAGAACTGGCAGTACTTGCTGACGAACTAATTGTAAAGGATGAAAAAGGGGAGAATCCAGCACGACTCTTAGGTTAGAGCAGCTGGAGGGATGCAGGTACCATGTACTGTCATGGGAGAGCCTGGGGATGAAGTGTGGGAGGAAATCTGGAGTTCTGTTTAAGGCATGTTTGGTTTGTGGTTGTGTTAGACATCCAAGTAAAAATGGCGAGGCTTGGAAAAGAGACCGAAGAACTGTCTGCATAGTGATGAGACTGAGTAAGACATATGTTAAAGGTCACAGGAGTCTTATAGACTCGTTGTGAGGAATGAAGCTACTTTAGGGTGGAGGGGTGTTAAACCTAAATTAGGAGGGGACATAAGAGAGTATGGATGGGCTCGTCTGTATCTCCACGCTCAGCCCTGCTGTACTCAGCTCTGGGGCATGTGTCCATTGGGTCGAGGGGTGTGACAGGACAACTGTCAGGAGGGACATCTTAGGAGAGTTGTCTTACTCCCTGAGAAGCACCTGCACTCATGCTCAGAATCCCCAGGTCCAGCTTAGCCACCTGAGCCTGGAAGGAAGTTGTGGGAGAGGGCCTCATACAGCTTAGGTCCCCCTGAAGCTCACAGCTTAGTGCTTCACAGTCTCTTACCACAAAACCCACTTCCTATGATGTTTTGTCCCTGAGCTATCTCCAGCACGTGAACTTCCTGTGAGCACAGTTAAGTAAGTTCTCAGAGGATACATCAACCATGCTGAGAAGGTGAGGCTCCTGGTTGGGGTTCCTCCTTCCTTCCTGTTAGAGCCAGCACCTAGGGCTAGATTATAGTTGGATTATGGGTACTTGAAGGCAGGACCCAGACCAGGACCCACCCTGCCCAGGATAATGTCTGGTACCTGGGCAATGAGTTAGTGGGTGTTTGCTAAGTAAGTGCTGGGCTGAAGAGGCCAAATGAGGCTAATTTTGACTTACAAACTTTGGGGACAATACTCCCTATTTTATAGTGTGTTAATCCTCATAGAGAAGATTAAATACAAAAGTCAACATGAAAACACATAGACTAGCACATAGTAGATGCTAAGTATTTGGGCACAGTGTATATGTGTGTGTGTGTGTGTGTGTCTGTGAGAGAGAGAGAGAGAGAGAGAGAGAGAGAGAGAGAGAGAGAGAGATCACACACACACAATTGATTTCAGGCCCCATAGTTTGTATAGCACTGTGTTCAGAGCAAGGTCTAAGCACTGGGCTGATCCCACAGCATGAAAGAGAAAGAACACACCCATCCGTCACATCTGCCCTCCACCTCCACTTCTGAAACTATAGGCAACTCCACTCTGCATAGTCAGAAACAGAACAGTGGCATAGATAAACTAAAATAGCAGTTAATAAAACATAAGTAAGATTTGGAATATGTTTCAAGATGGATTGCTTCAGAATAGAGCTATTTTTAATCTTCTGAGGATTTCAGACTGAATAAGAGTCTTGAAGTAAGACCCCCCACTCAGAAGGAACTGAAGATCTCAGCAGAGATACCCCTCCCTCCAAAAAGCTTTCCCCACCCCCATCCCCAAATTCAGAATATTGTTACCCATGCAGGCTCTCCCCATGCTGCACTAACTCTGGCAGGTCACCGATCACCTGTTCCCTGGGTGGCCAGGCTTACCACTGTACCTGGCCCATGGTAGGCACTTGGTACATATTTTTTAATTAAAAAGCTGCTTGGCATCTTTTCATCTTCCTAAAGAATTCCACATGCAGAGGAGGTAATAAAGAGGATTAGAGTAAGATTACTTGCTGTCGATCCAGCAAGCAAGAAATCAGCATTTGTGTGTGTTCTACCTGGCAAACTTATTCTGAAGAGCCTGGGAGACAGGGAATCAGACAGCAAGAAACAACTGCCACAACCACCAGATATGGAAAAAAGAAGGGACTGGAATCGCAGCTCTGAAAGATGGCGGCCGAGGGTGCAGAGACCAACAGAGGCATCTTGGGAGCCTTTGTCGGAAGTTTACAATTGATTTGAGACCAAAAAACACAACTCTGAGGTCCTGTCTCAGACATTAGAGAAGGTGCCTAGGTAAACAGGCACAGGATGAACACTGCAGAGCCAGTGTCCTGACAAGGTGGGGTTGGGGTGGCAGAGTATACCTGGCCACCCATTTGACTTCTTCCTCTCACTCCCTTCCCACTTTCAGCTTCCATGGAATTGCTTAGTGCCTTCGGTGTGAAAGGGTTAAAAATTCAGGCTTGCTGGGGGCCTGAGAGTGCCAGGGCTTCTTGCCCACAGGGGTTAGATTTGCAACAAAGTGGCGAACTGACAACAATGACACTGTCCCTTCCAGAGTACTTAAAGGAGCAGCTGGAGCAGTACGTGAAGCAGCTGCAGATTGTGAGGGTGGTGCGGCAGGAGGAACGGAAGGGGTTGATCACTGCCCGACTGCTGGGAGCCAGCGTGGCACAGGCAGAGGTGCTCACCTTCCTGGATGCCCACTGTGAGTAAAAGAGTGCTGGCCTGGCACCCAGGAAGCCTGGGTGTAGGGAGGTCCAACCCATCCCTGGCAGAATGAAGAGCTGTGACCACAGCATCACCAAGGGCCTTTCCTGCTCTGCTGTTCCAGGAGTGAAGGACACTTGGAACTTGCTCCAGCTTCTTCTAGCCCTTTCTCACCCAATCCTAAGGATGTTTTATCAGGAGGCACACACCACCCTAAAACAATTGGTGACCCCACAATTGCTGGGAGTGTGCTCTGGAGTATCATTCCTCTCTCTCCTCTCCCTTAATCTTGTACCTTGTTCTGAACTCAGCCTCCCAGAGGCCTCCTATTACTGGGAACTGGTTTGTGTGGAGCTCTCCTGTAACCAGGAAGGCATCCCTCTTGCTGCAAACCAAAACACTTCCTACTATTGTCATGGAGGGAAAAAAAAACAAAACTGTTTCCTAAAAGCAGTGATATGTATAGGCAAAAGCCCTAGACTCGGGAGTCAGAAGACAGGTTTGCATTCTGGCTCTTCCACTAGCCGAACCTCAGTTTCCTTATTTGTAAGATTGGAATGAAAATACCAGACTTACTTACCAACAGAATTATTACTCTGAAGGCCAAATAAAATAATACATACAATTCAGTTAAAATCTCAAAGGGCTAGACAAATGAAAGGGATTATTATTCTACAATTGGAGCTGAAGCTTGGGATGCAGATACACCTGAGAGAAGGGACACCCGCTTCTGAAATCCACACTTGGGTGGGGAGGGCTGATTCACTGGATAGGCCAGGAACCTTAAGACACCCATTCAGGCCCTTCCCTGCGCTTTTGGATCATTCGATTTGACCATGTTACAACCCCGAGACCTCAATTCTCCTCTCCAAAGCTGCTTCCATCTTTAGGTGGGGAGAAGGGGAGGTAGAAAGTTCTCAGATCTCTCTATGCTCTCAACAGCTGTAGAGCCTGCCTCTGTTGCTCTTTCTATAACTAGGAATTGGATGGAGGGTTCTCTCATCCTCCTGGGTCTCCTTGCTGGCATGAGGCTTAGGCTCAGCTGTGAGCAGGACCCTGACAGCTGTCTCCTGGTCTGGGCCTACAGGTGAGTGCTTCCATGGCTGGCTGGAACCCCTCCTGGCTCGCATCACAGAAGACAAGACGGCGGTGGTGAGCCCGGACATCGTCACCATTGACCTTAACACTTTTGAGTTTTCCAAGCCCATACAGAGAGGCAGAGTCCATAGCCGTGGCAACTTTGACTGGAGCCTGACCTTCGGCTGGGAAACTCTGCCTGAACATGAAAAGCAGAGACGTAAGGATGAGACCTACCCTATCAAGTAAGGACCACAGCCGGGTGATCCCCCAGCCCAAGCTCCGTGGCCCTAGACCCACCCAGTTCTAGGGACCCGTGCCATCTCAGGTCAACATTTATTAGGTGCTCTATTAAGCACTTGACGTATTTTATTTAATCCTCCTCTCTATGATTAGCCTGTTTTACAGGTAAGAACACTGAGGTTCCTAGTGATAAACAATTGGCCTCAGATTATGCAATTAACAAATGGTGGAACAAGGATACCCATCCTGGCCTGTCTGACCCAAAGCCCGTGCTCCTAACCATGGCACTATATTGGCATTCTTATCCACCACTTATTGTGTGCCAGGCACTGGACTAAGGGCTTTACAATCTTTATTTCATTTATTCCTCCCTGCACATAAGAAGACATGACTGGTGCTTGAAGAGGCTCTGAGAGATGGCGGGTAGAGGCCATTTTTGAATAGCCATTGTAATAAGAGGAGATGACATGTGCTCCCTGGTCACTATCTTTGAAAAGACAGAACATGTTACAAGAACACAGACAAGTGAGTGTGCTGCAGTTTGCAGTTTGTTGCAGTTGCCCTGAACTTTTTCTATAAAGGGCCAAATGGTAAATATTTCAGGTTTGTCAGCTACATACAGTCTGTTGCATATTATTCCTTAGTTGTGTAACTTTTAAACAATCCTTTAAAAATGTAAAAACATTCTTTGCCCCAGAGCCTTATAAAGCCAAGCCAGATTTGGCCCTCAGGCCATAGTTTGCCAACCCCTGAGCTGTGGGGTGGATACGTGAAAGTTTACCCGTTGTTTAACTCGCGCCTGAGTTTACCTTCCCCTCATACACCCACCCTGTCCTTCTCTCTCCAACTGCCTATTGGTGTTGTTAGAAAACACAAGTTTATTTTCACAGATGTCTAAGTCAGATTGAATTGGGGAGTGACTTTTAGAGTATCCTGTGATTCTGGATTATCTGCCATTGTTTTTTCTATACTGGCCAGGAAACTTCAGGGTCAACTGAATATATTTCAGAGATGGAGGGAAGCAGAGGTTGGGGATACAGTGAGCAAAGATAAGAGGGAAGTCTTGAAAGGAAGAGAGGGTTGGAGTTACTCGCCCTCTGCATGCCCAAATCCTAAGAGATGTGGCCTAGAGTCTCAGTAGAAAGGCCCGGGTGGATGCCACAGAAGGGAATCCCATGGATCCCAAACAGCCAGATGCTCTGTATGTATTAGAAGGAGGAGAAGAAACAACAGAAGGAGGAGACAGGAAAAGAAACGGCAAGAAAAGAAATTGAAACACCCTATCGACCATCTGCTTGTTTCATAGATGTCTTTTGTTTGGTGTCTACAGCAACAAAGCCCCACTCCCCCAAGCTGGAGGCCAGGCACACAGTGGCACAGTCAGGGACAGGGCACCTGGCTACCACCCATCACTGACATCCCTGGCTCCGATGTCCAAGGACCATACAACTGGAAGATAAAGATCCAGTGTTTGAGGAATGAATTTGCTCACTGGTCCAGTGTTTGAGGAATGAAGCTGGTCCCTGGTGGCATGCATGGCCTGCCCTGGGCACTATGCATAGTACCCCAGTAGGAGGCCTGCTGGCAGTACCCTCCCATTCTCCACTGTGAAAGCTAACAGGAGGCTGAAAGGAGAGGTGAAGGATCCAGAGAGTCCGAAGAACTAGGCCAGGAAATATAGGGTGTTGCCTCTTGGTTCTGAGTCTGCAGTGAAGATCCCTGTGTAGAGTTTCTCCTCAGAAGTAATTTCTTAGTAGCTTCTCGGTCAAAGAGACCTCACAAAGCCAAGAGACAGGCCCAAGTGAGGGAGACCCTCAGAAGGAGCAGGTTAGCTCTCAAGTGCTAATCCAGAGTCCCAGGACCCTCTAAGCCTTTCTGGGCATTACTGGGGCTGGCTTAGAACCCCAGGGAGAGGCCAGAACCCATTACAGAAAGCCTGCATGAGCATGAGGGTTTCCTAACTGAAATTCCTCTCAGAAATCAGCTGCAGGAGTCAACTTTGGGGGCGACAGGAGCAGCCACAAGGTAACACCAAGGTCAAGCTCCTGTGTAGTCATCTTGACAGATCCGTCCAATTAACACTGATTGTGCCCCTGTTGTGCGTAAAGCACACTGATTGGTTCTGGGCTTACAGAAAATATGTCAGTATCTTTCTGCCTGTTTGTACTGCATGAAGAAGCAACAGAAGGGGGCAGCAAAGCCCCATCCACCGAGCCTGGCTCTCACGCAACTGCCAGCAGCTACTGATTATGTATCTGATAGTCTGCCCCTGTCTCCCCTGGCCCCTACCCCCACCTTCAACCCTTAGTCCAGCCCCTCTTATGAGCAACGTGGTATCTAAATTCTAATAATGAGGTGTTTTTGTCAATTTATCTTCATATGGGTCTATGTCTCCCTGCTTTTGTCTGAAATCCAGGATCTTTTTGTAACCTCCAAATGCTCCCTTTCATGCAAGTCGAACTTGATGTCATCTCACTTCCTACTCTGTTTCAGGGAGCACCTCTTATCAGTTTCTTTTCAAAGCAGCTGGCGACTTTTCCCCAAAGCTAAAGTTTCTCATGCAGTATTAAGCACCAGGGCTAGGCCTCTACTAAAACTGTGCCTTTCTAGTCCCTGAAAGGCCAAGGACCCTGAAAGAGAATGGAGTCAATCCAGCCCATAATATTCATTCATTCATGGTTTGAATCCTATTTCCAAAAGCAATTGCACACAGCTTCTAATAACCTATCTACTATGCTCCAGGAACTTTGCTGCCAAAAAGCAAACGATGGCAGTAGCTTACCCTCTGCTACTAGACTGAGCTCTCAGAAGATGGGATCTGTCTTAGCTCTGAAGGCCTAACCTGTAACACAGGCCCTGGTGGCTGATGTTCAAACATCCTTGGTTGAATGGATAAGTGGGTGCTTTTTAGAATAGAGTAATGATAATTATACCTATCCTTAGCCTGGTCCCCAGAGGTGAAGAGGACATAATAATAGCTCAATAAACATTTGCTAAATGAATAGGTTAGTAGAAGAGGGGCTGCACATCCCGGGAAAGCGGTTGGGGTCAGTTGTGGGTGTTAGCAGTGAGTCCACAGCTTTCCACACCAGGTTCCCACTCCTCTTTCCCCCAGAAGATACACATATTCTCCCTCTGTCTCTCCAGATCCCCGACGTTTGCTGGTGGCCTCTTCTCCATCTCCAAGTCCTACTTTGAACACATCGGTACCTATGATAATCAGATGGAGATCTGGGGAGGGGAGAACGTGGAAATGTCCTTTCGGGTGAGAGTGAAGAGGGCTTCAAGGGGGGAACCACAGCATCCCAGGGGACAGCCCGAGAACCTGTGTCTTAGGTAGCAGAGCTTCAGGGATATCGCGTATGCGACTGAACTTAAAAGGTGGCTGTTTCCTATCATGCTCTGCTTTTCCTCTGCTCCCCTCCCTGTCTCTGGCAGTAAGGCTCTGGGAATCAGACTGGACAACTTGAAACAAATAATGGACAGAACTCAGAAAGAAGGGATAATGGTGGTAATAGGAACTGGACATCTGGGGACTGGTAACATCTTTCATGATGTCTGTGGGGAAAGGGTTAGATCCTGGTCAAGGGCTTAATGGTAGAGGACCCTGGAATAGGTCAGTAAGCAGTCATTATCTTTTTTCCAGAAAAATTAGGCTCCCTTTTCCGGGTCAGGGGACACATGTCCTGCTAGTCTTTGGAGTTCCCCTACCCTATACTCAGTAGGCTCTTTATACTGTAGAAGATGGGGTCCCAGTTCTGGTGGACTCCCAAACTCTGAAGGATTCCAGGAATAAGGCAAATCAGGATTAGGTTAGGAAGAAAGGATCGCCTCTCCATGAAATCTACACAAATCCCCATGCCAGTGGAGAGGTAATTAGTAAATAAATGAGCTTGTTTATGAAGTCACCTCTCATCATGCCTGTCACATCTTAAGCACGTCTTCAAGACCTGCTGTTACTATGATTATGTATTTCTGTTGCTGCTATGCTAAAATGAATGATATGCTTCCTAATTTAAAACGTAAAAAAGAGAAGACACAGGTGGGAAGGTTTAAACCCGTGGGCTTACACTAGCCTACTGGCATACATAAGGGTCACCAGCTCAGTCACCGTAACTCCCAGTGTTCTGATGCTAGGCCCATTCAAGAGACTCTGATCTCTGTTCAGTCCCTCTCCTAGGAAGCTAGTGTGTTAAAGGTCCTGGTGACTATCACAGGCCACCTGGCAGTTGACTATGCTTGCTATAATTATAATGCACTGGTGCTCTGATTGGGTCACAAGTCTATCTTGATTTGAGGGAGCTCGAGTTTCCAGTAACACTAGATGAGCTGATAAAATCACACTTCCAGGTTAAAAAGCCGAAAGACCAGAGTTTGAAGTATATATACAGACACAAAGTTAGCCAAACTGTCTTTTCTCTAAAGTGGGCCCTGGTAATCCTCAGGTAACCCTGCAAATTTCTGTTTGCTTAAATTAGAGTGAACCAACATCAGACAGCTAGGGATTGTGTAGTCATGATCTAGAAGAAGCCTGGTCAATGTTCTTAATTTCCAGGAAAGAGAGCAGCATTTCCTTGAGTTCTTAGATCTGGGGTCTGGTGCTCTGGGAATAGAACAGAGCTGCTTGGGAGGAGATTGTCACACCCAGCCTCCTGAAGGTCCCATCTCGTATCTTTCTTTGGCAGGTGTGGCAGTGTGGGGGCCAACTAGAGATCATCCCCTGCTCTGTGGTAGGCCACGTGTTCCGCACCAGGAGCCCCCACACCTTTCCCAAAGGCACCAATGTCATTGCTCGCAACCAAGTGCGCCTGGCTGAGGTCTGGATGGATAGCTACAAAGAGATTTTCTACCGGAGAAATATGCAGGCAGCAAAGATGGCCCAAGAGGTGAGAAGAAATGGTGCTCCACAGGTGTTTGGATGAAGAGAAGTGTAGAATCCCAGACCCCAGTCATGGGCTTAATGGTAGCAGCCCAGCCATCTCTACCAACTGGTACCTCTCTTTACCCCTCAGACCTTGTAAGCTAGAGCCCAGGGAGGCTAGGAATGAGAGAAGCCTTTGTTGTCTCTGCCTAGAGAGCCCCAGCATCTTTTTGGAGGGTGGGGTAAAGAGATTTGGAGGAAGAACCTCTTATAGGAGGAATGGCTTTGCTCTGAGAGGCTCAGAATGGAGGGCTGTGAGAAAACTGAGAAGTGACAGGAGATGAGAGAATAAGGAAGATGTGGATGAGCGGGGGTGGGGGGGGTCCCGAAGCCAAGACAGGTGTTGGGATTGGTTCTGAGGCTGAGTCAGTAGCTCTAACAAGGCC
>NW_006430043.1:2836238-2841004 GCF_000325575.1 Pteropus alecto
ATTCTGGGAGAAAGCACCCCCAGGAACGCTGGGCTACTTCAACCCTGACGAGATGGTCAAGACTGGTGGGACTGACCTTTAGGATGCTGGTTTGGTTGACAGAAATCCTTCGGTGACATTTCGGAACGCCTGCAGCTGAGGGAAAAACTACATTGTCGTAACTTTTCCTGGTTCCTGCACAACATCTACCCAGAGATGTTTGTTCCTGACCTGAAACCCACATTCTATGGAGCTGTGAGTATTGAGAACCGGCTTGCTCACCCAATACAGAACCCCCCCGCCTAGAGAACTTCAGGGCCACTTACCCCACAGAAGGATGACAAATGAGAACTAATTTTTACTCTCCACATTCCTTTATCCAGAAAGAGGACTTTGGGGCCTTTAGAGATAGCTAAAATCCTTATAAGAGGAAGACAACCCATAAGCAGTAGTTCTTGAACACTCATCACCTACATCAGAATCATCAGGAAGGAATGTTAAAATGCAGGCTGCTGATTCAGCAGCACTGGGATAGAGCCTGAAAATGTGCATTTCTGACAAGTTCCTAGGTGATGCTGATGGTCTGGGGATCGCATTTTGAGAGCCATTGCTCATAAGGAAATTCACATGTGCTGAGGGCTTCTCCCGGGGACCTGGCATTTCCCAGCCTGCCCTGGCCCGGCCTTTGGGCTCTCTCTGTACCTCACTTTGCTATTAACTCCAGGCATCTGGGTTAATAAGCAAAGAGGATGAACAGAGGAGAAAAATCACAGAGGGGAAATCCAGTCCTACAAATTTATTCCAAGTGGGCCTCATACCACAAACTAAAATACTCCTGACTGCGCCATCCCGGTTCCCTTCTCTGCTCACCATACTGCAGATAAAGAACCTCGGCATCAACCAATGCCTGGATGTGGGTGAGAAGAACCATGGAGGGAAGCCCCTCATCATGTACACCTGCCATCACCTTGGCGGCAACCAGGTATACAGCCCAACTCTACCAGGGCAGGTCCAAGAGAAGCCTGTCTCTGGGGCATCTCCTTTCTTCACAGACCTCCTTTCTCCACTCAAAATAGTCCTTTCTGTAACCTGGGTGAAGGAGATCCAGAGAAAGAAGGCGATACTATCCCTGCCCTCAGAAAGCTCCCAGTCTGAGGGGGAATGCATGACACAGACAAGGTCTGAAGTCTGAATTAGGGACATCCAGAGAGCACTGGGCATCAGAGCTGGGTGCTGGAGAGGGATGGAGGGGAGGACTGCTCATCAGAGAAGTCTTGCTGGAGGATGCCAGCTGCTAAGTGATGTTTTAGGGTAAGGTGAGAAATTTCTGAGTACTTTCCTTCACCTGCATACTTCTATCTTCAATGCCTCCCCTACCCAGAAAATACCATTCTGATCCTACCACCCCAAAATGATCCCAAAACAACCACCGACTGACATCTCACAGTTACCTGGCATCCTGAGAATTTACTCCATGCTCTTCCTTGAGGAGTAACTAGTAACCTCCCTGACTCCAGCCCCTCAATCTACCCTGAATGCCCAGCGTTTGGTAAGGAAGAAGCACTTGAACTGTAACCGAAGCAAGAAAAGGAGTGGCTTGGGACACTGAACAGGCTGCCAATATATACATATGAAGACAAAGTCACTCTAAAGCAATTCCCTATACCACTAGCCTGCACAATGATTTTATGTGGTACATTAGTGAACATTTTTTATTTTAATGGTAGTCTATTAGCAAAAAAAGAACTAGCATGTCAAACACATGACTTCACAGATAATGCTTAAAATTAAGCTAAGTTAAAATTTTAATTAAGGAAAAAAATATTAAGTAACTATTATTCCAATATAATCCAGATATGGTTTAAAAAAAAATATCCTAAAGGTGACACATGAAGTCTTGGCACCCACTCAGTTTCCTCCCCAGAAGGCTATCTGTGGTTGGCATCTTAGGGCAAATGGCTTTGGAAAGTGGTGGGCAAACTCTCTGCCTGTCCCTCAGAACTTCCTCTTGTCTTGACTTCTAGTACTTTGAGTACACAACCCAGAGAGACCTTCGCCACAATATCGCAAAGCAGCTGTGTCTGCATGCCAGCGCTGGCACTCTGGGCCTTAGGAGCTGTCATTTCAATGGCAAAAATAGCCAAGTCCCCAAGGACGAAGAATGGGAATTGACCCAGGTGAGTAAACTGCCCAGAAAGCTCAGTGTCAAGAACCTGAGGCCACCCTGACCCCTCCTTATTTTCTGCATCTTATGCCTGAGGTACCATTGGGTGGATCAGGACAATGTAGAAAGTATGAAGAATGGGCTTCGTCAGAAGCAGGGTTCCAGGAGCTTAGGTAATATTTGGTGATGGCTGGTTTGGGCCAACATAAAGATGGGGTCGGGGGTTATGGTCCGTGGCCAGCTCTGTCATAGTCAAGTATTTTTAGTCTGAACCTAAATAGATGAAAGTGAAGGGGCACTCATGATTCCTGCCTGCCCTCTGTGTGCCAGGCGCAAAGCCATGCATTCACATACGTTGGTGGCCTCCTCCGGCTTCTTGTCTTCACGGATGTGAATGAACTGAGGGAAGCACAGGCACACAACGTATCTTTCAGAGGCTCTTCCCAAGCAAGTGGTGTCCCCATTTCTACAGATGAGCTAACCGAAGCTCAGCAAGTTTGTGACTGGCTCGAGACCTATCACTAGTAAATGGCAGACCTGGGATTCAGACCTAGATAAGTCTGACTTGAATTTGAACACATAGGTTCTCTCCATTATACCACATTGCCTCAGGATTTATAATGTAACTTCTACAGTACTGGGCCCTAAATAGCACCTCTAATGAGTCTCTACACCCTACTCTACCCCAAACCCCAGTCCCTGGCTTAGGAAAAGAGTAGCCTAATCTTAGGGCTACAGGGAAGAGAGAAGTCTAACTAAATATGATACTAGTCAGAAAGTGGGGGTGAGCAGCAGTGGCCCAGGTCTTTAAGAATGGCCATCTGAAGGAGAGGGCCCTGAATGCATTTTTTCAGTTATCCCATAGTTCTTTCTCTATTCCAGCAATCCAGGCTAAAGCTGGGAGTGGGAAATTGGTATCAGAGTGTCTAGTATCCAAGGAAAGGAATTTGGAAATGTCCTCTATGTACCTTGTTGGATTTCCTTTGCTTTATTCTATTGTCCTCTATTTTATTGCCCCTCAGACTGTTAGAGGTCTGAGGCCCAGGTTGACCCTTTGCTGTGTCATCTTTTAGGACCAGCTTATCAGGAACTCAGGATCTGGTACCTGCCTGACATCTGAAGACCAAAAGCCAGCCATGGCCTCCTGTAATCCCCGTGACCCCCACCAGCACTGGATCTTCATCTAGGCCCCAGATCATCCCCCGTGGGAGTTCCCACAAGCCTCTCAGGAAACAGCATTTTTGGGAACCTGAGCATCAGCTTCTCTGTAAGCCTTCAAAATGGATTTCTAAAACCAATTTTGGATGTCAAGGCAGAACCTTCCTACTCCTTGCAACAACATTGGGCTCATTTTCTTTCCTCCACATTTATGGAAGAGACTTTAAGAACACATATTTGGCCTAGAGCTTTCCTTCTGTCCTAGAAACAGAGACTTCTAAAGCAGAGAAGACATCTGGGATATGGCCCAGGGCAGTGATGGTGAATTCAAGAAAAGTATCTCTGCAGTCACATCCTGAATCCCTGGTCAACTAGAGCACTCACAGAAGCTAGTGAAATAGTATATTCACTTGCTAATAGTATCCCAAGTTTGTAGAGCCGTTTTCAGTTTACAGAAAGCACCCTGACAGGAATCCTTTATCTTACTTCATCTGCACAATAATGCTGTGAGAAACACAAGACAGGAACCACCACAGCTAGTGGATGGCTGGAGCTGAGACTGAGACTTGATCTTGAACATGGAGCCAGGGTGCCTTCCACCACACTACAAGAACACTAGATGAGTGGCCATTGGCCTTCCCTCCATTTCTCTCTTCCCTCCATTCTAATCATTTCTGGCTGGCTGATCTCCATAAAGCCTAGAACCATGGAGCCAGGTAGCCATGAGGGAGACTACATTTGGAAATCCTGGGGTATTCGCGTTGAAAGCTCATGGAGCCAGTGATTCTCAGGTTTAAGTCCCAGAACCCTTTTGTCAGTGCTCCGTATATAATGTAAATAAAAGGCAAAGTAGCCATGGGTGAAACTGAGTGTGGCTGAGGGCAATGCCTTCCAACCCCTGAACTTCTAAAGTTCTGTAAGCTTAATTTGAAAACTATCCTTTTAGTCCAACCTTATCATTTTCACACTATGAAACCAAGGGCAAATAAAGTAAATTTGCCCAGGGCCACACAACAAAGTATTGGGAGCCCTGTGGCTAGGAGCCAGATAAAGCAAACAAACCTAGGAAGTCTGAGGAAGCAGGGACAGTGTCTAGCAAAGCATGACTGTGTGACTGGCCTTGTCTGCTGTATTCGCATGAAGTCTCCACATGGAGCAGACCTGACATGCACATCAGCACTTTTCTAAGCATGTTGGTCCCCACACACATGGCTGCTTTGCCTGAATTAGAGAGTCCAGCTGCCTAGAGGAGGATTCACGTTCCTTCCAGGACTTCTGACTTTCATTAGCAGGCTGTCATCTTGGACATCACCACATGAGAGTGCCATGGGACTACAGCTGCCTCTCCTTCCCAGCAACTCTACTGCTGGAGGTCTCCCAGGTCCCTGAGAACCTTCAGGACCCTGTAGAAGAGACATTCTGGGGTAGCCCAGCGAAAGGGAGAAGAGAGAGAAGCCAAGATGTG
>NW_006430043.1:2841032-2866845 GCF_000325575.1 Pteropus alecto
TAGGGAAAGGGACGTTCTTTCCCAGAAAGAGAAGAGCATTGGACATGAAATCCCACTGGAAATAAAGGTTTTATGGCATTGGTAAAGGAAGTTTACATTGGGTTCCTCCTCCCCCGCATTGTCCTTCGGCCGATCCATTTGGAGAAACAGTTGACTCAGGCTAAAGAACTACACACATCTGAAAAGTTCTGTCACAGCCACTGTCTCTTATCCCCAAACATCCTCAGGCCCCCAATGTAGCTTACATAGTATGTGTCAAGCACACGTAGACATGAGGAGTTATACGATGAGGCTCTTCCTTCGTAGAACTTACACTCTAGCTGGGAAAACAGATGTAAGCAAGTCATGACAAGCCTGGAGTTGTTCAGAGATGTGCTAGGTGAGTTAGAACAATTCCTTCCATTTAGGGGAATCAGAAGGCCTCACAAAGATGCTGACATTTGACCTTAGACCTCAAAGGATGAGTCTTCAGGTGGCAAGGACTCAATAAGCAAAGGCCTCACATAAGCAACAATCTAGCATGAGAAAAGTCACAGAGGGACAAATGTACAAATGGATATAGGAAACCAAGAGGACATCAGAGTGAGGGAGCAGTGGATATAAAAGCTAGAAGGTCAGGGCCACATTATGACTTTCATGGATACTTTTGCCTTCATAGAAAAATATTTAAAATTATATTTTATAACTGCATTGGTATAAAGATGAATATAATCCAGGCTGATGACATTAATTTTATTTCTTCTGATTTTCAAAGAAACAAAAACATTTTTATGAGCCCCTAAAAGTATTGTGGGCCCTAGGCACTGTGCTTGATCTACCTACTGGGTAAGTCAGTCCTATAGAACAGTTGGTTGGGGTCCAATTGAGAAGGCTTTGAATGCCATGCTAGTAAGTCAGGTAAGCCATAGGGAGCTATAGTCCCTAACTCTAATCCTATTCTTGGTTGCTTTAAACATCTAATCATTTTTCAGGCATTGATTATTTGTCTTTTATCCCAATATCCCTCATATGGTTTATAGCATCACCCAATAGCTCTCCAGCCAAATCTTATGTTATATGACTAACCAAGGTGCCCTGATACGGTTCCTTACCCCCACCTAAAAACAGCATAGCTTCTCCCAGGGGCAGTCAGCTAAGAGTAACTTGTAGGAAGTGACAGAGCAAAAGGGAGAAAAGGCCACATGCTATGCCTACAGAATAGGCCCAGGTTTGGAGATGAGGAAACTAGGGAAGGGAGGTAGTTAGGAAGGAGTGAGCACTGACAAGAGTGTTGGAAAAGCTCAAGAAACCAGCTTCCTGACCTCTCTTTAGCTGAGGCTGGACTTGCCCTAATCTGACATCTGCACTCTTCCTTACAATCCACCCTCTGACTATTCTCAGAGCTAACCTAAAACCTTAAAATCTTGATGCTAGTCTGTGATACTATCTCCTGGTTCTAGAAGCCTCTTACCTTAGCATTGAATGGCTGGTCCCCTTTGGGGATCTATTTCCCATTTGACAAGTATTGGTGCCATTGCCAAAAATAGCTAAATATCCCAGACTGTATTCTTTACTTATTTTTAATTATAAAAGTAATGATGTAGTGAAATCAAATAATACAGAAAAATATGAATTTAAAAGTGAAATTCATCCTCACAATCTTCCCATACCTATTGATTCATTCTCTATATGAATCAATGAGCTCGGTATACTCTTCCATACTGTTTTTCTGTGAATCTACAAATATATACACACACTTAGTTATTTCTGACTTATTTCACGTAGTAGAAATGCAGTACCGTATTTTTAGCAATTTGATTTCTTCATTTGGTATGTCAAGGACATCTTTTCATGTCAGTTCATTTAAGTCTAACGCATTCTTTATGAAAGCTTCATAGGATTCCATAATATGAGTAAACCCAATTTCTTTAACCTTCCTTTACTGATGATATAATTAGATTTTCCCCAATTTTGTAACAATTTGTAACAAACTATACAAAGGTTTTTTTTCCCATATTTTTTCAATTACAGTTGATATTCAATATTATATTAGTTTCAGGTGTACAGCATAGTGGTTAGATATATGTCTTACAAAGTGATCCCCCACAAATAAGTCTAGTACCAACCTGGCACAATACATAGTTATCGTAATATTATTGACTGTATTTCCTATGCTGTATTTTACATCTCATGACTGTTTTGTAACTGCCAATTTGTACTTCTTAATCCTTTCACTTTTTTCACCCAGCCCCTCAAACCCCCTCCCATCTGGCAACCATCAGTTTGTTCTCTGAATCCATGAGTCTGTTTCTGTTTTATTTATTTTGTTCTTTAGATTCCACATATAAGTGAAATCATATGGCATTTGTTTTTCTCTGACTTATTTCACTTAGCATAATACCTCTGGGTCCATCCATATTGTCACAAATGGTAAGATAGCATTCTTTTTATGGTCTAGTAATAGTTTATTATACATATGTACCACATCTTTACTCAATCATCTACTGATAGCTAGGTTGCTTGCATATCTCGGCTATTTAAATAATGCTGCAATTAATATACGGATACATATATCTTTTTGAATTAGTGTTTTAAATTTCTTCAGATAAATACCCGGAAGTGGAATTGCTGGGTCATGAGGTAGTTCTAGTTTTAATTGAGGCACTTCTATACTGTTTTCCATAGTGGCTGCACTGATTTACAATCCCACCAACAGCGTATGAGGGTTCCCTTTTGTCCACATCCTCATCAGCACTTGTTATTTGTTGATTTTTGTTTGTTTGTTTCTGTTTATTTGTTTATTTTGTTTTTTAGATTCCATATATACATGCAATCATATGGCATTTATCTTCCTTTATCTGACTTACTCCACTCAGCACACTTCCCTCTAGGTCCACCATGCAATATCTTTTTCCATCCCCCTACTTTTAGTCTGTGAGTGTCTTTTAATTTGAAGTAAATCTCTTGTAGGCAGCATATATAAGGGTCTTGTTTTCTTATCCATTCAGCCACCCTTTCTATTGATTGGAGCACTTAATTCTTTTTCATTTGAAGTACTTGTTACTAGATATGTAGTTATTGTCATTCTTTATTCATATTTTTGCTACATATTTTTTCTTCTTCTTAAAGAAGTCTCTCCAACATCTCTTGTAATGCTGGCTTGGTGATGACGAACTCCTTTAGCTTTTTCTTGTCTGGGAAGCTCTTTATCTGTCCTTCGACTCTAAATTATAGCTTTGCTGGATAGAGTAATCTTGGTTGTAGATCCTGGGTTTTCACCACTTTGAATATTTTGTGCCAAGCCCTTCTGTCCTGCAAAGTTTCTTTTGAGAAATCAGCTTACAGTCTTATGATAACTCTTTGTAGGTAAGTAACTACTTTTGCTGCTTTTAAGATTCTCTCTTTGTATTTAATCTTTGGCATTTTAATTATGATGTGTCTTGGTGTGGGCCTCTTTGGGTGCATCTTGTTTGGGACTCTCTGAGCTTTCTGGGATTGTATGTCTATTTCCTTCACCAGATTAGGGAAGTTTTCCATCATTTTTTCTTCAAAAAGTTTTTCATTTTCTTGTTCTTCTCCTTCTGGCACCCCTGTGAGGCGAATGTTATTATGTTTGATCTTATCCCATAGGATCCTTATATTATCTTCATTATTTTGGAGTTTTTGTTATTGCTGCCATTCTGATTGGGCCTCCTCTGCTATATATTGGTGATTTGATCTTCTGTTTCTTCTACTCTGTTGATTCCCTATAATATACTCTTCATCTCAAATTTTTGTATTCTTCATTTTTTACTGGTTCACTTTTATAATTTTCACCTCCATTTTTATGTTTTTTTAATCTCTTTGTTAAAGTTCTCACTGAGTTCACCTACTTTTCCCTTAAGTTCCTTGAGCATCCATATAAGCAGTGTTTTGAACTCTGCATTGGGTATATTTCTTATCTCCATTTTGGTGAATTCTTTTTCTGAAGCTTTGTTCTCTTCTTTCAAGTGGGACATGTTTCTTTGTCTCCCCACTTTGGCTGCCTCCTTGTGTCTGTTTCTATGTATTAGGTAGGGCTCCTAAGTCCCCCAGTCTTAGTAGAGTGACTTATGCAGTAGGTGTGCCATGGGGCCCCTTGGAACAGACCTGAGAGGGTGTTCAGCTGCAAGCCAAGTTCAGCCACAGCCTGTGCACTTCTGGGACCACCTGGTATGATTCACTAAGCAATCCACATACGGCTATGGCTGCCACTCATGCTGGGCTTATAAGTGCCTCAAGGGTTCAAGTCCAAAACTGAGTCTGGCTGCCACTAGTGCAGGGTTTGGGGCTGCTCAGCAAGAGGTACTGGGCACATTGAGGCCCGGGCACTGCTGCTTTGGGTTTTGTGAGCCTTTGAGAGATTTTATGAAAGTTTGCCGCAGGAGCCAAAACAGCCCTTTTGTATGGAATAAAATAACTGGAAGCAGCTTGGGTGGGCCCACAAGTTGGGAGAGGCAGAGTCTCAGGGAATCCCCTGGGCAGAGCAACGTGTGTTATCCAGGTTGATGGCGCCCACGTTTGTAGGCTGGGATTGGGAAGGGCTCAATAAAGGAATAATGGCTTCTGACTTCACCTCTGTCCAGGAGCCAGCCACCCCTTCAGCTCTCTCCCTGAAGCCCAATAGCTCAGTGCCTCCTCACACGTCCCTGGCACCCCTCGAGCAGCTGCCCCAGTGCTGGAGCTCAGAGCAAGTGAGTCCATCAGTGAGTAAGGCCAGATGTGGGCCCTTTAAGAGGAAGGTCTCTGCTTCCTGCAGCTCTCCATCTCACTCAGCCGCAACCTACGCTGGTTTTCACAGCCAGACGTTGTGGGGACTTATCATCCCAACACTGGAACCCAGAGCTGGGGAGCCCAGTGTGCAGCCGAGACCCCTCAAACCTCAGGTGGGGGAGGGGGTTCTACAGGCAAGATAGCCCTGCCCATTTAATCACCACTGGCAGTTGCGGGACCTGGCCGTTTCGTGTCTCCACCCTACCTACCGTTTTGAGGTAACCTGTTATTTGAGGTGACCTAGTTGTAGAGCTTCTATTCAGCCAGACCTCTGACGACTGCCTACTGGTTGCTCTGTAGTTTCGTTATAATTTTAGCGTGGTTGCTAGAGGAGATGTGTACAGCCTTTATTTTCTACACCATCTTGAATCTCTTTTTGTTGATTTTTTGGTGATAGCCATTCTGACAGGTATGAGATGATATCTCATTGTGGTTTTGATTTGCCTTTCCCTGATGATTAGTAGTATCGAGCTTATTTTCATATGTCTGTTGACCCTCTGTATGTCCTCTTTGGAGAAATATCTATTCAGGTCCTCTGCCCATTTTTTAGTCAGATTGTTTCCTTTTTTGGTGTTAAGTTGTATGAGTTCCTTATAAATTTTGGATATTAACCCCTTATCAGGTGTGTCGTTGGCGAATATCTTCTCTCAATTGGTAGTTGTCTTTTTGTTTTGTTGATGGTTTCCTTTGCTGTACAAAAAACTTTTTAGTTTGATGTAGTCCCATTTGTTTATTTCTTATTTTGTTTCTCTTGCCTGAGGAGATATGTGAGAAAAACTATTACTAAGATTGATGTCACAGAGTTTACTGCCTATGTTTTTTTCTAACAGTTTTATGGTTTTGAGTCTTAGATTTAAGTCTTTAATCCATTTTGAGCTTTCTCTTGTGTATAGTATAAGAAAGTAGTTTATCTTCATTATTTTGCATATATCTATCCAGCTTTCCCAACACCATTTACTGAAGAGACTGTCTTTACCCCATTGTATATTCTTGCCTCCTTGATCATAGATTAAATGACCATATAGGCTTGGGTTTATTTCTGAGCTCTCTATTCTGTTCTATTGATCTATATGTCTGTTTTTATGCCAGTATCATGCTGTTTTGATTATAGCCTTATAGTATAGTTTGATATCAGGTAGTGTGACACCTCCAACTTTGTTCTTCTTTCTCAAGATTGCTGTGGCTATTTGGGCTCTCTTGTAGTTCCATATAAATTTTAGGATTATTTGTTCTAGTTCTGTGAAAAATGCCATTGGTATTTTGCAGAATTGCATTGAAATTATAGATCGCTTTGGGTTATACTATACAAAGTTTTGTGGGGGAAAAAAACACTGCACTATAACCCACATCTCTGTACATGTATTTCCATGTTTATGTTTATTTCAAAAAAAATGCAGTCATAATTAGAACTGCTTAGTCAGAAGAAACGCAGTGCTTTGAAAGTTAAGTCAGACTTCCGGTCAAGATGGTGAAGTACGTAAATGCTGTGCTTACATCTTCCCATGACCACATCAAAATTATAACTAAATTATAGAACAACTACCCTTAAGAACTACCTGAAGATTAGCTGAAAGGAACTCCTATAACTAAGAATATAAAGAAGAAGCCATGGTGAGACTGGTAGGAGGGGTGGAGACATGGAAGGTGCTGATCCCACACCCACATGTGGTGGTTAAGAATCAGGAGAGATATCTCAGCTGTGGAGGTCTGCTCTGAGCAGCAAGGGGTCCCAGCCTCACACTGGGCTCCCCAGCCCGGAGCATCAGTGCCATAAAGAGGAGTCCCTAAAACAGGTGGCTGTAAAAATCAGCAGGGACTAAGCCCGGGTGAGATGGAGGGCTGCTGTAGATGCAACCATCCTCTTAAAGGGCCCAAGCACAGACTCGCTCACTCACTTACATTGCCCTAAGCTCTAGGGGAGGGACAGCAGCTCAAAAAGCACCAGAGACATAGGGGAAAGAACTGAATTGACTAGCTTCAGAGTGAGAGCTGAGAAGGCAGCTCTCTCTGGAACTAAAGTGCCAAAGACACCATTTTCCTGTGTTGAGCCCTCTCTACATGCAGCTGTAAGTTCTGGGCATTGCTAAATCTGAGTGTCCACTAACCTAGCTGACACCATTCACTCTGCCCTGGGGATTTCCTGAGACCTGGCCCCACCCAGTTCACTTGCCTGCCTGAACCTCTTTCAGAAGTTAATCCACATAAGCCACTGGCCTGGGACTGCACTGTGGACTTTTCTGAAATCTCTCAAAGGTCCATAACCCCCAAACAAGCAGTGGCTGGCTTCTATATTCCCTGTACACACTTGCAAAGTGGCCCCAAGCCCAGCACTAGTGGCAACAGGCCTCAGTTCACAGCGTAACCACTCCCAGGTGCCTCCACGCCCAACACAGGCAACTTTCAACTGCAGATCACTTTGTAGCTCCTACTAGGTGGCCCCAGGCTGGACACAAGCAGTGGCTGATCTAGGCCTGTACTGGATCCCCTCCCAAGAGGTTCCAGAACCAATATACCTAGTGACCAGCTTCAGACTACATCAGAGCACCAACCAACTAGCGCCACACTCAAAAAGTGGACCCAGCAGGCACCAGAGCCCTGCTAAAGTGAATCCCTCTCCATGGAGTCAGCCCCTACTCAATAGCTTGTCCACTGTAGTCATGGTCAGTTCTCACAACCAATTAGCCTGAGGATCAGTTCCACTCAATGACATACCAACGGCAGCGAAGCTCAACTACAACAGGAGAGCACACACAACCCACACAAGGGATACTCTAAGAGCACCCAGCTCAGATGAACAGGGAGACTGTGCCACTGGGCCCCACAGAACATATACTACATAAGGCCACCCTGCCAAGACTAGTAGACATAGCAGAACTACCTAATACATAGAAACAAACACAGGAAGGCAGCCAAAATGAAGAGACAAAGAAATATGTCCCAATGAAAGAACAAGACAAAACTCCAGAAAAAGAAACTAAACAAAATGAAAGCAAGCAATCAACCAGCTGCAGAGTTTGAAACACTGGTTATAAAGATGTTCAGTGAACCTGGGGGAAGAGTAGATGATTTCAGTGAGAACTTCAACAAAGAAGAACCAGTCAAAATGAGAACCAGTTAAAAATAAAGAAAACAACAACTGGAATGAATACATTAGATGGAATCAACAGCAGATTAAATGAAACAGAAGATCAAATCAGCAATTTAGAAGACAAGGTAGCAGAAAATACCCAACTGGAACAGCAAAAAGAAAAGAAAATTTTAATGAGGATAGCTTAAGGAACCTCTAGAACAATATCAAGTGTAACAACATTCACCCCATATGGGTACCAGAAGGAGAAGAGAGGGAGAAAAGGATTGAAAACCTATTTGAAGAAATAATGACTAAAAACTTGCCTAACATGGTAAAAGAAATAAACATACAAGTCTAAGAAGTGCAGAGTCCCAAACAAGATGCTTCCAAAGAGGCTCACACCAAGACACATCATAATTAAAGTGCCAAAGGTTAAAGACAAAGAATCTTAAAAGCAGCGAGAGAAAGGCAGTTAGTTACTCCTTTAGTCAGACTGTCAGCTGATTTAAAAAAAAAAAAAAAAATCTTTGCAGGCCAGAAGGGATTGGCATAAAATATTCAAAGTGATGAAAAGCAAGGACCTACAATGACGATTACTCTACCCAGCAAGACTATCATTTAGAATCAAAGGAGCAATAAAGAGCTTCCCAGACAAGAAAAAGTTGAAGGAGTTCATCACCACCAAGCCAGTATTACAAGAAATGTTAAAGGAACTTCTTTAAAAAGAAGAAATGAAAATATAAATATGAAAATATTGCAGAGAAAAAAATTCTCACAAAGGCAAACACATAATAAAAGCAGTGGATTAGCCAACACTAAAGCTAGTACAAAGGTTAAAAGGCAAAAGTAGGAAGATTATGCATAACTACAACAGCAAATTAAGGGATACACACAAACACACAAGAGAAGTAAAAAATAATGACAAAAACATACCCGTGGAGGGAGCGAGTAAAAATGGTAGTGATTTTAGAATGTGTTCAAACTTAAATGACCATCAACTTAAAATAGACTGCTATAAACACAGCTTGGTATATATGAAGCACATAGTAACCACAAATAAAAACATCTACAAGAGATATACAAGAAATAAAGGGAAAGGAATCCAAACAAAACACTACAGAAAGTCATCGACATACAAGAGAAGAGAGCTAGAGAACAGGAAGGGAACAGAGAAGAATTACAAAAATGGCAAAACTACATACCTATAAATAATTACTTTAAATGTAAATGGATTAAATGATCCAATCAAAAGACAAATGATAAAGAAGAGGTGGTACATATGTACTATGAACTATTAGCCATAAAAAAATAAATCTTACCATTTGTGACAATGTGGATGGACCTAGAAGTATTATGCTAAGTGAAATAAGTCAGACAGAGAAAAACAAATACCGTATGCTATATATCTGAAACTAATATAATATTGATGTCAACTGTAATTGAAAAACTTTAAAAGATTTTAAAAAAAGAAAGCAAAGTTAAGCCAAAGCTCCTGTCTATGTCTACTCCTAAGAGTGAGAACAAAGAAAAAGGAGTATGATCAATGTGGGAGATGATGCTGGGCATGTAGATTAGGCACTGGTTGCAAGGGGCTTAAGTGCAGTCTTAAAGAGTTTGGTTTTTAAGCAAATACAGATTAGGCTTCTTTGGGTTAGGCCATGGATACAGAGATGGATGTGATACTGGCCCTGCCCTTAAAGGTTAACTTTGGAGCATGTGATGTTGAGCGATAACCTTTAAGAGACCTGAAAGCCTCTTCTTAAGCAACTTGTCTTGAGGCTAGAGCTGTTTCCTTACTCTCCATAGGAGACAGGGAGATGGAAAAAGAATGATAAAAGAGGCCCTGGTTCCCCAGCGAAGTTCAGCTGTCCTCCCCAAGATCTGCTTTGTGTTAGAATGCTAGGGGTTGGACTGGATAGGGAGCCCTCCAGGTTACCCAAGCATCATAGTGCAACTTCCATGAGTAAGTAGTTCGAGAACCTCAAAGAGATGACCATTTGTATAGAACTCCTCCCAACAGCTTTTTCCAGGCCTATCCTGCACCTGCAGGCATGAAACTTGAATTCTGGATTGTTTAGCAAACAAAAGCCCCTAGGTGGACCAGGTGACTTTCCTGCCTCCTTCTAGGCTTCCTGGCTTCCCTCTGCTAAATCACCATCCACCCATAGTCCTCTGCTCTGGGGCCTCTCAACCCAAAGTCATCTGTCTACCTCAAGGCACACTGCGCCTCCCTCCTTCCTCCTCTACTGACTTTAATGGGCAGAGCCCTTCATCTCCTGCGGGACATGCTGGCTCCTCACCTCCTGCTTCTCCTGCCCTGTCTACCCTCATAGCCCTCAGACTATCTCCCTATCTTGAGGGCTCCCTCTTCTAACCCACCTCACATTCTCCTCTGAGAGCTCTCTTTTTGGCTTTCCAATTGAGTCTCCCCAAACCTGTTTCCTAGTACCCTCTTCTACCAGAATTCTCTCCACTGCACCTACTTTGCTTTTGCCTCCCTGCATTTATACCTAAGCCTGCATCCTGAGGTCATGTCCCATCTCCCTCTTTGCACAGGGAGATGTTGCCATTTCTTCTGGCTAACCACTCTTCCCTCTTCACTCCCTTTTGCCCCCACCTCCTAGTGCACAGGATAGGTCTGTGCTTGTAGTGCCACTGAGGACAGTAAGGCAATGACAGACTATGAGGGAAGCACCTTGAGGAAAAAGCCAGTCCTGATTCTCTGTCTTATTTCTGAAAAAGAGTTTGTCGGATGATTTTCAACTAAAGCAGATGATTAATTCAACCCTGACCTTGTCCTGTCTTTGAACAATGGATAAATTAATTTACTTGAAAAGAAATCTTTTTATTTGTATTTCCATGTCACCTGCAATTTTCCCTGCCTTCCACCGGCAGCCCTGCCAGCTGGCAGGAAGAAGGTCAGCAAAGCTGCTGATAAGAGGAGCATAAAGAGGGCTCGCTTCATGGTAAGGGGGCGATGGTCTACTCCGCTGGGAACATGCTGCGCTTCCTCGTCTTAGCCACCCTGGTCCTTTATGGTAAGTAGGTCATGTGGCCTGAGTTCTAGGGAGGGGCGTTTGAGCAGGAGGGTCAGAAAACTATCCCTAAGTCTAGGCCTGTGCTCTACCCCAGTGTAGGTGGGACATTCTGTGAGTCTAGCAAAAATTTTACTCTCCTGGGACAAATGAGAGGAAAGCTCAGGGCCTCTTTCCATGCAAGTTCCTCATGAAGCAGAGAAAAGCCTCTTCCAGGAGCCTGGGCTTTCCTAACACCCCCATTAATAGGAAGATGTCCTCAGCAGGTGCCCGGCTGTGCATTGTCATCCTTGCCTCCTGAAGAATCCTACCAAAGCAGTGTGTGTGTGTGTGTGTGCGGTCGGGGAGGAGGGGCATCCTCGGAGACCAAAGGGTGAACCTGAACAAGGCTGAGACCACAAGAATCCTCTGAGGCCTTACTTACTTAGCCTGCTGATTTGAGATAGGTCCTTCATAGCATGTGAGTTCTGAGGACACCTAGGGAAAGCAGAAGGCACTCAGACTTTCCTGCTTTCAAAAGGGGCTCAGAGAACTCACAGCTGGGCCCCTCGTTAATTAGGGAGGAACTGTGAATTTGCAGACAAAGCACGACTGCTTCTCCCCACCCCCACCCTAAGCTGACCCCATGCTTAGTCATCACTCACTTTTCTTCTGCCCCACAAAGGACACAGCACCGAGGACTTTCCAGAAACCAATGCCCGGGTAGTTGGAGGGACTGAGGCCAAGAAGAATTCCTGGCCCTCTCAGGTGGGTGTTTCTTCACAGCTCCAGACTTCCAATAAAATAAAGGTTGCCTGGGTGCTGATGTATAGTATTACATGTGTTTGCATATGTCCTTATCAACAAGAAGCTCTCCAAATGCCCAAAATCTAGATTTTAAAGATGAATAGGACCAGGCTTAGGTGGTTTTTCTAGATGCAAAAGGCTTGGAAGAGGGAATTTAAACACTAACTACACTCACTCTCCCAGGCGCACACCCAGACATATACCACAGTTACACTCCCACTTGTGCCACACTAACAGACTGTGTGCCAGACCCACACCTCAGATTCTACATACCTTCATGGGCACACATACACACACACATACACACACAATTCCACACAGTGTGTATCGTGCATTTAAGCGCACTTCTACCCCTAAGTAGAGCATGTTGCTTTTTTTGGCTATTTAAAGAGTTTCCACTTTCATAACAGGACAGCTAGGCTCTGATTTAAGTGATTTTAAATGTGTAAAAGGGGCAAATTAACTGATGAGTAGCACACTTTGGAGAAGAATCACTGCAATTAGAATTAAATTCAATTTATAAAAGTTTAAGCCCCAGTTTTCAGGAGTAGAGCTATTGTGTAATGTGAGGTACTGAAGAAGACATGAAATGGTAAAAATGACCATTCTAATGGTATTTCTAAATACTCCCTGAAGCGAGGAGATGGGGTATATCTTGAAAACATTGGAGGAGAAGCTCTGAGACCTAAGCTTGTGGGGCTTGGGTGATAAAGCAATTCCATAGCTACATTTCCTTCTCAAGAGGAAACAAGGTAGAAGAACCTGGGTTTTCAGCCCTTTGAAGCAGCCTAGAGTAGGAGGACACCAGATATACTCTGTGTATATGCCTTTACCCACTGACCCCCATCCATATACACAGCAAACATCACCAAACAGGCAAACACTCTTCCT
Source organism: Pteropus alecto (assembly GCF_000325575.1). Lineage (NCBI taxonomy): Eukaryota > Metazoa > Chordata > Mammalia > Chiroptera > Pteropodidae > Pteropus > Pteropus alecto. Next base: position 2,853,585 of record NW_006430043.1, read on the forward strand.
TGCTGATCCCAGAGGCATCTACACACCCCTTCTCATCACCATTCCAGGTAGCCACCACCAACCAATCAATAGCAATTAATAGGTCAAATCAAACCTATTTGCCACTTCTAGCCCAGAAAGTTGGAGAATGCTCTGGGAGATGGCAGGGATTTAAGGGAGCGACATGTAGTTTGGGGCAGAGCCTTTTAAGACACACCACCTTTCCCTCCTTTCTTCCCTCATCTAGATTTCCCTTCAGTACCTGTCCAATAATAACTGGTATCACACCTGTGGAGGGACCCTCGTCAAAAAGAACTGGGTGATGACAGCTGCTCACTGCGTGGACAGGTGAGAAAAACAGACCAGCTTTTCTGAGCCCCTAGAAGGGGAAAAGTCCGGTTCTTCTAAAGGAATATGTATCTTTAACCACTCACTGCAAGACTTTAAGAGGATATTTGGGGGCCTTGTGAGAATGTAATAGAATATAATAAAAAGTACAAATTTTGGCATCAGGAAAGCTCAGGTTCAAATCCCATTCCACCTTCTTCTAGCTATGTGACCTTAGACAACTTACTTAATTTCTCTAAGTCCTCACTCTCTTATCTGTAGAGTGGAGTAATAATACCTACTTTGTAGAGTTATTGTGAGGGTTAAGTAGGTAAATATTTAAGTGCTCAGTCAATGCTAGTAAATTTTTTCACATTTGTCTTGATCAATAATTTTCATTCGAGCATGTATCAGAATCACCTAGAAGGCACAGATTGCTGGGTCCCAACCAGCAGTTTCTGATTTGGTAGGTTCAGGATGAGGCCTGATAATCTGCATTTCTAACAAATTTCCCGATTATACTGATGCTGCTGGTCCAGGGACCATGCTTTAAGAACTACTGGTCTAGAAATTTGTATTTCCCTCAAATTCCTTCTGTGGGCTGAGAGCCATTATTTCATTTATGCTCACCACACCTCTCCCAGGTTATGAGATATTCAGCCTATTATATTTAGCTTAATAAATTGGTAAAATGAAGTTGATGGTAGTTTTGTCACTCCTACAAGTTAATGAATTAGGAAATGAGAGAGCTTGTTACTTCCTCATCATCCAGGGTCTTTCATCCTACCTCCGCTTGGGCTAGATACGATGGGTGTCTGTCCTAAAGATATGATATAAGATGGCTTCCCAACTTTTCTCTAAGGGGAAAGAGAAGGTTTGAGCCCTCCGGATCACTCAGGGTTTCCTTCTCTCATTCCAGCAAACTGACTTTCCGTGTGGTGGTTGGAGACCACAACCTGAGCCAGAACGATGGCACCGAGCAGTATGTGAAGGTGCAGAAAATTGTGGTGCACCCATCCTGGAACAGCAACAACGTGGCTGCCGGGTAAGGGCAAGGCTGCACTGGGAAGTGGAGAACTAACTAACTAGCAACAGGGTCTTGGCTTCCTTCACATTTATCCAGTAGGACTTTGAGAATTTAGATTTTGGAGAGCTTGAGAATTTTTGAAGGTTTTTGGTATTTATTTGATCTAGGTTGGTTTGCATGATTGGATCACCTGAAGCTCCTCTTCTGCAGAGTTTCATGTTTCTTTTTGTATTGTTATTTATTATTTATTTTATGGAATAGACTCCATCAGCAAAAGTAAATTTCTTAAAATGAATCTTTCATGAGAAAAATCCTGCAAGCCTGAGCTGGACACTTTTGGAAAGGAAGTAGTTAAAATGGTGGTCAGTTCTATAGAATGTGGGGGTTGGGATGGTTTCAAGTCATTGGGATATTTCTACAGAGCTCTCAGAATTTTATATCTTTCTTTTCTGAGAACTCTTCTCTGCTACCATGATCACACCACTCTGCTCCTTCTTGATTCCTCACTCCTAACTGAAAGATGTAAGCTCCACTCCCCTGGGTTGCAGGAATCAGAGATAGACTACAACACCAAGACCTCACCAGCAGGTGCTGTTAAATATATAATGTCCTAAATCCAGATCTATGATGTTTCAAGTTTAAGACTTAGAAATCAGCCCCTTCCTTCTTCAAAATCATTGGTTTCCAATTCTATGGGGATACAAAGACTCAGTGAGGGCCTGCCTATATGCTGACCTGAAGAAGGGCCTTATCCCGCAAGTGAGCAGTCTCCTTACCTCCTGCAGCTATGACATCGCGCTGCTGCGCCTGGCCCAGAGTGTTACCCTCAACAGCTATGTCGCGCTGGGTGTTCTGCCAAAGGAGGGAACCATCCTGGCTAACAACAGTCCTTGCTACATCACAGGCTGGGGCAGGACCAGAAGTAAGTCACCTACATAGGCACCCTCCACCACATGGACCTTGATTAGCTGAGTGTCTGGGGCACATTTTTCTATGGTCCTAGGTGTACAGAGACCAGAAACCAAAGGAACTAGAGATAAAATAACAGACAAGAAATCAAGCTAAGAACAGGCTATGGAATCAAGTCAGAGATTCATAGACTCTTATAACCAAAAACAAAAAAAAATAAAACAGAAAACTTACCTCAGAGAGTATTATATACCAGCCTCTCATTTTATACTGAGGAAACTGAGACCCAAAGAAATTAAAGACCTTATACAAGATCACATGACTAAGTAGTAACGACTTAGCTGAAACCAGAAACTAGGTATTCTGATTCCCACTTGGTGGTCATTATACCATTGTACTATCTCCATGGACAGTCACTGGGCTGTGGGTTGGAATGAATGAACCAGGGGTAGCTGTAGGTCCAGAGAAGTCAAGGCAGAGGAGGCCTCAGCTCTCTTCTGCTCATCATAGGAAGATTTCTGGTAGGGAATGTCCTTCAGATAACATAGAAAGGTGGGAGAGGCTATGAGCAGAGATAGTTAAGAAGGATGGAGATGTTAGGCCTGATGTGGAAGTATGTCAGCCACCAGGCAGTATTTGAGCTCTGGAGGAGAGGCAAGGCCTTGCTCTGAGCAGCCAGTCTATTGGGAAAACCTGGAGCTGAGAGACGTACTTCTAATCCAGCTCTGCTCTCAGTTCACTTCATGTCATTGTGGTTCGATTTCCTGATCTATAACATGACAGGGTTGTTGTAAGGATCCAAGGAAATAATGCACGTGCAAAGGCTTTGAAAAGTCAAAGAGCCAGGTAAAGAAAACCTGGATCAAGCTCTTAAGAAATGGAAACGACTGTGCACAGTCCCAGTTCTGCTTCATGGAGTTTTAAAGTGTAAGGAGGAAGCAAGACAGACAGATAAGTTATCAACAAATAAGACCATTCTAGTTACTTAAGTTATCCATGAGTTTAAAGAAGAAAAAAAAAGCAAGAGTAGAATTAGTGGTTTGGAGCCTGGGAATGGTAATCAAGGGTGACTCCCTAAAAGAAGGGGCCTATAGATTCCATATAAAGAAAGAAAAGATGTGTATCTATGACATGCAATGGGTAGAGAGAAGAAGCTTGCCTTGAGTTCAGCTTTCACCAGAGCTCGAGAAGGTTTGGGAGGGTGTGAAGGTTTTCCCCCTGGCGAGCATCTAGGCCTGATCTCTAATGCTGTGTGTCCTATTCAGCCAATGGGCAGCTGGCCCAGACCCTGCAGCAGGCTTACCTGCCCTCTGTGAGCTATGCCATCTGCTCCAGCACCTCTTACTGGGGCTCCACTGTGAAGAACACCATGGTGTGCGCTGGAGGAGATGGAGTTCGCTCTGGATGCCAGGTGAACACATGTAGGAAGTGTCAAAAGTCCCACTCCAGGTTCCTCCCCTCTCTGTCTACCACCCCCCACCTTTTCCTCACCAACTATTCCACACAGCCCCATGTATAGACTCAATTTTCTACTCTGGTGTCTGAATGAGAATGATTCTGTGCTAGTAACTCTATTCTCACGGGATCTCAAAGTTGATTGGAACCTTAAAATTCATCTTGCCTAAAGCCCTCACCTCAAAAGCTTGTATGCGGCCCAACATTTGTATGTTGTTATATGTGTGTATTCTTTAGAATTTGTTCACGACCTAGATATTTATGGATCAGTGGAGCTGGGCCTAAAGTGGTGGTTGTAATTTTGTATAAGGTAGCTCCCATCCCACCAATCCAAATTTTTTGTAGCTCCTCCGCCACCATCCTTTTACCCCAGTAGTATTTACAGCAGCACATACAGGTGAATACAGTAGGGGAAAAGTACATAAAACAGTTTTATAATAGCTTACATATAATAAACAGAATGTTCTGTTTATACAGGATCAATCAGCAATATACCATCTTACAGATTTCTTGATGCATAGTTTAATAAATGTTCTTAATTATCTACTGTCAAGCACTGTGCTAAATGTTAGGGATATAAGTGTGAGTAAAACAGTGTCTAGAGAAATGGGGAGAACAGAGATATGATAGAACATTGTAATACAATGTAGTTAAGTGTTATAATAAAGATATGCATAGGGTGATATGGAAGTCCAAAAAATAGGCACTTACCTCTACCTGTTTGGGTCAGAAAAGACTTGCTTTCCCAGAGAAAGTGAAGTTTGTAGTGAGTCCTGAAGGTTAAACAGGAGAAAGGGGAAACCATATTCAGAGAGAGAGAACAGCATAAAGAAAGGCATGGGCCAAAAACCTAGGTGGGACGCGGAGAGAATTACAGGGTGTTCCCTACAGCTAGCTAACTGGAACAGAGATCAGAGCCCACAAGCCTTTGAATCCAGCCAGCTGCCTGTTTTTATTTGGCCTGTAAGCTAAGAATGGTTTTTACATTTTTAAATGTTTGAGGAAAAATAAAAGAATAATATGTCATGATGTGACAAATATAAATTTTTTTTAGTGTAATACTCATTAAATTATTTTATTATTTTATTATTATTATTTTTTTAGGCGAGGCAAAAGGTGAGGCAATCTGTGAGGCAAACCTTGGTTGACCTCACAGATTGCGAGGACTTTGTCAGCTTACAACCCCCTAATTTTTTTATTTTTTTCACCTGCAGCACCTGGTCTTCCCAGGTGGTCTCCCATCCAAGTACTAACCAGGCCCGACCCAGCTTAGCTTCCGAGATCAGATGGCACCTTGTTCAGGGTAGCATGGCCGTACACAAATGTAAAATTTTAATGTGCATTAAAAAAACATTTTCTTGGAACACAGCCATAGTTGTTCATTAAATATTGTTTATGGCTACTTTCACAGAGTGTAGCTGCAACAGAGACTATATGACTGCAAAGCATCAGGTAGTTATTATTTGACCCTTTACGGAAATAGTTTGTTGACCCCTTGGGCTAGAACATAAACTGTCACCATACTAGAGAATGTCAGGAGATGACACTGGGGCAAGTAGGAGCCACATGACGTAGGGCCTCAAATGCCATGCTTGCTGACGTGAACTTTACCACATAGACCCTGGGAAACCATTGAAGGGTTTTAAACTGGAGAATGGCATGATCATATTTGCTGTTTAGAAGGGCTCTCTGATGAAGGGTAAACATGTTTTTCAAGAAGGCAAGATTGGCAAGAAGATTGCTTAGGAGACTATTGTAATTATCCAGGCAAGAAATTTGAGGGCCTGAGTTAGGGCAGTGGAGAGGAAGGAAGAAGGGGACTATGAAATAAATTCCAGGCATCCTGTTTAAGTGATTTAGAAGAGGGGTTTGCTCCCTCAAATGAGACAAGATTTATAGTATTTGAGAGGAAAGGTGATGAGTTTGGTTCTGGATAAGTTGCGTCTGAGATTCCTGTGGGACACTCAGGTATAGTTAAATGGGTAAGAAATTAGGTATAAAGAAAGTAGAATTTGGGGGAGAGACCTGGGCTAGAGATACTCTTTTTATAGGAAATGAGACCTCCCTACAAGGGAAAACTGGTAGAAAGAGGAAAAAACAATGAGTTGGAAAAAGAACTATAATAACATAAATACTTGAGTGCTTCAGGGATAGATGGAGAACAAAGAATCCATAAAGATCTAAGAGGGATTCGAGGCAAGAGAAAACTGTAGTAACAGGGTTTTACAAAATCTCAGAAAATACTGATAGGTCACCACATAGTAAACAGAGCTGCCAGGGGCCAATAGTAGATGAAGTAGATAACTAAAAGAGACTACTTTGTCAGTGGGTGAGTCACTGGGAACTATGGCAAGAACAGTTTCAGTGGAATGATAAGGGCAGAATCTTGACAAAGGGTAAGGAATGAAGAGGTAATAGAAAACATAGCAAGAAATGTAGAATATTCTTCCAAGAATCTTGGATAAAACAACAATAAAAAAATAGTCTGGTAACTTTAAGAGTCAAGGAGCGGGGTAGATCTTTTAAGACAATTGAAAGTGTGAAATAGGCAGAGGAAAGAATCTTATAGTGTTTGGAGGGGAAATGAATAGATGGCACAAGATCGCAGAGGAGATGGAAAAGATGGAATCAAAAGCACAGGTGGAGCTGGCTTTGAGCAGGAAGAGGGACACCAAAATGTGCATGAACATGAAAGAGGGTGCATGCTGGGTAGCTGGAAGTTGGCAGGTGTTCTGCATTATTGTTTCTATTTACTCAAGAACTAGGAGTCAGATTGGATGCTGAAAACGAAGAGGCAAGGATCATAAGGGTCTGGATTAACTAAAGTGAATGGGAGAAGGATTGGTCTCCAAAATGTTACTGATAGGCTGAGATTACTGATATGTTACTGAAAGACCACGCAATAAACATGCGGGTATATGATTCATTCCATTTTACTCAAAGACCCAGTTGTAGGGAATGGATTAATCCAGGACTGGGTTTCCTGCATTGCTGGGGCAAAATGATAGGATTGCCCATTAAAGGCAAGGTCCAAGATTCCTGGAAGAAGAAGAGAAGCCCGCAGGAGGCTGGTAAGCTAGCTGAAATAATAGAATCAAAAGATTTTGTATGTGTGAGCATTTAGAACTAAGGAAGTAAGGACCAACTCATCTTAGTTTTCTCAAGACTTTCCCAGTGTTAAAACATAAAGAGTCCTGTATCCTAGGAATCCTACATGCAAGTAGGGGCAAAAAAAAAAAAAAAGAGAGAGAGAGAGACTAATGCATAAGGCAACTTCTTCCAGGTTTTCACCAGCCAGTTTCACCTATAACTACTTAAGATTTAACCATTTAGAGTTAATTCACTTTCCTCTGCTCAGTCTCTCAGGGTCTTGAATTCTGAAAAACTGGAATACTTTTCTTCTGGCTGGCACTCCACATTGACAGTTCTCTGAGACAATTGTGTCTTCGAGTCCCTTCCCACTGGAGTTTACCACATAGTGCCTTGTGGATTTTCAGTCTTTTGGCTTCCCAACCCTTTGCCTCAGAGTGGATTCACTGAGCTACTCTGACCTCAATCCACCTACTCCCATTGAGTCCTTTTCCAGCTTTTCCTTCTGCCCTAAAATCCTCAGCCACTCCCTTCAGCTCTCCAGAGCCTTTGCTTCTTTTCAGGTCAATTAGCATAAGAGAAAAGTATTACAAACAATTCAATTACCTTCCTGTCCTCTAGCCCAGAAATACTCTTAAACCCCTGTTAGAATTTGAGTGGAAGAGATTTAGGTTGTTTTATTTGTTTTGAGTATAATAATCTAAAGAAAACATCTTCTTTTCCTAAACAGTAGTTGACTAGAGTACAGCTAGTTCCTTTTTTAAAGAATTATCCCCAGTTTGAACTTTTGGTCTTTTTCCCTGTTTTTTGTTTTTTGGGGTTTTTTTGAGTTTTTATTGAAGCTATATGCATTAAAGTGTGTAAAGTAACAAATAAAACTATGTGGCTTAATAACGGAAAAGAATAGTCATTATCTTCCTTCTATCTCTTGAGTTCCCACTCCCCAGAAGGGACCACTTTCAACTTTTTTCAGCTTATTTTTTTGGTGGCTACGTCTATACCTCTCTAAAAATATATAGTTAAATCGCTACTTAATTTTTCAGTTCAGGCATCATGAGAGATACGCATCGCTCTTCCTTTTACAGATATACACTTGCCCCCTAAGCATGAACTTTTCCTATCAACACCTCAACCTCCCAAAATAATTTTTGATTAGATTAACATTTACTGTTTATCATAACTATGTAAAAGACTATTCATAACCAAACTATGTATTCTAGGATTACTTTTTATTTCCTGCATAACTTTGTTTTCCCTGAAAATAATAATTGTCTTTTTTATTTGTGTAATATATACTCAACTTATTGCTAATTCAACCCACACTCTCCACTAATTTTTAAGTGACCTATTTTATCTTCTCTTGTTCCTAGTGTTCAGTGTCTTGGTATGGGTCTATTTGCTTTCATCATTAGGGACATTTACTAGGTTTTTTTCATTGTGGAAACTCCAGAGTTTTGTTTCTGAAAATGTTTATTTGTTGATGATTTCCTCCCCTCCATTTTTATTTATCCGTCTAGAATTTGCTATTCACATATTTACCTACTAAATTGGTCCTCTCGTTTTATTATTTTCTCTATATTTTGTTTGTTCTACTTTATCTTCCAGCCTTTCCAGTCTTTCATTTCTACTATTATATTTACAATTTCCAAAGGCTCCTTTTGTTTTCTGACTGTTGTTTAATAGCATGCTGTTCTTATATCATGGATGCAATATTAATCATAGCTTTATTGCTTGGTTCTTCTCCCTGAATAATCTTGGTTGCCTTCATTTTTTGTCGTTATTTATTTGTCTGTTTTGATCTTTATTTTTATATTAGAGGCTTTCTTCAAATGTTTGTAATCCTTGACCATCTGCTCTAATTTCAGAGTGGGGCAGTAAAAAGCTGATAGGTAGCTCTAAGTCTTAGGTGGGATTCATCTATAGTGTACCGCTTTGTCAGATGATGTGGCTAGGCTTTTTCACTGGAGAACTTCCAATGTCAGTATCTTTAGGTCTTCACTCTTGTGCTGGTCAGAGTCTCCAGAGAAATATCTTCCAAATTTATGTCTGGAATTACACAGAACTGGCATTCTTGGAACTGGGTAGGAAGAAGAGTATCAAGATCATATTCTATTAACCCAGGTTCTTTTGATTCTAAGCCTGATCATGTAACCACTACTCCTCTTCACCCCAGTTTAGTTTAACATGTGTTGACTACCTACCTGTGTCTAAACATTGTCTAATTAGACCTGTTGGTCTAAATGCTAGGGATAAAGAAGTCATTAGAACACCCTACTTCTCCCACCCCAGGTTCAATTTAAGTCAATAAAAGCTATTTAGCTTAAGATGTTCAAAGTTCTATGCTAGCATCATGGAAAGGAAAAATATCAGCAAGACATAGTTCCTATCTCAAGCTCATAGATAAGTGTGTGTGGGGAGGGGGAGGGTAGAAATAAATTATGGTTGTTCAGAAAGAAAAAAGATTCATCATGATTGTGGGAATATGAAGAAAGTGGTGATTTGAATTGGAACTTCAAAACTGTACAGGATTTTACAGAGATGGGGGTGGGCAGGGTGCAAGCAAAAGCAAAGGCCCAAAGATCAAAATATCTAGAATTTTAAGAGTCTCGTTTTCCTCTCTGCAGGGTGATTCTGGAGGCCCCCTCCACTGCTTGGTGGATGGCAAGTATGCTGTCCATGGAGTGACCAGCTTCGTTTCCAGCCAGGGATGTAATGTCTCCAAGAAGCCCACAGTCTTCACCAGGGTATCTGCTTACATCTCCTGGATAAACAATGTGAGTTCTCTCAAATGATGAGTTGACGCAGGGTCACCTGGAGACCCACACACACTGGCTGGGTTGGGGAGCAAAAGTTGGGCAGGACAAGCCATCACCTTCCTCGCTACATTTATATTTTACTCTTTTCTCTTCCCTCCATAGTGCACTTTCCCTCAATAATGCCGCCATCCCGAGTACTCTTTCACATACCCATAAAGCAGACTTTACTATATTGTTTACTGCTTAGGGTAAGATGGCAGTAACAAGATCTGAACCAGGCATATATCAGTGCTATCCTAAGTCGAAGCCAAGGGAAAAACATCTTCATAAGGCCTGCATGCTCCTGGACAACGGGAGAGGCATTAACATTTTCCCTGTTGAGATCTTTCTAAGGGCATTATGGGAATTCCTCTACCTTTTGGAAAGAGGTTTTCCGTCTTTAAACATACTCGAGGGTTAGGTGAGTCTCTACCTATACTGACCTAGCAGGAGAGACTCACAATTATATTCTGGATTCTTGTGGCATAAACATTGATTCACAACCCTTTCAGAGTCTGTCCTTGCCACTAAGTCCTGGGTGTATGCCTTATAACGTTGAATTGTCCTGACAGAGCAGAGACTTACTTTCTGCCCCACCAACCCTCTTGACTTCCCATAAACCCAGTACAGGGCCACACTCAACTAGAAGCCCTGGGGAAAAAAAGAAATGAGATGGGCAGAAGTAACTGACTGTGGATATAACTGGCTTTTCCTTCAGGTCATTGCCAAAAACTGAGCATTTTCCTGAGCACAACGGACATCCCAAGGCGATTCTTCAATCCAGAGTAGGACTTGAGGCCATCAAGAAAAAATATTCTAGGAGACTATTGAGCCAGACACAGAAAGGCAAATAAAACTGCATATACATTACCATCCTGTGTCTTTTTATTTGTAATTGAGCCCTCTAGGGCTAGTTCTTCCATTTGCTGCCACCTCTACCAGTTCACAAACTAAGCCAAGTGGGAGTAGTTTTACATTATTCTTTTTGAATTATTTTAGGATTAACCTATCCATTAATCTGATCATCTGTCCTTCTTCCTATGCATATTTACTATATTCAAAGGCACAGAAAGCTTTTAAATATTCTTGAGTGACTAAATGTGACCTGACTCTCCCAGGTATATTGTGGGTGCCCCCTTCTTTTGTTTTCACTTTTAGTGCCTATAACAGGTGCTCACTCCAAGGTCTGAGTGATGGTAACTTCATACGACAATACACTAGAGATAGGAGTATAGGATTAGGTGGTAGGTCAGATGCCAGCAGACAAAGAAAGTGAAAAATTAGAAAGGAGACTAGGAAGGAAGGAATAGAAATAAGGAGAAAAAAGACACCGAACAAAGAAAAGAAAGGATAACTGGAAAGAGGCAGAACAAAAAGGGAGAAGACATAACAATAAGGGGCTTCAAACTAAGTAAGAGCCAGCGCTTCAAGACTGGAACTAAAATAGGCAACCAGATCCGGAGTCTTATAAACCACAGAGAACTGGGAAGCTGATAATTTGCCCTGGGTAAGACTCAATGTGTTAGAGCGGACTGCGATAAAGAGGGAACTGAGAGGAGAAGGCTAAGAAGATGAGAAGCAGCTTTCCACAGCAATCACTGAGGACCAGACATGAGGGACAAGGGTAGTTAACATAAGAGAAATCAGCTAAGACTAGTCCTGGAATTTGTAGGCTAAGTCAGCAGAGGCCTCTAGAACAGTGTATAGACTATAAGAAACTGGCTGGAGTCAAGATGCCTGTATTCCTAATCTCAGTTCCACAACTAAGGAATGAGTAACCTTGGACAAGTCACTAGCCTCTTCTGTGACTCAGTTTCCCTATCTAGTTAACTTCTAAAGATTGTTCCTGCTCTAACACTACATGATTTAGTGACCACCAATGTCAGTTCCCAAGAGATTGGCACTGAAAAGAGTTTCTTAGGAGGCTGCATTGCTGAGGATGCTGTGGATTCCTGAGAGTGACATAGGTATTGGCCTCCTGGTAGTGACACACCTGTTATCACCATCTCTCAGTTGTCCCCACAGTACCACCATTCTCAGAGCTTCTCTCTAATTCTCCCCAACATTAAGTCTTTCCATTTTCTTCACTCTGCCCCTTCTAGACCATTCCCACAGCTAACATTCAGGATAAACCCTATTGACCTATTACCTGAAAATGTTATATCACTCTCTGTAAATTAATAACATATATAACATTATAATCATCTGATTACCAACCTTTCTCCACTTCCAGACATTAAACATCTGAGGTCAGGAATCACATTTATTAATTCATCCTTAGCTTCACAACATTCAGTAATGCCTGTCACACAGTTAACCCTAAGTGCAGAACATCTATCTGGGGCAATGACTTGGAAAACAAGAGCAGACAAGGGTCTCTAAATTTGTCTCAGGTCTCCAGCCTCTCTCCCCACTCCTTAGAAGTGTATTTTGACCCTCTTCCCTACTCTTACTGTAAAATCCTTGAGTAAATGGTTCCTCCAAACCTAGTGTCCTAATTTCCAGCTATCTCCTCAGACGGGCCAGGCAGTTAACTTCCATCTGGAGACCTTCTACCTAAAGAAGCAACAGTTGTAATCTCAGCAGTCTCACCCCAACTTTCACAGTGTGTCTGTCTTCACATTCTGCCTCCTTCTAGTACACTGTACTAGTTTATCTAGCTAGAAAAATGTGTTCCCCATCCCCAGCACAGGCTCTAGACTCTTCCTCGGTATTTTTTCCAGGATCTTCTTCTTTCCTAAGGACTTCCATTCCTAGCTCTACCTCAGCTGTTCCTCCCTTTGAAAATCAGGTCTGGAGTCCTGTCCCATTTCTGCACTCTGTCCCTACTAGTTCTAGGCTTACATCTAACCTCTCTGATAGAGGCTTTCCATCTTTAAAAACTACAACCTGAAGGAGTACGTTTTACTTGGCAGTATACATATCTGTATAAGTGAAACGCATTTTCCCAGACAATAAATACTCTTGCTGAATGGAAATCACAATATTTTCTACCCAATTGTGTATTATTTTCCAGCACTGATCAATTAGCTAATTGGCTTTAGAGAACAAATGAGTCTTGGCCCTCTTTTAAAAACTCTGTTCAGTGGCGCTGGTATTCCTAAACCTTAGGGCTGGAGAACTCTGAAGCTGGTCTTGAATGAGCACCGCCTGAGGGCAAGACCAGCACCTCCCCTGAGCTCCCCACTTAGCCCCTCACCCGCTGCCCTGGACCGCACCCTCTAGCTGGACGGTGTTGGGCCATGGGGAGGGCCCCAGGGGTCAATGCTGGCTGGGCTCCTGTGGGCCTCCAAGTGGACCTTGCGGCAGGTGCCGGGGTGGCCGCTATATGGGCCCAGGCTCGCTACCCTGGGTTTTGGCGGGGGCGCCTCAGGATTGTCTGAGGGCAGCCTTGGCGTGGTCCCTAGGCGGCCGCTGGGTTGGCGTGGTCCCTAGGCGGCCGCTGGGTTGGCTCCCCGGGTCTCGCTCGCAGAGCTAACAGCCCTGGGGGGAAGTAGGGGGCCCGCCCACCAGGGCCGGATGCGAGGCATGACGGGAAGCCGCACTTCCTCCTTGGGGGCCTCCAGAAAACCACAGGGCTCCCGGCCCGGGCAGGCCACCCCCGGGGAGCAGGCAGGATGGCTGAGGGCAAGGCGGGCGGCGCTGCCGGCCTCTTCGCCAAGCAGGTGCAGAAGAAGTT
>NW_006430043.1:2866939-2867653 GCF_000325575.1 Pteropus alecto
TCAGTACCGCTGGCAAGGAGCCAAGGCCAGAGGCGGCGAGAGGGGTGCGCTGGGTACGCAGGGGACCGGGAGGCCAGGGCCGAAGAGAAGGGTCTCTGGCTTCCCTAGGGAAACGGGAATGGGTGTCCATGTAAACAGGCCGACCTGAGAAAGACTGAGAACATCACCCTATTTGGGGCAAGGATGAGGGAAGCCGAGGAGACAGCAGTCTCTCTCAGGAACCTTAAACAACTCTTAAGCTGACCCAGAAAAGATGAAGGAAAGGAACTAACGTTGACGACTGCTACGTAGCAGTTTTTGTCCTAACAATCCAGCAAGGATGGTATTTTACAGATGATGAAATTGACAGTTCAAAGGGAGTAATTTCCCCAATGTCGTAAGGCAGCAATGAGCCGTTGTGCTGCCGATTGAGTGGCACCAGTTGGCTTGGACTGGGAGTCCAAGGATTAGAGTCATTCAGCATGATTCTCTCTGTACCTAACCCTGCCTGGCCTCTGGCAAGGTGGTTTAAGGTGATATAAGAAGCAGTAGCCGGTACCTGCTTCCTGTACTGACCCAGGGTTATGAGGGAGCATCTCTTTTTAGATTATGTTCCTGGTTTGCTTTTGATGGTCTTCAGCACTAGCATTTAGGTAGGCTGCCTACCTAGGTAGATTGCGTAGACACTTAACTACACATTTTAATGGCATTCTTGTTTCTACCTACCCAGAATTT
>NW_006430043.1:2867677-2882263 GCF_000325575.1 Pteropus alecto
TGAACCTCTGTTCTCCACCTGTCAACACTTTGGTAAATCAGATGGTGTGGGAAGATGAATAAGCCAGAAGAAAAAGGGGAGGGAGTTGTAAGAAGGACCTGACACAGCGTTGTTTTCAAAGGTTTCATGATCTTAGAAGTATTTAGATGAGCATCACATGCTTAAGAATGGAAATATTTGTGTCATCTCCTAAAAGCAGAGCACTGGCATGGGTCCTGGAGAGATTAAAAGCAACCAGCTCTCCTGAGTGGGATTATCAACAGAGAGTTGGTGTAATGTATAGTCCCTATATCTTTAAGAGACTCACAATGGAAGGTAGAGGGGGATTAAAAAAAAAAAAAAGGGAAGCGAAGTCATATGAAAGAACCGAGGAAAAGGGGAAAATTTCATGTGGCTAGACTTTGTTACTTCATCTCACACCAACTTCATCTCAATCATGGTTTCAACCTCTCCAAAGGCTGTCTTGTTACTGATCTGATAGATATCAGTCTATGGGAAGGTCTGTTTAGAAGCAATTTGGAGAAAGGAGGTACTAGGGAAGAGGGGAAGGCTAGCTACCCTATGGGTTGGAAAAACAAAAAGAAAATCCAAAAGACAAAAAACTTATGGATTATAGTTATTTTTAAAAGATACAACAATTGATTTTACCTCACTAATTCACCTTATGTCCTCATCCAGCCTATCATCAACGTTATGTTCTTGCTCTGGGATTTCTCTCCTTTTCTAAGCATGGACTCCTAAGCCTTAGGTAGATAAGTTCCCTGCCCTGGGCTTCAGATTTCTGCATCTGTAAAATTAGAGAGTTGATGTTCAGTGATTTGGAAACTCAACGTGGTAAGGACACCAAAGTGAGAAGGGAGAGGGCTCCTTGAACCTCAGAGTCATACCTCCTAAAGGGACAACCAGCCTCCCAGATACACCTTGTTTTGCCTCATCTGAATCCTTAGAAGGCAGAGAGAGGAGTAAACTCAAATCTGCCCTGGGGAATTTCCAGGTTGTTGCAGAAAACAAGATACTCTGAACCCAGACTTAGATATAAGAGCAGGCAGAAGTTGAACTTGGAGTAGTTCAACTGACACCCTAGAGATAGACTGCTTCCTGGATTGAGTTGTAATGGCCTGGAATGTGGAAAGGAGCTCAGCTCAGCCTGCCAGAGTCCTTGAGTCTTAGGAAATTATTTTTATTTTTCGATTGTTGAATGGGAAGTTACCAAAGGCAAGGAAAAGGTGGGAAACTTACGGTCAAAAGAAAGGACTCCTTCAGACACTTCGCAATCTATAAGCAGTTGGCTATAATCTGAGTAATATGTAATAGCTAACATGTCAAATAGTCACATGTCAAATATCAAGTGCTTACTATGGACAACGCACAGGAATATAAGAAAGACATGACCTTCCCCTTTATGAAGCCAACATTCTCATGATATGATCTCACTTCATCTTTTCAACCCTTAAACATACTATTAGTATCCCAATTTTAGAAACGAAACAAGACTCAAAAGAGATTGGCACATGGCAGAACTGTCACTGGAAACCAGGTGTTTTGCCTTTGGATGCCATCCTCAGGCTGCTCAATTTACAGGGTTCCTAATAAACCACTCTGACATCTGTGCCTCCCCACTTCCTGCTGGCCTGCCCACTTCACTTAAAAAAGAGCGGGAACACTTTTGCTCAGGCCTACTCCTCTGAAAAGCTAGGAATGAAAGTCTGGTGACTTAAACACAATGGAAATGAAGCATTCTTGTTTTATTTTCAAGTTCCACCCAGACTCAACATGAGACTGAATTCAAACTGGCTTTATTGTGTTTTTACAATATGATACATCTTCACATTTCAAGCTAATGTTTTTACTGTTTGTGATTGCTCTGTGGCAAACTTCTCAGGTTTCCCCTGAGAAAGGGCATTGTTTACCAGTCCTTTGCTGGCCTTTTCCTCTGTTGACTTTTACTCAACTTGTTACCCAGAGGGTTCAATCAACAATATTTAGAGAAAAACTCCTTTGTCCAGGATTCCGGCTGGACCCAAGAGGGAATTTAGAGATGAGTAAGAGACATTCTTGTCTGCCAAAAGCTTAAAATCTAGTTTGTTTGTTTTTTAAAGTAAAATGATCTGAGAGATCTGCACATTTGTGGGAATTTAGAGGACAGAAAGATTGGGAAGAGTTGAGGGAGGTTTTGTAGTTGATGCAGAATTTAAGATAGGAATTGTGGCTAATTAGTAGTTCCTCAGGCAAGTAGTAAGAGAGCATTCTAGCTGAGGAATGCCAGCATGAACAATGCATGGTGCCTGGAAATCCTTTTAGGCAGAATAGTAAGAAATGCAGCTGAGCTGGAGCACAGGGAGTGATGGAGGGAAAGGCTGGAAAGTATATTAGAGCCATATCAAGGAGAGCCTACTTTAGCATATATCCTGAAAATAAGGATCTCTTACATAACTATAATATCATTACTGTATACCTAAGAAAAAAATTATGAAATTCCATAATATCTAATATTCAGTCCCTATTCAGGTTACCCCAATTGAGAGAATTAACTAAGGTATAGTAAATGATTATGAAGAAGGATCGTGGTGAGAAACTATAGCCACCAAACATGTCTGCAGTGATTTTTTTTTTTAAATCTATACCCCAATCTATACAAAAAGTAAAATAAATCAGTGAATACTGGAATATTCTTCACCTGTTTCACCAATTGTTAACATTCTGCTACATTTACTTTCTCTCTTGTCCCTGCTCTTTCTAAGTATCTATATTCTAACTTTTCCACTGCTAATCCAGGTAAATTGAGGAGAGTTCTTAGTGCAGGACTTTAGAGATTGGTATTACATGGGCCTTCATTAGAAAATGATCCAAACGTAGAATTTATTCTTTCAACAAACATCTGTGGAGCATCTGTATATCCTCTTCCCTCCAGGAGCTCTAGTTGAGGATGAATGTCTACAACTTAGGTCCACAAGGTGAAACATGGCCCTGTTGCTTATGGCAACAAATCATTTTGGCCCAGGGCACTGAGTTATATTTCCAGGATTATAATACTCATCTTTTCAGTTTCAGAATTGAAGATGAGAGTGTTCTCTGGCACACACACTCCCACACCTTTCAAGCCTTTTTGCCTTGAACCTTTTGGGGATTCGGGATAGAGGTCTGCTTCAGGGTGTGCCATACTGACTCTGGACTCAGTTGACTCCTCTATCCTATTGGCCCCTTCCATCTAAGAAGAACCGTGCCCCAAGCAAAGGAAGGGAGGGGTAGCAGGAAGGAAATGAGAGCTGTGGTAACCACTAAACAAGGTGGTTTTGCAACTTTCTGATAGAGGACAAAGTTCTTCTGAGGGAAGAGGGTGGAGCCAGGGAAGATGGCAGATTCTGCACACCCAGGACTGGGTGTTAAGTAAGATGGAGTTAGAGACATAGACAAACACTTATGGTTAAACTGAAAAGGAAATAAAGACATAGTTACAGGAAAGGGAATGGAACTAGACATAGTGATAGTGGATTTGTATTGAGTACTCAGCTTAGGGCAACACTGTGAAATCTATTTACATGTATAATATTGTTTAATTTTACCAACAATCCCAGGAGATACTATTGTCTTAATGGGGAAAGGGAGTTCTGTAAACTAAAGCTTAAGTCAGTGGTCCCCAACCTTTTTGGCACCAGGGACCGGTGCTCCTATGAGAATCTAATGCCTGATGATCTGAAGCGGAGCTGAGGCGGTGATGCAAGAGCTGGGGATTGGCTGCAAATACAGATGAAGCTTCACTAAGAGCTGGGGATCGGCTGAAATACAGATGAAGCTTCACTTGCTTTCCTGCTGCTCACCTCCTGCCGTGTGGCTGGTTCCTAACAGGCCACAGGCCAGTCCCAGTCCACAGCCCAGGGGTTGGGGATCCCTGGTTTAAGTGATTTGCCCAAAGGCTTATAGCCAGTAAGTAGAAGGGCAAAGAAGGGGGCATATATCTATTCATCTGACTCCAGAGCCCTTGATCTTAACCACTATAAAGAGATCTCCAGAAGTGAGGGACACTAAACCCAGGATTAAAAATGAAGACATTTGGGTCAGAATCTCTACGTAGAACCTTTCTCACTCCTAATACCTGGGCAGTCTTGCATGCGATTCAAAGCCCTTCACAATGAGACTCTTAGTCTCCCTTTCTAGTTCCTTTGCCCAAATTCCCCACAATATACCCTAAACTAGCCATGCTGAGCCATCTATCTCAGGAAGCTATTGTAAATCTGCATACTCCTTTGCCGATGTTGTCTTTGCCTAGAATCCTCTTTCCACCTTCACCCTTTAAATCCTATTCCAATCTAGCAAAATCTTATTTCAAAGCCCAGCCCATTGGTCCTCTCCTGTATCAGTCTCACTCCCCTTCATGTTATAAGTATTAAGTATCTATTTGCTAGATACTGAGAAATCTAGATGAGTAAGGCAAGTACCCAGTCCTCAAGGAGGTCATGGTTTAGGAGACATAGATAGATAAATATAAATAAAACAGTAACAGAAGTGCATAAAGGTACAGAAGTTGAAAGTGCTTAGGAGGGAGTGATAACTTGATTGATAAGATGAAGTAGATATGATTAAGTGTCACAACAGATATAGAGTATGAATATGAATTGCTTTTTTTTAGTGGCCTGACAGACAAGGTGGGGAAGAACATTTCAGAAAAATGAAACAGCATCTACAATAAGCAGAAGTGTATAGCTTATTCAGGAAATGAATAAAGTATTAGGGAGAAAGACTTGCAGGAAGGAGGACCAATGAGACCTGAAGCTAAATGACAAGTTAGATCATTAAGACTTGTATGCATGCACAGAGAGCTTAACTATAATTTATAGATACATAATAGGTATTTAATAAAAAATTGTTGAGCAGATAAATGGAAAATTATTAGAAGGTTTTAAGCAGCAGCATGATAGGACCATTATAGCAGACAAGGTGAGAAACAGTCAGGGGCTGGACTGAAGCTATGGCAATGAGACTGGAAAGCGTGGGATGATTTCCAGAGATGAACCTGCTGAGGGATTCAATGAAGGAGGTGAGAGAAAAGTAACCGAGGGCAAGAAGCTCCTGAGATTCCAGCTTGGGCCTGGGGCATGGTGGTGCCTCCTTCCAAAATGGGTTACAGGTAGAAGAGTCAGGACTTTCTTATTTCCTCATAATTGACTGTCTCCTATGAGAATAGGTAATATATATTTTTCATTTTCATATCCTTTGCATTAGCACTGAGACCAGTATGATGGTTGGCTCTCAGGATCCTGATGGAGAAGAGATAGACATGCATAGCATTCATCTCTGAGTTTCAAATGCATTTTATCAGGGCTTCTCAAAGTTTTCCACAAAGGCCCTCCTCATAAGGGAAGAGTCTCCTGCCTACCTCTCTATCTAACTTCATCTATCTACAAGAATCTGTGGCTATGGCTGGAAGAGGGTCTCTCAAGTGAAAAATTTCTTCAAGGCTCATGTTTTATCTTTAAAAGCCATGCACATGTTACATTCTTCTTATTAATCCTTTTTAAAATATAATACTCTCCCCATATCTTGACAACCGCCACCCCGCCAAAAAAAAAAACCTCTAAATAACAATGTCATTCCAGGTTTTATATATATCCCCTGGCACACTGTTGCCTACCCCAGGAGTATCTGAATTTGAGAAGAACCACAGAACATGATTGTTTATTCAGCAATGTGCTATATTTCTCTTTCTATTGGGCTGATATGAGTATGGCAGCTCTTTAGTTGCATCTGAGACTCTGAAAGAAGCCAAGGTCATATGACTGTAACCTTATGGACCATTCCCACATGACTGTAACCTTATGGACCATTCCGACTTATATCCCCAGGTACTACAGAAGTTGGGGAAAACTGTGGAAACCAAAGATGAACGGTTCGAACAAAGTGCCAACAACTTCTACCATCAACAGGTAATCTGGAGGTTGGGGAAGGGAGCTTAGAGGAAGAAAGAAGACATGAGGGCTGAGTGGCAGAGAAACAGCAGATTCTTCAAACCAGCAAGCATCCCTACTAACCCATCCTCCCCCAGGGGTAAAGACCACAGGGTGCCCTGCTGCTCATCCTTTCCCTGGAACCAGAGAAACATACCTTTCCTGTTCCTGACACTGGATTCTGGGGAGCAGATGAGTGTTGTTTTCTCTTAGTGGTTCCCCCAGGGTACAGTGGCATCACCAGGTCCTTACAGAAAATCAAAATGAGTCCCTGCCACTTTGTTCACTTCCCAGTGTACCTCTCTCCCACTCTAGGGCTCTTCTCACTTCGATAGCCCCCGTGTTTTCCTTGTGGCCACTACCTCTCCCTTAACCTAAGCCCTTTATTCTAAAATAATACCTCCATCTTTCACCATTCTCATCAACAAACCTCTTTTCTCACTATTCCTTCTGTCTTCACTGGATATTATGGCTAATTATATGTAGAAAATTCACATTTAAAAGTGGGTAACACTATGGCCATGCCACCCTGAATGTGCCCAATCTCATCCGATCTCGGAAGCTAAGCAGGGTCGGGCCTGATTAGAACTTGCATGGGAGACCACTGAGGAATACCAGGTGCTGTAGGCAGTGAAAAAAAAAAAAGTGGATAACAGAGGTTTAACCTTCTGTAGAATATTCGACCTTCTGTCTCCATATGCCATTCATTGTGCTCAGTGCTTTATACACATCTCATTTAATTCTTACACCAGTCTTGGAGATTGTGATTCCTTCTTAATAATAGAAGGGAGTTGTTAACTTAAATGAATATCCAGTTACATTGCAGTTCTAATACTGACTACCCAGAGTTTGGTCAAATTTCACAAGTTAGGTCAAATTTCACAGGTTAAGGGTACAGTCCCACATTAGACTGCCTCACTTCAGACACCAGCCACAAGCCCTGGAGTTCTTAGGCATCCTACATTTCTGACCAACTGGCTACCTGTTCAGCTTTCCTAATTCACTAGAATGACTCACAAAACTCAGGAAAGTGCTCTGCTTACAATTACAGTTTTATTATAAAGAATACAAATCAGGACCAGCCAACTGAAGACAAATAAGGTGAGGTCTGGGAGGGTTCCAAATGTGAAGCTTCTGGGTCCTTAAGACACGTCATCCTCCCAGCACATTGATGTAAGTATTACCAATCAGGGAAGCTCACCCAAGCTTCAAGTGTCTAGAGTTTTTATTGTGATTTCATTACATAGTGAATCATTGGCCATGTAATTGAACTTAATCTCTAGCTCCCTTAATCTCATCCTCTCCTGGAGGTTGGGCCAGTACTACCTGTCTCAGAATCCTAGCCCTCTAATCTCGTGGTTCATCTTTCCAGCCTGATCAGCCACCATCCTGAGGTAATGTCTGAGGGGCCCACCATGAATAACAAAGACACTCTTGTCACTCAGGAAATCTCAAGGATTTGGGGGTGACTTCCCAGGATCGAGGGAGAAAGACCAGCCAAAATCTTTATTGTACAACATCAGTCAGTTAATTGAATTAGATGGAAGGTAATCTTTAGAATTATATTGAAAGGATATTAGCTATCATCTAATTCAGTAGTTTCCTGTATATCAGAATCATCTGGAAATATTTTTAAATGCAAGGTCTTTGGTTGGAGGGCCTAGGAATCTGTACTTTTTACTTGTTTTAATGGAAAACTTCACATATATACAAAGATAGAAAAACTTGTATAATGAATCCATATGTACCCATCACTCAGCTTTGATAATTTATCAATTCCTGAGAGTCCTGTTTCACCATTGTCTCCACCAACTTCCCTCCATCCTTGATTATAATGAAGCAGATAAATTCTTTTTATCTATAAAAATTTAGTTATCTATCTCTAAAGATAAGGACTCTTAAAATATAACCACAAAACCATTATTGTACCTAAAAATATTTTTCTATATTCACACTCCCCTAATTGTCTTTTTTTTTACAGTTTGTTTACATCAGCAACTTGTTAACATATAAATCTCTTAGCCTTAAGATTAAATCTCTTAATCTGTAGATTTCTAATCCCTCCTTTTTGAAGTTTATTTGTTAATGATATTAGGTTTTCCTGCAGTTTCCTGCAGTCTAAATTTTGCTGATTAAATCTCTTTGGTATTTTTTGACGTGTTCCTCTGTCTCTCGTATTTTCTAAAAATTAATAGTTAAATTTAGAACCTTGATGAAATTAAGATTTTTTTGTTTTTGTTTCTTTTGGTGGCAAGAATATTTATTGTAGGTGTTCTGTCCTTCCATCTGGAAGATGGCACATAATATCTGGTTGTTGTCTGGTTTTTTGTGTGATATTAACAGCTATCGATGATCATTAACTCAGGAATCTGTGTTTTACATTAAACCTACTAGGTAATTATGATGTAGCTGCTAGTCTGAGAACAGCATTTAGCAACCACTGATCTAGTCTGACTCCTTTGATGAGAAACAGAATCTGACTCAGAGAGAAGTGATTTCATCAAGATAACATAGCATAAGAGTTACAGAGCTAGGATTCAAACTTAAACCCTGTGCTTTTCCCCCTGTACCTCAGTAGGAGGTCTCCCTGGGCCCCTTCTCAACTCCAGTTACTGTTCTGCTTCCAACTTCAGCATGAAAGGAATAGGAATCAGTAAGCTGACACCCACTTTGGAAGGTTTCCAGCTCTTGTCCCATTCTGTCTCTCAGTACTTTCCCTCTCTTCCTTATAGGATGGATCTACAATGGCAGATATGTGAGTAGAAAGGGTAAGAGATGAAGGAGGGGTCATCAAGAAGAAAAAGAAGATCAGATAGGACAGTTTCTTCAGAATTCCCCGTGCAAGCCCACCAACTAAACACTTGATAGGGGAAATATATTTGAGAAATAAAATGGAGTTAGATTAGTAATAGGGAAAAACTTTTCCCCTGAGATACATCACTATATATAGATATAGATACATCTGTAGTAACTAGTGTTTGAACATGCTTGGAAAGCTCATTTAATACATTTCATCAGTGCCTGCTGCATGCAGGCACTGTGCTAGATGCTGGGACTTCAAGATGAATAAGACAACATACCTACCCTCAAGGCTGTCCCAGTTTAAGAAGAAAGACAGTGACAATACAGTCAGGTCTGAGGCTCAACCTGGGGTGGCTAAGACAAATAGGAGGAAAGAGGACAAGATAAGTTTGATTCAAAGTGAAGTATTCCAGAAATTGGACCGCTTGGTCATGTGCCCTATTCTTCACCCACAATTACTTTGTAGGTAAACTTTTTATTAATAAATAAATATCACTCCCAAACTTCCCAGCCTGATTTCAAGGACTTGCCACTTGCCTGTGTTCCTAATCAAATTTCCATGGGTAATTTTTCTTTGAGGGCTCTGCTTGCTTCCCTCTTTTCCTCTCTCCAAAACATATAGGGAAAGTTCTTTTCCTCAAGCAGCACTTTAATCTCTTATTTCTGGTAGTGACAGCTTCTTCCAATTCATTGCCTTTAAAATCACATCCAACAATCAAGCTTCATCTTTTCCTTCTGGACCTCCATTAGGCAAAACACTTTCAGCACTTGCTCAGGTTGGTCATGCTATTTACTTGTTTTGCTGAATGCTTGGGTTTCTCTGAGTCCATTTTTCTCCAGCAAGTAGGGAACCCCAGGATAGGGACCTTTTTCTCTATCCTCAGTACCCCAGTCTCTTAGGACATAGTTTTGTCTACCTATCTGAGTGCTTTGGTCAAGCTTCCAGAGTGAGTGGTTCATTAACTGAGAGCTGGGGCTCTTTGTATAAGGGATGGGAAGGACTAACTCAGACTCTTTATAGTGCTGCCAAGAATTTGAAAAGGAGTCACAGAGCAGAAGTGATAAAAAGATCTGGAGCTAGAAATGGCTTTACTTGGCATTTATAGATGAGGAAACTAAAGCCAGAGAAGTGGAAAAACTTGCTCCTCGATAGTAGAGACAAGTTTTTAACTGTGAGACAAGTGTGAACCTAAGACTGTGACAGTTACATCTGTCAGGAAAGAAGTAATGTGCTGGGATTATTCAGCCTGGAGACATTTCAGGGAGGACAGACAGGTCAGAGAAATAAAATGACACCCAATACTGTCTCCCCGCCCCCACTCCCCACCCCACGTACTTTATCTCCTCAAAGAAAGAGCAAGAGCATAAAGGAAGAACTTTGACCAGGGGGCTTGGTTCTAAAATACAAGAATGGATTTGTGAGGTAAAATGGAGGACAGAAGGCATTCACATTTTATGGACTATGGTATAAATAGTACCCTCTAGTTTTGAACAGTGTGAACCTGCACAATCATATATGGTAGCCTTGGTTATTGATCTGATTTTTCAGGCCATATAATATCTAATAGGATAAATAATTAAGAATTTCATTTGTGGAAATTATGCAAGATAGTTTAACAGCTTTTATTCCTCAAATATGTATTTTTGAGACCAAATTTTCATGATGAAGTAAAAAGTTGAGTCCACATTGTTTTGTTTCAAAAAAAGAAATTGAAATCCTTGTTAATTTTTATAATCCTTAAAACTCTTTAAAACCTTGGTTATCATATTTTCAAAACCTCAAATTTATACCTACCTACCATAGCCATGTTTAAAAGATATCATGCATACTTAACATCTTAGATTATTTAAACTTTTTACTGTCAATGAAAAACCAAGGAGGAAGTGAAACGTTCTTAGTGAATGCTGGGTATTTCTAAATTTTTTAACTGACTGAATTTGTCTCCATCATGTACTTTCTCATGGTCACCAGTGACCCCCAGTTACCAAGTCAGTGACTTTTACCAATTCCTTCTGCATTCTAACCCCTCTGTAGCATCTGCCCCTCCTCGGTCATTTCTCCGATGCTCTCTTGATTTACATTTGCTGAGACCCACTACACAATCCCAATTCTTCCCCATCCCTGACAGTGCCTTAGACTTCTTCAAGACTGTCTTTGTCTTTATGTCCCTTGAGCCCTGGCATTCAGCCCCTTGAGAAGGACTTTTAACCTGAACTATGGTCATGAATTCGGAGTGATTTAGAGGTGAGCTCTGGAAGCAAGAAGATGAATAAAATTAGTCTAGTTTTATTTATTTGACTGAGTAGACCTAGATTTTATGTTGCTAAAATTAAATAATAATGATCTTTCCCTCAAAGATTTCCACAGATAAAAAATTTTTAATTTAAGTTGTTAAATAGAATTTACTGAATTGTCAGTTTTTCTCCTATAAGTTTTTTTGTACTTTTGGTATGCTCAATCGCCTATATAGTAATGAACACCAGCAATTAAAATGAACACGTTCACAAGTATTTTATGGTGTACTGTATAATGCATCTTAGCTCAAATACTCCATCACTTGAATGTGTGTGAAGATCACTGTTCCAGCTCATGGGCCTGGTTCTATACAATACACTTGAACTGGGCTGCACTTTTAGTCCAGACCCACACTCCTGAAGTCACATTCCAAAATGTCTGTTGTCTGGCCTCAAAATTCCTTCTCACCCAACTCCTAGAAACTGGGGTTCACACAAAGAAAAGAGACCAGAATGGGAAGGGGCTTTAAACAACACCAAGAGAAACAACTGAGGAAGCCTGTGAAAAAGAAGACAGTACAGGGCATGTGAAAGAGGTCTTCATACATATGTGTAAAAGAAATTACATCTACTATGAATACAGAAGGCGAATCTAAGACCAGTGTGCAAGAGTTCTAGTAGAGCTATTTAAAAATGAAGTGCAGCCTCAGGAAGAGGTCATGCGTTTCTGGTTGCTGGAGATATTCAAGAAGCAAAGGCTAAATGAACTTTTGTCATAGTTCTAACAAATGTGGTTCATCTCTTGGGTTGAGATTTGAACTTCCAAATCTAAATGATACCTTCCTCTCCTTCCTCTTTTCCTCTTTTTTAGAGGAAGGAGACCTAAATTAGCATAAAGAAATGAATTCAGAGACAGGGACAAATATAGAATCAGGTAGGTAGATAAAACTATAGATGATGACATTGGAGTTGGAACAGGAGGAGAGTCGATGAGGATCCTTGGAAGAGAAGTGTAAAGCAGGTGACTGATGAAAGAGAAGGGTAAAGTGGGGCAAGGCAGAGGAAGACATCAGGAGAGGTGAGAAATGACCTGTGTCAGGGTGCAGAGAAAGAAGTGGGTCGTGTGTCTAAAGAAGATGGTAGCATTTTACCCAGAGAGGAAGGTGTAAGCCGGAGGATCATATACATGGGATCATAGGACATTTAAATTTCAACAGAGGAACTTGGGTATAGGTCTTTGTTCACTGGAAAGGAGAACGGAGAAAGAAGACATGCCAAAGCAATGGGAACAATCTCCCAACTTAAAAATTTTCTCTTAAAAAGAGAAAACCTACAACTTCTTGGTGAAGAGTGTAAAAGCTAATTTACCACATTTGCAGATGTTTGAAGACATTCCACGATTGATTTCTGCTTTTAAGCTACTTTTATACTTTGACCTCTGGAGCATCTTTCCAAATGTATCTCTTTAGTCACCAAAGGCCTTTCTCCCTTTCAGGCGGAAGGCCTCAGGCTACACAAGGACCTGAAGAACTTCCTTAGTGCAGTCAAAGGTGGGTATTGCAACGTGGGCAGATACAGAGAGTATTCATGCAGCTAGTAAGAGGTCTGGGGGACAGAAGAAACAACGATGCTCAGGCTTTTGTCACTTGCCTGCCTCTGACTCCTGGAACTTTGTGGACCAGGAAGAGTAACTTTTCCTATCTCAGCCCCATCCAACTCAGTGATAACCCAAACCTTCTGAGTTTGTCCTTCTGAATTGGACCCACTGATTTGCCTGTCACCCATGTGATCATTCCAAAATAGTTTTTAAGAAACGTTTTGGTAGGATTGAGTTCTCTCTTTTCAGTGATGCATGAAAGTTCAAAGAAAGTGTCAGAAACCCTGCAAGAGATCTACAGCAGCGAGTGGGATGGTCACGAGGAGCTAAAGGCCATTGTCGGGGTAAGAGTGTTTCGGGCTTTACAACTCTTCACAACGCTCTCCTACCCTCATCTTAACCTCATAGGTGGAAGGGAAAAGCTGTAACTGTGAAAGTAAAAACGAACTTTCCCTAATCTGTGTGGACTGCTCTGCTTTGACTCTCTTTTCTCTCTTTAAAACCTTATAGAAGTTTTACCTACATAAAACCTGATTGGTTGTTTTTTGAAAACTAATTTCATGTAGTTATTTATTCCCAAACTTCCCCATTCTTTAAGCACTAGAGTTGAAGACTCAGACCATCTGTTCCTGTTCTTAATTCTTGAATGTACCTCCAGTCTCTTATAAGGAAGTTCCTTGGGGAAGGGCTATTTTCTCCATCTGACTCTTCCCCCCAGAATCCAACATGATATTCTAAATACAATTCTCCAGAAAGGAAGTCTGTTGCAGGAAGAATTTGGGTATTTCCCCAATAGGCAGTTGTTGTTGAGAAGTAGAGCCTTCACCATGCTCCTCTGCCTCTATCCCACAGAATAATGATCTCCTTTGGGAAGACTATGAAGAGAAACTAGCTGACCAGGCTTTGAGGACCATGGAAAACTATGTAGCCCAGTTCAGCGAGATTAAGGTACTCAATTTACAAAATCAAGGAGGGGTGATGAGTGGCGTGTATTAGTTAGAGGCCATATTGGGTTAAACATTATAAGTAGAGTTAACGCTCATAGTTAGGAATGAAGTCGGGTAGGTTCAGAGAAGGATTAAAGTTGAGGGCTAGACAAGAGGTTAGGATAAAGGGTTAAAGGTAGTGTGAAGGTTATGTTTAGACGTAGATTTCAGTGAACTAGATTTGGGCTGGTTTTAAATTAGATCTAGGACAGAGCATCATTTTAGTTATGAGAAACAACTAATGGGACCAGAAGATGTTCACTGCTCAGAAGCAGAAACTTAGAGGAGTCATAATAATTATCTTCAAAAACTTTGAAGGTGAAAGAGAATTGAGCCAGTTTTAAACTGTTCCAGAAAGTAGAATTGAAGTTCATGTATTCATTTAACTCATATTTAGTCTAACAGACACTTATTTGAGATTAATAGGAAGAAATGAGAGGGAACCTTAAGTTTCTAATAGTTAAAGCTTTCCAAAAATGAAATAAAATGAAATATACTATGAGATAGTGGGTTGTCTATTCTGTTTAAATAAAAGTCAAACTACCTCTTATCTTGGATATTGTAGAGAAGCTTCATGTATTGCATAGGAAGTTGGACTAGATAATGGCTAAGATACTTTCAAATTCTGTGACTGAGAGAATGAGACAGATCAATAACATTGTTTTCTTCTCTCTGGTATAATTCATAGTTTGGATGAGATTGAGTAGACTTTTCTCACTGCTCATTTTTATTGCTTTAGGATTTTCAAAATACTTTATATTCAGCATTTGATCTTTAAAATAACACTATAGGGCAGATGAGGTTACTGAGGCTCCAAAAGAGATGGGCTTTGCCCTAGGTCACAAGGCTAATAAATGGCAGTATTGGGAAGAGGACCCAAAACTCCTGCTTTTAAATTTCATAGGATTCTCAAGATCATTTCTCCTGAGGGCTGAACCAGTTTATAGTGAATTCATAGAAAATATTAATATTTAATGCAGGCTTCCATTTGCTCTGTTAGGATTGTCCTTTTCTCTAGTTGCCT
>NW_006430043.1:2882303-2886881 GCF_000325575.1 Pteropus alecto
AAACTCTGTTAGAACATGAAATTTGATAATAGGACCCAGGAATCTTCCCTCTCTAATACTCTGCTAACGTATGTCCTGACACGGAAGAGTACCAATGCCCTCTCTCATGACTCTGGGTTAGGAAAGAATTGCCAAGCGGGGTCGGAAACTCGTGGACTATGATAGTGCCCGACACCACCTGGAGGCGGTGCAGAATGCCAAGAAGAAAGATGAGGCCAAGACTGCCAAGGTAAAAAAAAAAAAAAGAAAAGTAAGGAAAGCCTAATAAAACCTTCCTGCCCTTTCTCTCCCCATAATGGTGGCAGGTGGCTGGGCCACACTGGGTTTAGGAAATGATAAATTCAACATCCAGTGTCCTGAAGGAAATTCTGTTTCCTTTGACACCCATGCTGTAAGGAGAGCCAGAGACTCGAGGCTGGGAAGGGCATGGGTCTGGGGAAGAAGAGGCATGGTCCAAGTAAGCCTATTCTCTGAAAAAAATACAGAGGATAAAAGAAGCAGCTTCTAGCCTGGAGTTCATGGTTGAGGGAAATTGTCCTGTCTCTTTTACCACCTAGGCAGAGGAAGAGTTCAACAAAGCCCAGGCTGTGTTTGAAGATCTAAACCAGGAACTACTAGAGGAGCTGCCTGTTCTTTATAATAGGTAATGATTGAGATTCAGGAAAGTGCTGGACTTCTGGGCCAGTGGAGGCCCAAGCAACTTGGCTACCCAAACATGTCACCTCATAAAAGAAGGAGCCCTGGCCCAAGAGTGGGATGTAGCCTCAGCCCTGCTACTAACGCTGTGTGATATTAGGCAAGCTGCCTTATCGCTCTAGGCTCTGATTTCTTCATCTGCAATACAGAGATAACTATCCTTACCCTGCCAGCTTTTCTGGGTTTAAAAGTAAGGTGCTTCTTGGATAGGAGAGATCTTGGCAAGTAAAGTGCTGTCATCATGCATACTAAGAGAATCTGGTTTCATGCACAAGGGTGTATTGTTTTAAGGGCGTATTGGTTTGTGGTCATCCAGATTTACATAGATTTACATAGATAAACTCGTGGGATAATTATTTCCATTAATGAAGATGTCTTTGCTTCACAGTAGGTAAAATTGTTTTGGATATAAATTTTCTGTATTAGGAGAGGAACCTGAGCAGAAATTCTATTTGTATCCTTTTTTCTTTTCACTGTACAAGATATGCTTTAACGCTATTGTGGTAAGAGTATTTCATATTGTCACTTATTATTAGTCTACATATAATGGAGCCTTTTTCATGATTACATGTGTTCTAAACATTAATTATGTAACTCTTAATTTAAAAAGAATTGAAATTTAATAATTTTTTAAAATGTAAACTTCCCCAATTCATTTCCAGTAGAATTCCATTAATGTGCATATAGCTTCATAGAAGTCCAATATTGCATAATGAGAAACAATAATTACTTATAATAATTATAATTATGTGGCCTTTTATTTGCGTAGTACTTTAAAAGTTCTTCAGAACACTTTCATGTCTTCTTTAATACCTAAAGAGCCTGAATCAGATAACTTCATGGAACTAGAGATCTGTTATACTTTGGTGTCAGCCCTGGCAATAGTATAGTGTTTCTTTTGGCCTTCTCACTCCTTAGAGTCAAGTGTGCTCTTGGCCTGGCTCTGAGCAATCCAGATCCCAGAACATACTGAGTCTTGGGATGTGAGGTGCTTTTCTCTGAGGAGCATCGATGGTGACTGGTTTTGGCTTAAGCTCCTATCTCGTACTTCAAACAAAGACTTTACCAACCCTTACCTGTATGTGTTTGTTGTTTTGCCTCCTGATAGTCGTATTGGCTGTTACGTGACCATCTTCCAAAACATTTCCAACTTGAAGGACGTCTTCTACAGGGAGATGAGCAAGGTGAGAAACAGTTGGACAATTTAGACACCTCAGTGGGTTTTTCTAGTAAATATGAAGGTAGTCCTAATTTACATAATCTCACCAAATATCCATAAAGGCACCACAAATTTTAACCTTTTTCCCATGGTGAAATAATAGCACTTGATCGACTGTGTTGACTGTATTAAAGGACATATATACATATCAGAAGACCTCTTCCATCTCCATTAACTGAAAAATAACATCTAAACTTGAGCTTCAGATCAATAAGGGAGGTTAGGCCTAAGCTGAAATGGGAAACCAAGTTGTAACATATCTATCTTTTGTTGCTAGGGAGCAGAGAGGGCAGTGTTTAAGCACAAGTCAGTTTCTTAGGTAGTCTGTCTTCTTCAGTAGGGCCAACCCTATTCTGTGACAGGCAGCCAAAGAACCTGACCTCATGGGGTCTTTTCTAGTCCTGGGATTCTAAGACTTTGCTATTACAGTATTGATTATATTCACATCCACATCCACACATGTTCCTCTCCACAGGTACTTTGGCTAAATTATGGTTCGCCTAGTTAATATTACAATGAGTTGTTATTTCCTGGATCACCTGCAAGAAGCTAAAACCTCAAATCAAACATTAAACATCAAGGACCCAGCCTTAAGAAAGCTGCCAGTCTGATGGAAGAGGCAGAACTTAAGAAGGAAGTTAAGGAAAAAGGGGTGGCAAGACAGGACCCTAAACACTAGTGCAAAAGAAATGAGGAAGAATTTTATAGTTAAGTGTTTTATTTAAAGGAAGCTTTTATTTGGGGAGCTGTCTGAAAGTGAGGAGAGAAGGGATATACCAGTCTCACATTCTATGTAGCTAGTACCCTCTTCTCTCTTGCTGGCTCTAGCTGAACCACAATCTCTACGAGGTGATGAGCAAACTGGAGAAGCAACATTCCAATAAAGTCTTTGTGGTGAAGGGACTATCAAGGTGAGCAACTTGAGACTTCTCTGCTTCACTTGTTCTTTGCGTGAACATATTTGACACCCTTTCACCAGTTCCAAATCCTGGCCTTTCCTCTGTGTTCATATGCATGATATTATTTGTTGTTTATACTACACCCCTATATAAATTCTTTTTCTTTTCATGAAATATTTCAGCTTTAACTAAAGGCATAAAGAATAATATAACAAATACGTATCACCGAATTTAAGAAATCAGCTATTATATATAAATGAAGCTCCCAATGTCCCTTCCTCACTCACTTTCTTTTCCTGCCCCCACCAAAGGTAATCACTATCTTAAATTTAGTATTTACCATCCCCATGCATGTCTTTTCACTTTTATTATACACATATATGCACACAGAGAAAGTATTGTTTTACGTTTTTAAACTTTATATAAATAGAATTATACTGTATGTATTCTTTTGCAACTTCTTTTATTCTCTTAGAACTGTTTGTGAGATTTATTTATCGTTGTTGCTCCATGTTGCTAGCTCTGATCTGTCCTTTGCATACTTTTATGGATGCTGTTGTATGGCTAGTTGACAGTTTATTTATCTGTCCTCGTGCTGATGGACATTTGGACTGTTTTCCAGCTTTTGCTATTGCAAATAATGTTGCAGTGAACCTGTTTTACGTTTCTCATTGTGAAAGCTATCAAGAGGTTCTTTAGGGTGTGTACTGGGAGTGGCATTGCTGAGTCAGAGTCTTTGCATTTGGGCTTCTTCAGCCTTACTAGATATTGCCATGGCCAAATTGCTCTTCAAAGTGATTGTTCCAATTTACGATCTGCCATCAGTGAATAAAAGCCTCCATTGCTACATGTGACAATGTCAGACTTCCTAATTTTTCCAAGCTAATGGGCATGAAATAAAATTTCTCGCAGTTTTCATTCATATCTCCACAAATGCCAGTGAGTTTGAACATCTTTTCTTATTAGCCATTTAAGATTCCTGTTCTATAACTCTCTTGTTTATCCTTTTTTCACATTTTTTATTTGGATTGTTTACTCTTTTTTTAAAAAATGTATTTAAATGTATTATCGTTTGGGGTTTTTTTGTATATTCTGGATATTAATCCTTTAATGATATGCATTACAAATATCCTTCCTCTATCTTTTATGGTTTGATTTTCCTTTCTGTTTATGTGTGGTGTCTATTGCCTTTATATATTCTTTATGATGGTGAGTGTAAGCAATTCACTGGTCCCTCAGAATGTGATCACTTTCTTATGCTGAAGCCTTTGTTTAGGAAGTTTTATTGAGTTCCTCCAATGCATAAGGTTTTGAGCCGAGAGTTAGGTATCTATCCAAAGTCATAGGGAGATTTAGTCTTTCCCTGATTTATGAAAAGTTTGAAGGACAGAAAATGTGCCTAAGGAGTCAAGGAACGATATAAACTTGCATATACAAAGTACCTAATGAGACCAAAGAACCTAATGAGACCAGTAAGAATTCCAGAAAGGTAAGTAACCGTCAATGTGTAGATCTAGATCAAGGAAGGCTTTTAAGGAGGTGGTGAAACTGAGCTTAGGACTTGAAGGGAGACGAGGGCTAACATCTGCTGCTTGTACTACTCATTTAGCAATTACAGACTATTAAAAGGAATCACTAAAGGGCTAGTGTAGAGTTCCTATATGAATTCCCTCCAGAAACTCTTTTCCTCTTCTCAGTATTGAAAGCCAGAATTCTCTCTAATTTTCCATTCATCTGAAACTTACCATTACTTACACCAATATG
>NW_006430043.1:2886932-2921169 GCF_000325575.1 Pteropus alecto
ACTTACTGACTCTAGAATACAAATACTAGAAAGAACTTTACATCACTCATCTTTTGTCACATCAGAATCTCTCATATGGTAGGAACTAAGTTTCTCTTCCTATCCCAATCTCCCATTCTTGTGCCCAGGACACAACACATAGTTAGTACCTGTCGAGTAAGTATTTATGGGTTGCTTAATCATTTGGTGGACAATATATAGGAGGCATTTAAGGAGGTGTGTGGGATCCAAGCTGATGTTGGCTATAGAAGCACTCAGCACAGTATCCAGTATACTCGATAAGTGTTATAGTCATTTTTGTTATTCATGGTAGTTATGTTCTATAAAGTCACTAAATTAGTGAATACTGAACCATCACTTTTAGAGGAAACAACGGTATTAAGTTTCTCTGAGCCTCTGGTCCCAATATTTTCATCAACTAATCAATACATAACCTTGTCTTCTATGTGTTTCTGTTTAAAGACACCTTACTTAATATATATTGTTGATTCATTAATATCGAACTCACAGCCAACAGCACTATAGCTCATGCCTGAACGAAGCTTATCTAACATACACACACACACTTCCTCTGTAAAGCACATCTTGCTCTTAGCACTTCAGCACTACACTTGGAGGCCATTTGAAACAGCAAAATCACCAACAAAAAAGTACAGCAATGTAAAAAAGCATGGAAAAATGACTTGTTTACAGTATGAGAACCGAAGCAAAAAGGCAGAAGTGCCATCAGGCACTGATTTTTTGCAACTTGCCCATGTCCATGAATGACCATGAAAGCATCACAAGTATTAATTTTGGGTTACAAGTCATTTTTAGGGAGTAGACGAATTTGCATATACAGTCTCCATGAGGATTAATTGTATATCACCCATGAATCTTTTCCCCAGAGAAAATATTTTGTTAGTACTTTGCTGTTATTTTTCCCAATCTCTTTTTCTTTATATATTTTTACATAATTGAGATCATGATGTGGATAAAATTTGATAGCCTTTTTATAACATAAGCATTATTATAGCAAATTATACAGACTTTCTATAATAATTTTAAATTGCTTTATTCTGTTTTATCATTCTATGCATACATCATTATTTTGGGTTATTTAAAAATACCCAATAAAACTTGGAGTTTTTAGCTCTTCTAAATCTGAATACCCTTCCTTTTTTAGCAGTAGCAGACGCTCTTTAGTCATCTCTTCCCCGGTTCGAACATCTACAACCTCCAGCCCTGTTACCTCACCTACCAGTCCCTCTGCACTTTCCTTGAAGAGTGAGAGGGACTCCATCTCAGCAAGTGAAGAAGAGCTGGCATCTGATCCAGCCCAGGGAGAAGACAACAGTGAGATTAAAGAAGAGCCCTTAAAAGATAAGGAAATAGAGGATGAAAAGGCTGAACCAAGCACCTCTGAGGAGGAAGAGCCTCCGCCAGCCTGCAATGGCCCCACCCAGGCCCAGCCTTCTCCTACCATTGAGGATGAGAAGTCCCAGGAGGAAGTTCCCCCTGGCTCCCCAGCTTCATCACCAGGCAGAGCCCTGATCCCTTCAGAGCAGCCTTCATCTCTCCCAGAAGTAGTCTTCCGAACCCGTACCTCAAGTGAAGGATCTGAACAACCAAAGAAGAGAGCCTCTGTCCAGAGAACTTCAGCACCCCCTAATAGGCCTCCTCCACCCAAAGCCACTTCTAGCCCCATGACCTCCTCAGGGAACATACCCTCCAGCCCTACAGCCTCTAACCAGGGTTCACCCACCAGCCCCAGGGCCTTCTTAGGGGCTGGGACTCCGAGTCCTAGGACCTCCTTGGAGGTCTCTTTTGATCCACAGCCACCAGGGAAGCCGGTAAGAACTCCTGAGGCCAGAGAAAAGGAAAACGCCACCAATCTGAACCCAGAAGAACTTTGTACTTCCCCTACCTCGATGATCCCTCAGGTGAGAATGCATGAGTATTCTCTTCTATAACCTCCATGTAGCTCATCTTTACTATAGTCAGGTTGTCCCACAGTTGATCGGATTTTATGTTATTATAGTATACTATATTATAGTATACTATATTATAGTATACTATAGTATACAGAGATACTCTTGGTCACCTTTTTTGGTTCCGGGAATTGTTTCATATCTTCATAGCAACTAATTTAGTGATCTATACTCAGGGTAATTGATTTCTGCAAAGGGCTTATCTCTAATATTATAAGCAGATTCCTACTAATTTTTTTTTTCTCTGAGTTATGGGAGTTCCAATATAAAGAAACCTACAACTGGCCTTTGTCTCAGAGATACTCTTGGTCACCTTTTTTGGTTCCGGGAATTGTTTCATATCTTCATAGCAACTAATTTAGTGATCTATACTCAGGGTAATTGATTTCTGCAAAGGGCTTATCTCTAATATTATAAGCAGATTCCTACTAATTTTTTTTTTCTCTGAGTTATGGGAGTTCCAATATAAAGAAACCTACAACTGGCCTTTTTTAATACAGGGCAGGGAGGAGGGTCTTAATTCAGTTTGTCATACATGTGACTATGGCAAATAGACCCCAAGCAAAATGGCATTAGCAAATTTCCGAGGTATATTCTCTTTGATGAGAGAAACCTAGAAGGAACTCACAGAAGAAGGAAAGCAAAAGAAATGGTCTTTAGAAAGATGAGAATATAGATGAGGAAATTGTGTTAAAATAGAGACACAGACCCCCTGGGGAGGATCTGGAAATCAAGTCATGTTCTATTCGAATTACATGGCTCTCAGAGAGAGATTCGACTTGTTCTATTAGACTCCTGAGGCCCTATAAGTAAAGATTTTTAAAAGTAAATTTTGAATCAATACAAGGAACTTTTCAGCAATTGGCTCTGTTACATAATGGTATGGAAAAGAATTTTTAAATATAGGAGAAAGGGGATACGAGGGGCTTCTAAAAACCAAAATGGAACAGACCACCTGGAGAAATAGTTCTCCTTCCTTGATGTTAAAAGCTAAAAGCGAAGAATATTAGATCACTTGTTAGGTGCATTGCGTATGGTGAGACATCTGACTAGATGGCACCAAGATTCGTTGAGTCATTCCACGTTTACTTATTGGGCCCCTACTATGTACCAGGCACTTTTCTAGCAGATGGGGTATTACAGTGAACAAAACATAAAATTGCCTTCCTGCCTCTTACATCCTAGTGATCAAGGGGTAAGATAGACAAGAAACAGAATAAATAAGTAAAATTACAATTAGTGGTGATAAGAGAAATAGAGTAAAATGAAGCAGGGGAAGGCACAGAGAGTAGGGGCTGAATTGTAGTTTTAAACAGTGGCCAGGGAAGGTGACATTAGGGTGATGAAGGAGCCCAGGACATAAACCATGGGGCTATCTGGGAGTATGAGATTTCTGGTACCCTCAGATCACACCACTCCACTACTGCCTATGCCTGACTGAAAGTTGACCATGCTACCTTGGGAGCCTCCTGCTATCTGAGAGGCATTAACATGGACAAAGGATACCAGGTGGCATCCACGGTGTGAAGATGTGAGACTTTCTCCTACATTGTCCACTTCGATCCACAGGTGTCTTCAGAGTCTGGCAAGGCAGGGAAGATGGAAGAGAAGGAAGAGAACAATAAGCTTATCTCAGCTGACACGCCTGAGGTACTGAACTCTATAAGTCATCAATATTACTATGTCCTGAGTCTTCCCTTGATCCTTGCCAAAAGGCCGAGAAGTGATTATTATGTCCTGAGTCCTGATTCACATGAGGTACTGGAGGTCCTAACAAAGCAAGATATAAAACTTTCCCTTGGCTGGTTTCTAGTCTGAGGTAGCTATGCTGATCGAGAGAGAGATGCAGGGTATGTAGATAGTGAATAAGCATAGGGTAGCTGTTGCATTTTGAATAGGCAAAGTGTAGCACTTCTCATTTTTCTGCACTGAAAAGAGTAACTCGACGGTATGGAGAATCCAAAATTAACTTAAATTTGACTTTGTAATATATGGTTTTAGTATAGAGACAGCAATAGAGTGAACTTCTGTTTGGCTGTGGCAAATAATGAAACAAATTTGCATTCTTGGAGTACTCTTATTGAAGGGGAGATTATGGGGGCAAAGATGCTGTCTGACTATTTTGAGAAACTGGCTAGTAACACTCTCCTCATTGGGAAAAAAGATACAGGACACAACCCTCCTTTCCCCTGAGACCACCTCTTTATATTTAAGATTTATAGTGTTTTCTTACTCCCAGCCTTTCCTTTGGGATTTCTTTGGTCATTAACTAAGGAGACATATTTTTCCTATGGAATTAAGCAACTAGAACATCTTAGATCCTAGCCTAACAGTCCTCTGAAGCCTATGTCCTATAAGATCTGTTTACTTCCCTTGCAGATGCATCATAAATCATATTTTCTCTTAAGCAGACTTATAGACATATCACATATAAAAATGGGTAAATAAAAAGATCACTGTGAGAAAATCTGTTCGTGCTCAGCATTTGAATTACCTGAGAGAGAATGATAACTTTCTGGGAGGTGTTATTACCTTTGACGTGATTCATGGCATGGAATCAGGGGAAAGTGTAACAAGGAAAATTTCCTTAAAGGAGAAATCACAGCATTTCAAGTGTCTGTAATGCTAACAGAAATTGGTTACACTTTAAAAGGGTAAATTTTATAGTATGTGATTTAAATTTTAATTAAAAAATAATTCATTCTAAACTGTAGAGTACCAAGGTCTTCCCTCTGGCTTAGCAATTCCTAAACAAGGCTTTCCATACCTTGGGTTCTCATCACAGAACCTAGAACTTTTCCCAAAGAAATCATTATACACTCTCTCTCTCTCTCTCTCTTTTTTTTTTTAAAGCCTGTAGCACCCGGTATTCTTAAGTGGTCTCCCATCCAAGTACTAACCAGGCCCACCCTGCTTAGCTTCCAAGATCAGTACACTGTCTCTCTTAACTGCTGTAGGTTAGTTAGGATCACCTAAATGTAAGAGCTGCAGTGCATTCTTGAGAAGGGTTAGTCTAAAAGTGGTAGGTAGTGGTTTTAAGACCTATACACCCTCA
This sequence comes from Pteropus alecto, assembly GCF_000325575.1. Classification (NCBI taxonomy): domain Eukaryota; kingdom Metazoa; phylum Chordata; class Mammalia; order Chiroptera; family Pteropodidae; genus Pteropus; species Pteropus alecto. The sequence continues at coordinate 2,891,958 of NW_006430043.1, forward strand.
CAGACTCCCACATACATATACATACATATCCATGTCACACAAATCACATGGTGTCTGATCGTGGAAACAACAATGGGGTCCAAAGACCTGGTTTTGTTACTGGCAATGAAGGGTCTGCATTGTGGGAGTCAGGAGCTCAGTCCTTGGGTCCCCCACGAAAGATTTATGTGGAGGTCCGACGCTCAGAGAACAAAGATGGGATGAAAAGTAGCAGACAGAAGTGATTTTATTAAGTAAAATAGGCAGAGTAAAGTACACTCAGAAGAAAGTCCAAGGGTTGGGGTTCAGGGTTGGGGTTTCTATGGGCCATAGGGTTTCTTTGTTCTCCCTCCATCCCTCCTACCTCAAATGGCTGAATTTTCTGCTGCTCCCTTAGACCCCCTACTCCAAGCTGGGGCCTTTGCAGTGTGTGTCCGTAGTCACACACCTGCACCATGGGAATTTTGAGGGTAGGCACATGCCCAGTTAACTAATTTTGCCCATACCAGTTGAGCACCCCCAGAGTAAGGTCATATAAGGGTCATTTGCAGTTAACTGACTTGAAGTGCTGCAGGTAGGGGAGAAAGCGGTGAGGAAGGTGCCAGGCACTATTAGGCTTTTTGGTCTGCCTATCTGGCTTGTGACCTTAGGGGACTAAGGGAGGCTCCACGAGACTGCCAGACCCCAGGTTGTATATTTTCTTCTGCTGAGCTGGTCTCATAGCCTCATTAACCCTTCATTGTCCCTCTCCCTCCTGCTCATTACTGCCTATCTACCTATCCTGTCAGTTTCCTGTCCCAGCAAGTCTTATCACTCTTTGAATCTTGGTATCTTGATCTGTGAAAGAGGATGACAGTAAAGCCTTCCCTGATGCCCTCAGGTTGTAGTGAAACAGCATTATATGTTTACCCATTGTATTGTCTCTGACCCTTGTGGACTTACAGCACAGAAGACCTTTCTAAGCTGAGAGGCTGGGAAGGGTGAGCCACCTCTCACTGGCAGAACTCTTCATTTTGTAGAGCCAAGGTCTCCAGCTTCATGACTCTGAGGTTCCCGAAGAGAGCATCATCACGGCACCTGAGCTTCAAGAAGAGGTAAGGAGGCCAGATACACAGAAAACAGGATGATGGATGGTAAGAATGGGCCCTGGGGGTGACAGAAGTTTGGCTACAGGCTGGAAGCTGCAGATAGGCTACAAGAACCCAGCAGTGAACAATATCCTTAGGGCAAAGTCAAGCAGGTAGGAGCAAGGTGTTTTTGGTGCCCATTTCCCAACACTTGGCCTTGAACCTCTTGACTGCTCACCATAGCCTTGTCTCCTAAGTATTTATTTAGTTACATATGAACTTGTTTCAAAAAGGAGTTAAAATATACAAAAGGCATGCAAAAAAGTAAATGCACAACACAAAAATATAGCAAAATAACTCAAGTATATTAGTGACAGTGACATAAAATGGTACTATGAATTAGGCAAGTACAACAATACATTTTATAAAATAAACTCACTAAGAATGTATCACAAAATTGGTTCCAGACTTTCTAAACATCCAAGAAGAAGAGAAAAATCTGATCAGTTCACTCAAGTCATGATGACATTCCTTCAGAGAACAACTGCTGCTACTAAGATAAAAAGACGAAAATTCTCTTGTAAATCCTTATAAAGAAAGAGATGATGAAGGATATAATGAACAATAGCTGCAAAAAGTCTTTACAGTAATCTCAACAACCAATTTCACATCACCTCCTTCACATAAGCCAGTATATTACATGAAATATAAGTAGATAGAAGCAAATTGGGTTTTTACCCTCCTTGAATGGTTGGTGGGAGGGCACGTGAGTATCTAATGCAATTATATTTACTTTCCAGGTATCTACAAGTCAAAGCGCACAACTCTGAAGAGGAACTGCCAAGACCTCCTCCCAGAGAAGCTCCTCACCTAGAGGGTATAAAGGTCAGAGGGACTTAAAATCCAACATTCATTTCTAGGTTCTCAAACAATATGGATGCTGGTAGTCCCTAAAGACCTAACATTAGTGGAGGCTGAGGAGCAGACTTAGGGGAGGGTGGAAGGCAGGTTTGGGAGAAGAGATTGTTCAACTCAGGGAATATTTAATTAAGATTTTAGCATTGTTATAGCATTGTTTAGCTTTGTTAGCATTAATTAAAGTAGGGCTAAAATGGCAATAAAAAGCAAAAGCATCTACGGATACAGACACACATAACAACACATATTCAGAGAATAGGAAACAAATCTTTGATTTACCACTCATTCTGCAAGACTTAAAGCCAAAAGGACATCTTTTCAGATTGTTAAATAAAGTATTATTCTATGTATGGATTCTTTATTGGATACTGGGAGTTGTCCCAGCCCAGCACACTATTCTCCACGTGGACAAGATTGATTCTACCCCAGGTTCAGAAAACTTTAGACACATACCTGATCTCCAGCTCATCCTCCCTCCTGGCTGTAACTCTTTTAACAATGACACAGGCCACAGGCTCCTCTCCTTAATCTACACCCACAATCTTTGGTTAATAAGCAAATACCCTTGGAAAGGGATTACATTTTAGAGCTGCATCTAATGGTTATAGTCTAGAACTTAATGTTAAGGATCTGAGCAGGATGGAAGAAGAAATAGAATTCCAAGTGAAGGGAAATTGTACAAAGTATAATAATATAATGGAAATGGCATGGAATTGGAAATTAGTAGTCCTGGATTCAAGTCTTATCATTTGCTTTTGTGAAAACATTAAAAACTGACTTTGAAGTCCTGCTACCCTGATAAACATACGTACACATGATGTGAATGCACATCTGTCTTTGCTTTTGTTTCTAAGAGTGATAGATGTCACCTTTTGTTCAGTCATTCAGCAAGTATTTATTGAGTGCCTGCTCTGTGCCAAGCACTGTACTATGTACTAGAGAAACGATGAAGTAAAAAAGTAAGAACTTTATAGGGACAATATTGAGTGGGGAGAAAAATGGGCAGGATTTAGCAATAGGTTGGAAGTGGACACATGATGAAGGCTCAAGTTTTAAGGAACTATTCTAGGTTAGGCTTGAGAGACTAGAATCTGATGGTGCCAATTCCCTGAAATGGTGACTACAGGGAAAAGAACATTGTATGTGGATTCTCTGGCTTCAAGCAACAAACTGACACAATTAAGCAATAAAAGACATGTTCAAAGGGTATTAGTTCATAGAGCTGAAAGAACAACCAGGCTGCAGAAAGGACAAGAACCAGCCCACAGATGTCTATAGCAAGAATGTGTGGACTGCCCCCTCTAGGCAGCTGTCATTGGAAGACTCAGCTTCAGCCACCTTCTGCCACCGTGTCCTTTCCAGATTCACATTCCCTGGAGAAAGAATCTGACTGGCCCAGTTTGAGGGGAGGCATGTTAATGTCTACAATGACAGGAAGACCAATAGCGGGGGTGGTAGTAAGGGTAGAATACAAAGAAGTACAAGGAAACTTTTGGGGTGATAGAAATGTTCTTAATTCTGATTGTGGTGATAGTTTAATGGGTGTATACATGTGTCAAAACTGATCAAATTATCATTATATACTTGATGTGCAGTTTATTGAGCATCCCATACAAACAACATAAGGTGTTTGAGAACTTGGACTTTCCAGTAGTTGCATCCATTAGGGAAATGGAAATACATGTTTGTATTTAGAAGTCATTTTTCTAAGATCTAATCCTGTTACTCTTTTATTTAAAAACCTTCAGAGGATCTCTGCTGCTATGTTGGGTAAAAGGTTGATGCCCTCCGCTAAAAGGCCTACTGCTTATATTTTAATACCTTTCCTAGAAGGCATCCCAGTCCACTGGCAGTCAGAATCACTGCTGGGAGTGATACGCCAAGGAAATTAGAAGGGTGGGGGAAATACAGGCTCCTAGCTTTCCAAAGCCCTCCATGATCTGCTTGGAATGCCCACCCATTCGTCTAGCAAAACCCAGTTCAAGCCTTTATGCTACAGGGCTTTCACTGACCCTCATCTCCTAGGAAACTGATCCTTTTTGGAGAATGTGGCAGAGAGGACTTCTAGGGACTTACAGTCAGTGGAGGAAGACAAGTACCCAAGGTAACTGCTACAACAGAGGCACAACTAAAGTGGAAAATTTTACTAAATTGTGAGCTTGATACTTCATTTGCATATGGCACTACTGGAGGATCCAGGAGGGCAGAGGAAAGGGCTGGTATGCTGAGCATGAGTAATAATTTTGTTTAGGATAGACAGTCTCAGCTAAGAACCAAATCGTTTGCCCCAATTTACAAAATGGTAAAGTTATCCAAGGGAAAGGCTAGGACTTAGAAGACTGCCGTCTTGGCAGCAGCACAAGAAGGGGCTGAAAACCAATAAAATTGGGCAGGATGAATGTCTTTTATCCCCTGTCCTGAGGCTCTTGGAAGGTGTTTTGTTTTTGTTTTGTTTTTTTAATTAGCCACCTAGCCAACATATTAATGCTAACTGCATTCCCTATGCCATGCTCCCCATCCTCATGGCCACCTATCAACTACTAATTTATATCCCTGGAGGTCTTTTGACAAAAGGATGGCTGCTTCAGTTTCTGAGGTTTAGCATTTAATCCTTGGAAAATACTGGTAGGTCACTACCACGTGAGGATTTATTCATCATCTATATGTATGCATCTCTAGAATTAATTGCAAGAATATCACCCAGTACCTGCCTTCCAGCAATTTGAAGAACAATATTGACAGACTAGGTAAGATATCCATAGTACAGTAGAATTATCCAGGATATCTAGGATACACCAAAGAACAGTACACACACTGCTGACAGTATTTATTTTATGCTAAATCGGTGCTGAGCATGTGCATATCGGATCCTATTTTTCTGCATGTTAACACTTTTAAAATGAATGGTATGTGCCAACAGGAATAAAATCACGTACCAGCAAACTTTTTATGGTTACATTTTAAAGAGAGGGGAAAAAAAAGATGTTTGCGAGAGACTACTAACCATTAAATTAAATTGTGAAAGTAAAAAAGCAAATCAGTAGAGAGTCATTTAGCCAGATGGCCTCTGAGAGTCTGTAGTTCTGATAATTTTCAATACATAATGGAATATGCTATGAGAGACCCAGATACAAGAAAAATCTCAACCTTTCCTGGAATCCATGGTCTGCTTATCAGTAAATGCAAGCAATTATCCATCTTTGGAATTTAATCCTTAGGGCTTGAATTCCCTTTTCTCTTGGATATTCTTTTATCTGAGGGCCAGGCTGATCTTTTTATTAACTTACATATGTCTTCCCTACATGTTACTTTCTTTGCCTTTCTTAGTGTGGTAGATTTCCCACACACGTCTTTCCTCTCACTGAGCCTTTAAAAATATATTTAAATAAAATGAATTATCAACTTATTCTGTTTTTTTCCTCTGTTTTTTTACCAACCAAATAACATCTTTATGAATGAGAGCAACTACCTTTCCTTATTTTATGCTCTGAGACTTTCTACTTCAGTCTCTGTTCCCCAAATGAACATGTACAATCTCTGTCTCTCTATTCATCTGTATAAATACTGACCCCAAACCTAGAGAACTCTTGACAGGAATAAAAAGTAAGCACAGAAATCTGTATCTAATTCTGCTTTCTCAGCGACCAGCCGCTCAGACTGCACCTGGGGAGTGAATGTGCTATTGGGCAGGATGAATGTCTTTTATCCCCTGGAGTTGCGGCCTTGGAAGGTGTTTTGTTTTTGTTTTGTTTTTTTAATTAGCCACCTAGCCAACATATTAATGCTAACTGCATTCCCTATGCCATGCTCCCCATCCTCATGGCCACCTATCAACTACTAATTTATATCCCTGGAGGTCTTTTGACAAAAGGATGGCTGCTTCAGTTTCTGAGGTTTAGCATTTAATCCTTGGAAAATACTGGTAGGTCACTACCACGTGAGGATTTATTCATCATCTATATGTATGCATCTCTAGAATTAATTGCAAGAATATCACCCAGTACCTGCCTTCCAGCAATTTGAAGAACAATATTGACAGACTAGGTAAGATATCCATAGTACAGTAGAATTATCCAGGATATCTAGGATACACCAAAGAACAGTACACACACTGCTGACAGTATTTATTTTATGCTAAATCGGTGCTGAGCATGTGCATATCGGATCCTATTTTTCTGCATGTTAACACTTTTAAAATGAATGGTATGTGCCAACAGGAATAAAATCACGTACCAGCAAACTTTTTATGGTTACATTTTAAAGAGAGGGGAAAAAAAAGATGTTTGCGAGAGACTACTAACCATTAAATTAAATTGTGAAAGTAAAAAAGCAAATCAGTAGAGAGTCATTTAGCCAGATGGCCTCTGAGAGTCTGTAGTTCTGATAATTTTCAATACATAATGGAATATGCTATGAGAGACCCAGATACAAGAAAAATCTCAACCTTTCCTGGAATCCATGGTCTGCTTATCAGTAAATGCAAGCAATTATCCATCTTTGGAATTTAATCCTTAGGGCTTGAATTCCCTTTTCTCTTGGATATTCTTTTATCTGAGGGCCAGGCTGATCTTTTTATTAACTTACATATGTCTTCCCTACATGTTACTTTCTTTGCCTTTCTTAGTGTGGTAGATTTCCCACACACGTCTTTCCTCTCACTGAGCCTTTAAAAATATATTTAAATAAAATGAATTATCAACTTATTCTGTTTTTTTCCTCTGTTTTTTTACCAACCAAATAACATCTTTATGAATGAGAGCAACTACCTTTCCTTATTTTATGCTCTGAGACTTTCTACTTCAGTCTCTGTTCCCCAAATGAACATGTACAATCTCTGTCTCTCTATTCATCTGTATAAATACTGACCCCAAACCTAGAGAACTCTTGACAGGAATAAAAAGTAAGCACAGAAATCTGTATCACTGGGATGAAAGGCAGAGTAACAAGAGTTCTAACCCTAAATAGGAAGTCAAGAAAATAACACTATGTGACAGGTAAGGTTCTAATGCTTTAAAGGTATTAATTCATTACATCCCCACAGTAACTCTGTGAGACAGGTGTTGTTGCAGATAAATGAAACAAGTTACTTGTCCAAGATCACACAGCAGAGCGGTTTCAAAAGCCTGTGTTTATCCTATCACATCCTTAGTCATAGAGTTTGTCATTAATTTGGAAACATTTCCTGCCAAAAAGAAGTGAGTCAAGAGGTCGCTAAAGTATGGCATTAATAGTTAAATAGAGATGCTTACCGTGTTCTAGAACCATGGCCTTGAAATGGTTTCACAGGCATTATTACTTTAAGTCCCCCATTTCAGGGATGAGGGAACAGATTTTAGAGATGTTAAGTATTTTGCCCAAAGTCACACAGCTAGCAAGCTGCGGAGCTAGAACTGTTTGAATCCAAAGTCCGCGCCTCTCCACTACCTCAGATGAATGTGGAACAAGGAAAATGCAGGTGGCGCGGCGTTCTCCCCACTTCACCTCCCTGCTTCCCAGCCCGCAGTGTGCCTACTAAGTTGCCTTATGCTCCAGGTTTCTGGACACAGACTGATTTATGTAAATGATATGTAAACCCAAGTAACTTTCCACATTTGTTGAAAATTGTGGAAAGCGGTCAGATCTCAGCCCAGGGTTCAGATCCCATGCCCTCCCGAGCCCCGGGGCGAGAGAGGAAGCGGCTCCGGATGGAGAGTAAAGTGACAATCGGAGAAGGAAAAGCAGTCTTTCCTCCCAGGGGAGCAGAAGCGGCCTGGCGGGCAGAGGGAACCTGCAGAGGGCAGTTTCTCTCCTCTTTTCCTGTCCCACCCAGTCGCCCCCACCCCCCACTCGCAGCCAGACCCTGCAGCTACTCTGCGAGTCTCTCCGCGGCTTCCTGCAGCGAGTGTCCCTCCGTGGATCTGCGTGAATCTCTGCGGTTCCCGCCCTCGTTGAGTTCAAAAGGACGCGCGGAGTGGCGCCGGCCCTTCCGCTGCAGCCCGTCCGACTGGTAAGGTGAGCACGCGGAGGAGGGGACCCGGGGAGCGCCGAGGGCGCGGCGAGCCCGGTCGCCCACGCTCACACTGCAGTCACGTCGGCCCCGGCAGGAACTGAAACCGAGAACGGCCGGAGCTCGGCCCTCGGCTGGAGCCTCCCGTCGCGGCTGCTGGGAACCGGGTGCCCGGGACTGGTGGCCTTCGGAGCGCAGCGAGCCCGCGGGGTGCTGGTAACGCTGGAGGGCTGGAGGCGGGGCCGCGGAGCAAGCCCCGACGTCGGTAGCGGTGTTGAGGGCCCCCAGGGCGCCGAGGCTTGGGCTGGGCCAAGTGGGGCTCGGCCCTAGTGGCTGGCTGGTGGGGTTCGGTAGGCTGAGCGCGGGTGGCGCAGTGGGCAATGAAGGGAGGACTGCGGGGAGCGGGACAAGCCCGGTCGACAAATTGTGTCAAGACAAAAGGCGACTGAGTACCTTCGCCTCTGGTTTCCTTTGCCTGGTTCACCCCAACCCAAAGGCATGTCCCAGCAGCCACGCGGGCCCATGAACCTGGGCGCTGGTCCTGAGTTCCCCGGCCCTCCTGACGCTTAGCGGATGGCTCCGCCTAAACTCCACGCTCCAGAACTGGGTACCTGTTACCACGATTTGGGGAAACTGGGGCAGCTGCTAATTTGCATACCTTTGCCTAACCTTTTCAGGCCTTGAGAAATCTCTTAATTACATGTGGTGACCCAGTGAAAGAATCTTGGGGTAGAGCGTTCGAAGATAATGCACCCCAAATACAGGAGGGCTCACGGATCTGCTCTTGGTATCTGCAGCCTGAGGAGATACCCAGGGAAACCAAAAGAGAAGTGTTTGGGATTAGCTCCACAGGGAAAAGAGGAAATGGGGAAGGGATTCGGAAAAATCTAGCGTCAAAGGCTTTTCTGGGATTTCCAGTTGTCTCCAGCCCCAGACAGGGACCCGCCCTGCTCATTCCTGTCTTTGTCCCTCTGCCCGCCCTGCTCATTCCTGTCTTTGTCCCTCTTCCTACAGATCTGCTTCTTCCTCAAGGTGCCCATCCACTTGCTGCAATGACTAGCCTCCCAACCACGACTTCTCCAGGAGGTAGGTGAAGGTCTTTCCCAGGTTCTCGTTCCACCCCCAGTTCAGTCCTGGAATTTCCAGAGGCCTCAGCACCAATGGGAATACCTTCCCCACCTCTCTCTGCCTGCCTCACCACCCCCACCCTCCCCACTCGGCTCCAAAGGTACTGGGAGGAAGCAGAAAGCTACTAGAGTATGTACTTCAGTGCAGTTTAAAACTGAAGTCTCACAGACCTGCCCTGGCACTACCACTCAAAACTTTGTGACCTTGAGCACTTTAAGGTCCAGTTTCCTCTTTTGTAAAATGGGAGAAATAGTACCTACCTTAATGAGATTATTTATGAGGATTAAATGAAATAACCTATATAAAATGCCTACCCAGTACAGTGTCTCATATCTAGTAAGCACTCAGTAACATTGGTTATTATTATTGGATACTTTTTAGAAACTCATCTTTTCCTGGAAAAGAATTGACTGCTTTCTAATTTCATTTTTCTGATGATATACTACAGCTTCAAAAACCCATTGTTCCTGGAGCTATGCTCAGGCAGGGATCCATCTCTCATCACATTGAGATGGATTCCCACTTTTCATTTCATAACCAAGCTGAGCTAGACAAACCATCAGATATCCATTGATTGTTTTCATTATATACTTGTTATGGTAAGGGAAGAACAAACACTTGGTTTGTGTATACACCTTTGTTTTCATATACACAATTTGCATTTGTCGTTCTCAGTTTTACTGATGTGGAAACGGGTGAGTGGTGACCCCAGGGAAAGTCTGAGACAGCGTCCTCTGTGACTAGTAATGCACACAATTCTGTTAGTTGTCTGGTGAGAAATAAGAAATGGAATAGATAGAAGTTTAGATTGGTCAGCAGGGACTCCATGAGTGGGGCCCTTACCCTTGAAGGATGGATGAAGTGTATACAGGCAAAGTGGGGTGCAGTGGGTATTCCAGATAAAGGTAATGCCCTGTGTGAAACTAGAGACTGCATTTCCCCTGAGGGGTGTTTTGGAGGAGAGGACAGAGGACCTCCAGAATAAACTTGCCCATAGGGAAAAGAGGTGAGGCTTGGGCAGCTAGCTTAGGAATTAGGACTTGGACAAAAGGGAACTATTTACATTCTTTTCTTTTTTTAAATTCATGGTAAAATATACATAATATAAATGTTACCATTTTAACCATGTTTTGGTGCGTAGTTTAGTAGTTTAGTTCACATTGCTGTGCAACCATCACTACCATCCATCTCTAGAACTTTTTCATCTTCCTAAACTGAAACTCTGTATTTATTAAATATAACACTCATTTCCCCTCCCCACAGCATTTGACAACCACCATTATACTTTCAATATATATAAATTCAACTAGGTACCTCATATAAGTGGAATCATACAATATTGGTTCTTTTATGTCTGCCTTATTTCACTTAGCATAACATCTCCAAGGTTCATCCATGTTGTAGCAAGTGACAGAATTTTTTTGTTAAGGCTGAATAATATATATATTATTAAAATTATATAATTTTATGTATATATAGTATATATGATTTATATATATAATGTATATCACTTTGTTTATCCATTCATCCATTGATAGCTACTTGGGTAGTTTCTACCTTTTGGCTATTGTGAATAATGCTGCTGTAAACATGGGCATACAAATCTCTGTTAGAGTCCCTGCTTTCAGTGTTTTTTTTTTTTTTTTTGGTATATACCCAGAAGTGTAATTGTTGGATCATGTGGTAACTATGTTTAATATTTTGAGGAACTACATACTATTTTCCACAGCAGCTACACCGTTTTACAGTCCCACCAACAGTGCACAAGGGTTCCAAATTCTCCACATTTTCATTTTTGTGTGTTTTTTTTAATAGTAGCTATTCTATTGGGTGTAAAGTGGTATCGCATTTCCCTAACGATTAGTGATATTGAGCATCTTTTCATGTGCTTATTGTCCATCTGTATATCTTCTTTGGAGAAATGTCTAGTCAAATCTTTGTCTATTTTTTAATTGGCTTGTTTAGTTGTTGTTGAGTTGTATGTTTACATTCCTAACACAACAAGTGACATGAGTGATGAGATATTTTAGGACCTATCATACAGTCCACTACCCACTGGGTCCAAACAAATGCAAGTTCAGAGACAGGAAGGGAGAAATCACGGATAGGGTGTAGGCTTAATGCTTTGAAGGATGGGATCAACTACGGCTATGCCACCCTGAACACGCCCAATCTCGTCTGATCTCGGAAGCTAAGCAGGGTCAGGGATGGGAGACCACCTAGGAATACCTGGTGCTGTAGGCGTTTAAAAAAAAATGAAGGATGGGATCATTGAGAGCTTGCCAGTCTCTTCCCACCTCCCACCTCTACCCTATCATATTCTTTTTTCCCCAGATAATCTATAAAGATCTCTTAAAGGAGCTTTGATCTCTTGGAGTGTTAAAAGTGAGGGTCGCATTATGGATTTCATGGGCTTTTGCACTTTTGCCTTTGTGGGCCTGTTCCCTCCATTAAAAATGATATATATTAAAAATTATATTTTATAACTGCTGGTATAAGGGAAAATATAACATTAATATAATAAAATAATTAACAGTTGTATTTATAATTAGTAATTGATTGACATAACAATATTATAATTTCCTTAACCTAAACATTTGATTTTTTCTTGTGAATATAAATTAAAATCACTAAAAGCCATTTTCCTGGGTCCCTAGAAGTATCTGGACCCCAGGCACTGTGCCTGCCGTGCCTAGTGCATAAGTCACCTTGTTGGAAGTAGGGGGAGTGGAACCTGGCATTGTGGGCTCTGCCTGCCCACAGGTAAAGCCTATCCTTTGCTATTTAATCACACTAGCCACTTCTTAGGTTTTACTCACTCTGAGTTAGACACTCAGCATTTTTCATCTCGCTTATTCCTCGGCGCAATCCTGTGAGCAGGATTTATTCTCATTTTGCAGAAGCAAAAACTGAGGTTCGGGGAAATTAAGAAATTTTCAGAGAAATTAAGAAAGTCTCCCAAAGTCATATGGCTAATAATGGCAGAGGCAGAATTTTGTGCCAAGTCTGATTTACTTCAGAGCCTGTGTTCTTTCTGTCATGGTACACTGCTCTCAAAGTCTCACTCCACCCCACTGGCCACTGCACATGAAAGAGAAGGAAGGAGAAAGGGAGCAGAATTCCAGGGCAGGTTCCCATGGGAACGAGAATTGGGGGAGCCGCCCTGTGTTGGGCAGGTCGAGAGCAAATAAGTAGGTTGGTAGACTCAGGTGGCAAATGATCTGATGCCTCAGTGATAAGAGATTTAGGGAACAAGGGCCACAAAGAAACTAACTGGTAACTGGGTTAGCGCAAAAGAAAAAAAAAAAAGAGTGAGTGAGCAAAACAAATCTTGAAGTTCATTTGCTGTTGGTTAGGATTTGGGTGGCGCCTCAGACCTTATTGTGATCCTCCGCCCCGGGCCTCCCACCAGAAAAAAAAAAAATGGTACTATAGTCTTTCCAAGCCTGAGAAGGTAAGGAAGAGAGTAACATTATTCTTTTGTTGGACTAGGAGATAAGAGAGAAATGGGGTAGAAACGGGAGATAATGGGGGCAAGCTGTAAGCCATTCTGCCCCTTTTATCTCACGCTTAGTGGTTTTAGTTTACTTTGTTGTTATAGTTGTTGTTTGTTTGTTTTTTCATTAAAAAGCTATTCCACGCCCTGCAGGGAAAAGCCTTCTAGATCTTGTGTGTGTGTGTGTTTGTGTGTGTGTGTGTGAGAGAGCACGTGTGTCTATAGTTTTATTTTAATTTACTTTTTTTTTACAAACATGTAATCATATTACACGTACTGCCCCAGCAATTTGCTTTTTTCATCTCACCATATGTCTTCTCCCAGTAATTGCAGATCTACCACATTCTTCCTAACAACTGTATACTGTTTCCAAAATGAATGGCCTGTAATTTACTTAATCACATTCCTCTGCCGATGGACATTCAGATATGTGTCACTCTTGCAAACATTGCTATGGTGAACAATCACCCTTTCACCCTTTCCATCTGCTATAAAATTCAGGGAACCAAACCCAGTGGACACATAAACAAAAAGCTTCACTGGAAGCAGAGCAGGATGTTTCCTGAACTTAGAGAGTTACTTGCTAGTGTATGGTAGAAAGAACCTTAGGATGAAGAGACAGATTTGAAACCAGGTTCAGACAACCGCTGAGTGACCTTGGGCTTGCTGAGCTGCTTCAGTTTCTTGGCTTGTATGTAATGATAACACCAAAACCACTTACATAACATTTTTGTGGTAGAAAGAAAATAATGTATATTTTGTAAACTGTAAATCATAAACACAGATCATAATTCTGATACTTCAAGCCTGAAGGGCCCTTGCTCATCAGTTCTCAGAACACTCTGTGACCTTTCGTCTGAGAAAAGCTCTTTGGTGTGGAGTGGAGTTGAAAATTTTAATTTTTTTTTTTTTAATTTAATTTTGGAATAAATTTAAATTTATAGAAAAGTTGCAAAAAATAGTACAGAGAGTTCCCGTTTACCCTTCAGCCATTTCCCCTAATGTCAGTATCTTCCATGACCATGGTATATTTGTGAAAAACCAGAAATTAACATTAGTACAATACTGTTAACTCCAGACTTCGTTGAGATTTTGCCAGTTTGAAAATGTGATTTTGAAGTGAATTCAGGTGCTCACTTCAGCAGCACATATACTAAAATTGAAGTGAATTTGGATAGAACACTTTCAATTTATAAAAATTTCATAAATGAGACTGAAAAGGTCCTGAGAGTCAGCTAGTTCAACTACCCATTCTGTGCTAGAATTCTCTCTCTAGTGCCGGAAGCATTTGTCCAGTTCTGCCCTCCTTTCTGTTGGAGAAGACATCTGTCTACCATTAGTTTCTGCCATTTGTATAGCTCATCCATTGGCATATTTGAAGATAGCATTCAAGTTCTAGGCTACCCTTAAGTTTTCTCTCTGGGCTTCCTCTTGCAAGCTTTTCTTATCTGATGTGGTTTCCAAACCATTCACTATGCTGGCTGCTCACCTCAAAATTGTGACACCTAGATGCAACTCAGCAGTCTAAGAGTGGTACAGAGGAGGCCTACACTGTTGCCTCCATGATAAGAGACAATATTTATATTAATGGTACTTAATATAACAGCAAGTTTTAATTGTTTTTATTATCAAATTATCATTGTAAGAAATTTGGAAGATAAAGGAGAGCATATAATAGAAGAAAATAAAAATCTTTCCAAACTCTACAACCTAGGTTCCACTCTGGCTGCTGTTTTGGGGTATATCCTCACAGCATGCATTGCTTTAGAGTGGCCCCACTGTGATCTTTTATATATGCTGCTATTAGGCCATAGCCTCTGCATTCTTTCCCATCCCCCATTCTACCTGTGAGTAACTGATTTCCTGGACCTAAGAACAAAGAATCTGTTAAATTCTCATCTTGTTCAATTTAGCTCATTTCTCCATTCATTTGAAATCTGTTTATCAGCGTCCTAGTTGCCCTTCTAGCTTTGAGTCTCTCACAAATTTGGTGATCCTTCCCAAGGCCTCCGGGGGTCTGCATTTACCCAAAGAGCACAAAGCCCATGTGGAAGGCGCCCATAAAGTAGAATACCAAAACAAAACAAAAAAACTTGTAAAAAATTGAATATTCAATATATTTAAAAAACAAAAAAGCCAGAGTCATTATCATAAGGGGTGACTTATATTATTGGACTTTCTTTCTTCTACCTGCCTTATGATTTAACGTTCTTATTTTGAATTTCATAAAGGCCTTAATTTGGCCCTGGCATGATTTGACATAATAATATTAATTCAAAAAGAACTGAGGTCCAATTCCAGTGGAAGAACCTCTGCTTAGACTGGCGTCATTCACTCCATTCCTTGACAATGACTCTCCTACTTAGTCCTTATAGCCAGGCTGTATTACTCCACAAGGATATTATAAACAGTCTTAGCCTATGTTCTGTGATGAGCTACTCTCTACTCATGCAGCACCTTCAAATCTTCTTAAACCCCCTCCACATCCTAGCTCTCAATTAATGACTGTGCATTCTATTTTTTTGAGCAGATTAAAGTTCTCAGAAGAGAACTGCCAAGACTCCCACTCCCTCCATCTGCCTGCGACCTGCCTCTGTGCCCGTGTACATGTTAAACACATAAATAATGAATGACTCCTGCTCGGTCTGCAGCCAGCTCCTCTGTTTGTGCACTAGATCCTGTCCCTTCAAGGTCATGGTTCTCCCATGCATTATCAATGGTTCCCTCTCTCCAGAGTCATTCCTACCCATACATGAACATGTTGTTATTTCTCCCATCCTAAAAAAAGCAAAAACAAACAAAAAACTTGAACTCCCTCCCCGCTCTTAGCTGTAGCTCATTTCTCTGCTTACCTTTACAGGGGAAAAAAAAAAAAAGTTTATCTTCTGCCTTCAGTTCTTCTCTTTCCATTTTTTTCTTGAACCCACTATAAACCAGGAGTCTATACTCAGCACTTCACCAAAGCTTCTCTTGCCAAGGTCATTTATGACTTCTGCTTGGCAAAACCCAGTGGTCCTTGTACATGATCTATTTGGCCTCTACTCTTTAGTCCCCTTTGCTGTTTTCCCCCTGGGCTTAGTCCTTGATCCTCTCTGCCTGTACTTACTCCCTTGGTGATCTCACTCAGTCTCTTGGTCTTAAATATGATGACTTTTAAATCTCCAGTCCAGACCTCTTCCCAAAATTCCAGTTTAACCTCTGCTCTTGGATATTTAATAAGCAGTTGTGTCCAAAATTGAACTTTGGATCTTCCCTTCCAAATCTGTTTCTCCTGCAGGCTTCCCATCTTGGGCAATACTGCGCCTTCCCTCCCTTCAGTTACTCAGGCCTCAAACCTTGGTGTCCTCGTCCTTGACTCCACCCCATATCCTGTCAGTCTTAACTTCAGAATCCCACCACTTCTTCGCCGAGCTGCTGCTAAACCCAGTGCTTTTGTGTAAAATTAGGAAAAGGCTCCCCCTTTTGGTGGATGCAGCTGTGCCCTTGTGCTGAGTACAATCTGCTTCTACTCCTGCCCCCACCTTCCCACTGCCCCATTGTCCACACACAGTCACAGGGATCCTTTAAAATCAATCTCTGTTTCAACTACCTATTGCTGCATAACAAACTACCTCAATACTCAGTGGCTTAAAACAGTAGCAGTTTTCTTAAAATTCTGTGAGTTGGCTGGTCACTCCTCTGCTGGTTTCACCTGTGCTCACTCATGCAGCTGCAATTGCTGGAAGGTCTGCTGGGCTAGATGACCTTGCTTACAGGTCTAGCAGTTGGTTCTGGCTGTCAGCTGAGCCTGGGGAACCTCAGTTTTCCTCCATGTGGCCTCTCATCCTCTAGTGGGCTGGATCAGGCTTCCTTACAACATGGTGGTCTCAAAGTTTCAAAAGTATGGTCGTTGAAATTTCAGGCCCCATCCCAGACCTACTGAATCAAAATCTGCATTTTCACCTGATCCCTAGGAGATTCATACACACAATAAAGTTTGAGAAACACTGCTTTTAAAATGTAAATCCAACCAGTCTCTACCCAAAAGCCTCTAAAAGGTTTTCATCTCACTCACTGAAAAAGCTAATGACCTTCCATGGTCTATATCAGCGGTCCCCAACCTTTTTGGTACCAGGAACGGTGCTCCTATAAGAATCTAATGCCTGATGATCTGAGGTGGAGCTGAGGCGGTGATGCTAGCACTGGAGGGCAGCTGCAAATACAGATGAAGCCTCGCCCGCTGCTCACCTCCTTCTGTGACCCGGTTCCTAACAGGCCACGGACCAGTACCCCTGGCCTACAGCACCCATGTCATAAAGCCCTTGACTTCTCTCTTCTTCCTTTCCCCTTTGATCCCTCCAGGTTACCTCTATGTTGTGCCTTTAACATTTCAAGTAAGCAATGGCCCCAGGTACTTTTCAATACTATGGATAGCTTTACCTTGCTTGAACTTATTCCCTTCACCTGGAATGTTCTTCTCCCAGGTCTCTTCATGGCTGCCTCCCTCCCCTTCTATAGGTTTTTACTCAAGCCACCTCATCAGGGTCCTTCCTGACCACATCCCAACTCCCTGTCCCCTTCCTGCTTGTTTTTTCTACATAGCACTAATCAACATATAACACAGTATATACGGTATATTTTTTACTTATTTAGTTTATTGTCCATCTTCCCCCTCGGAATGTAAATTGTATGAAAAAATGTCTTTTTAATGTGATAAAATTATACAGAACATAAAATATACAGCTTTTAGGTCTGCGGCTCTGTGGCATTAAGTACATTTACATTGTTACATAACCATCACCACCATCCATTTCCTTTTCATCATCCCAAACTGAAAATCTATTCATTGAACAACAACTCCTCATTCTCCCCTCCTTCCACCTCCTAGTAACCACTATTCTGTCTCTATGAATTTGACTATTCTAGGTACCTCATATAAGTGGAATCTTACGATATTTGTTCTTTTGTGACTTATTTCATTAGCGTAATGTCTTCAAGGTTCATCCATGTTGTAGCATGTGTCAGAATTTCCTTCCTTTTTAAGGCTGAATGATATTTCATTATATGTATGTACCACATTGGGTTTATCCATTCATCTGTTGTTCATGAACATTTGAGTTGTTTTATTTTTTAGTTATGTGAATAATGCTGCTATGAACACTGATGTACAAATATCTGTTTGACTTCTTGCTTTCATTTCTTTTGGATATGCACCTAGAAATAGAATATCTGGACCATATGATAATTCTGTTTAATTTTTTAAGGAATTGTGAAGGTGTGGGCTATTGTTTGTTGTGTTCACTGATCTATGCCCAGAGCCTTGGACAGAGCCTGGCACAGAGTACACGCTCAATAAATATTTGTTGAATTACTTTTTTAATTTCTCTGTCTATGATCCAGGACTCTCATTCTAAGAAGGATGTGCAGCTTGTCTGAGCACATGGCTCGTAGTGGTCCCACACTAGCTCCTAATACTTACTATTTCAAGATTGAGACCCCCAAAGCAGGCCCTAATAACTTATTCTAGAATTTTGCTGGGGAACTACATCAAGATCACCAGCTACTTACAGAATCCACCTTCTTTATATGGCTTGTCAGTCCTGGGCCCTATTTTTCTCGGAAGCTCCTATGTCACCAATAGTGATCCCACTGCACGTTCTTTCAGTGCCCTTGGCTGTCATTTATCTGGATCTTGCTTAGATTAGTCTGGTACTTTCTGGGTTGCATTCCTTCTCTTGAGCTCACTTCTCCATGTCACCAAGATCCTGCTGTTCCTTTTATGAAAAAAATCATTCTCTTCGATAGGAGACAGAGGCAAAAAGAGTTGGGGGAACTCTGCTTTCCCTGTTACCTCCAACCTGACACCTTCAGGCTCAAACAGCAAGCTTATTTCTTTCCCTGTTCTTCCTCCAAATATAACATTAAATTCGTTTGCCAACTTGAGCTGTATAGAGCTTCCTGACACTATTCTTTTGAGTCTTTGACAGCCTTTGACAGTCTTTGACAGCCTCTAATACAGGCATTTCTGCTATAAAACTTTATGTGCATTTTTCTAAAGACCCACATTCTGAAAGTACATTACAGAAAATGACCTTACAGGAAAAACAGGATTGTGGCAGACCACTCAAGACTGATGAAACTTTGTAACAAGAATTCTAAAAATACAACACAAAAATCTCAATTAAAATATTGATAGTTAAATCTCCACCAGCATTTGAACCTCGAATCCCTGTCAGTCCTTTGCCCGCTGTGTCCTGGGATGTGTGCTTCTACCTTTTAGAAGTAGGTTCCAAAGAGCCTTCACTTCCAAAAGAGACCGTGTTCATCAAAAATAAAAATCTGATGGAGGGTCTGCCTTCTTCATTATTCCATGGTTTCATATAGAAGTAAATTTCTTTGTATCTCTTTCGTTTGTACTTATTGCTTCACCAGATGGCTTAATATAAGTGGAAACCGTCCAATTACTGCATCCAAGGAAGGCACTTCTATTGAATTTTATGTTTCTCAAGGTCTTTCGATATTGCTGAAATGTTCTCTTTAGTTGGAGAAAGTTTGCCTCGATCACATCAAACATGAAAGCTGGAAAAGGTGCTTACAAACCAACACTACTTCCACATTACACTGATATCATTCCCTATTTACCAATTGCCTATGAACAAATTCACATTAAAGGAGCATTCTTGGAAACACTATAGTTGGGATTTGATTGTGGTCATCTGATTTTTCTTCTGCCTTTATCCATATCTTTTAAATTCTTGAACTTTTTGGAAAGCTGCCTCATAGTTATTGTTCATTACCTTTTCCTCTTTTTCTCTATTAGCAAAAAAAAGAGAGACAGTGGTAGGAAGGTTTAGTATGAATACCTTGCTTGGGCTTTGTAGCGGGTAGCTCTGGATTCAGATCTTGGCTCCCTCCACTGTTTCATCATGTATAATGTGAGTCATGTCACTTAAACATCCCCGCCCCACCCCACCCCCACACACACACACACTCTGCAAGGGAGCAGGGCTCAGGGTCTACATTAGCAAATAAAAATACCTATTTGAAGTGACTGCTGTTCTAAAGATTAATAATTACGTCTATAACGCATATAGCATGAAGCAGATACTTAGTAAATGACAGCTGTTAAAACTAGGGTCCTTTGCAGAATTTCCCAACCAGGAATCATCTTCCCTCTCAGATTCTCTTTCCAGGGACTCATGCATATCTGTTCCTTAAACCCTCACTAAAATTCAACTCCACGGTTGGGGCCCTGGTTGCTCTCATCACCGCTGCTTCCCAGCATTTATGTCAGTGCCTCTAGCACATTGTAGATGCAAATTTATTGTTGTTGAATGATTGAACTGAATCTTACTCACATTTATATTTAAGCTTCTGTACATACATTATTCTTCTTAGTACATTATCTTAAGTTCTCAAATGTTTAAGGAAGGCTGGATAAGAACAGCTGTGCAGAACTCGGGTCAACGGTGGGAAGATGGATGGAGTGCAGCCCTGGGAGATTTGGGGGGAAGAAAGTGTGCATGGCAAGGGACAGCAGTCTGAGGCAATGATCAGGTCGATACATCTCCAGGCTTTTCTTTGACGGAAGTCACAGTATAATCTCAAAAGTGACATCCCATCACTTTTGTTGCATTCTGTTTGTTAGAAGCAAGTGTCTTGGTCCAGCCCACTCACGGAGAGGGGCTTACCCAAGGGGGTAAATACCAGAGGCCAGATCACTGGGATCCATCTTAGAAGCTGCCCACCAGACTCCCGTTTTACAAATCAAGAAACAGAGGCTCAATGAGGTTTAATTACTTCCTCAGGGTCACCTAATTATATGCTTCGTAGGAGTCAAACACAAAACACTTTTCCTTTTAATCACTAAGCATATAAACAAAGTCAACTTAATCATATTTTAAGTAGTAGCTACTATATAATCCTTATATATGTTCTTATTTAATTTTTACAATAGGCCCGCAGAGTTGGGTAATATAGTCCTCATCCCTAATAGATGAGAAGCAATGACTGAATCAAAAGATGTAACGATTTGCCCAAGGCTGCAAAGTAGCTGAGTGTATCCCCATTCCTAACGAAAGAGTGGAAGAGGGTTTGGCCTGACCTTGGGAGGTGGGCCGCTCTAAGCAGCCCACCTCTGCTTCCTCTGTTGCAGGACCAGGATGGTTTATCAGGCCTCCCTTTGGCCTGTGTGAAAATATCCCTCAACATCATTGTCCCCTCTTAGGACTGCTCCCAGGCTCACCAGACCACCGCTGGTGACTTAATTTCACTTGGCCCTAGCTGGAAACCTGAAGGTGTCAGGCACTGGACAAGAATAATGCTCATGTCTGTGCTCCAGCCACACTGGCCTTTGAGTCCTTTGTCTCAGAGCTTTGACCCAGCCTCTTCTCTACATAGGATGTGCTCTACTTCCTGCTCTTTTTACTCTATAAACTCCTATCCTGCTTCAGCTCCTAACACAAATCTTACTTTCTGAGGAGACTGTTCCTGCTGGAAGAGTAGATCAGGCTCCTCTGCCACATGCTGTCTTAAGTAACTGAATGTTTTCTTTGTCACGATCATCATAGTTCATAACTAGGAACACTGGTGTGGAGGATAAGCTCCACGAAGGTAGACCATGTCTGTTTTGCTCACCATTATATCCCCAAAGTGCCTAGCACAGTACCTGGCAGAGAGTAAGCTGTTAATGAGTACTGCTATTATTATCTAGTGAATGAATGTTGAGATGCCCCCTGTTGGTGATCCAGGATGGATCCCCTGTTTTCCCCGGAGTACCTGTCCTGTAGCAACCTTAACTTAATTGTTACCTTTTCAAACTTTTATACCAAAATGCTAACTAGGGGAGAACTGAAGGACTTCCTGACTTCCCATGTCAGGAACATTTAAAAGGGACTTCTAGAGACCACTAGTTCTGTAGTGTTCCCAACCAGGGTAATGACTTTAGGTTTGGGACTTTCAGGCTCTGAAGGATAAATAGACCCAATAGCAGGAGCGGGTATGGGATATATTTTAAGGTCAAAGAGGCCTTGTTTCAAAACCTGTCAAATTTCAGGGCCTACTCTGGAAATGTAGAAAGGGTTTTAATAAGGAAGGAACCTCATCTCATTATTTAAAAATAATGTTTACAAAGAATTTGTAAAAACATCCAAGAAATGCATGTGCCATATAATATAAATATCTGTACATATATATACATTTATCATTTGATTTCATTTATGCAAAAATATGCATTTCTAATAATAGCTTACCCTATTGAGTTACTTACTGAGTCACAACAATGCTATAAAGTAGATACCATTATCTCCGTTGAAGACGAGGAAGCTGATCCCAGAGAATATGTAATTTTCTCACAGCTAGTATAGGGCAGAGCTCAAATTTGAACCTTGTCAGTCAGGCTCTAGAGCGCACACTCTTAACCACTATATTAGAGAGAAATCCATCAAAATGTTTACTGTCTTTGGGTGATGGTTTATTTTTCTCTTCTAATGTCTGCATTTCATATATGGATATACTATAGGAGTTGAATGATAAGTTTTTGGATAGGGAAGAAGGTGAGGGGTGAAATCTGAAGGACAAACATGGTTTAGAGAAATACCGCCATTTGCGACAACATGGATGGACCTCAAGATAATCATGCTAAGCGAAATAAGCCAGACAGAAAAAGTTGAAAATCACATGATATCACTTATATGTGGGATATAAATCTAAAAACAACAAATGAGTAGGACAGAGACTCAGACATGGACTATAGACTAGTGGTTACTAGTGGGGTTGAGCAGGACAGAGACTCAGACATGGACTATAGACAAGTGGTTACTAGTGGGAGAGGATGGGGGAGGAAGACAGGGTAAAGGGGGGCAAATATAGGGAAATAGGGGGAGGGCGAAGGGGTAAAGGGGATCAAATATATGGTAGCTGAAGGAAACTGGACTTTGGGTGGTAAACCCACAATAGAATATACAAATGTCAAATGATAATTTATACCTGAAAATTATATAATTGTATTAACCAAATGTTACCCCAATAAACATAATTAAAAAAATTTTTTTAATAATAAATAGGAAAAAAAAGATAGAAGACTAAATTATCAAGCTAAGATTAAGCTTGATATGCAAAACATATGACATATTTTGAGGGTAAAAAAATTAAGCTTTCCTCACCCTTCTTTTCCCAAATTTAATAAATCTGCTTTGGACTCACCAAAAAAAAACAAAAAACAAAAAACCCATATATTTTTAACAAAAGAATTCACCCCACTTCCTTTTCCACTTTTCTAAATTTTCCAGAACTGATGACCACCCCAATTCTGAAGGCCACTGAGGCCCTGTCTCCAGAAGCTGAAGCCAGCACAGCACTCATTGCAGGTAACAAAGGCTGAGTCAAAACCTTCAGAGTTCAGGGACCTTGAGTTTGGGGGCCGTCTCACTCCAGAGACAGCAAGGAACCCAGTATGATAAACTAGGATTTTCCCTAAACAGGAAAGCACCACAAATTAGAGACCAAATCCATGAATGGGCTTGTTTTGGCATGTAGATTCTTAAACACACACACACACACACACACACACACACACACACACACACACGACTCTGAAAGACTTCGAGGCTTCTGTTTGAGGCATTGCCAGTAAATGGTAGGTTGAGATGTGGCCACAAACAGATATAGGTACATATGGGCTCTACACTCCAGTATGTGGGTAGGGACGAGGATATGTGTGGTTTGTCAACTGAGTGAGCAAGAGGATGGGAGGGAACAAAGAACCTCCTACAGGATGGCTATGGATTAAAAAAACCCTTCCTGTTGGGATAAGCTATTTCCTGTTTGCCTCCTTCCTGTTTCTATCATAATCATCAGGAACTGGTTGAGAGGGAGTTCAAAAGCCTGTGTCCTTAGCTTAAGCACCAAGAGTTAGATTTCATGTCCCATGGAAGCTGGGCTTAGTGGGAGAATATGGATTTGGAAGTGGACACTAATCGACTAGAACAGGAAGATCCTTATGAAAAGTGAGGGAATTGTCTAATTCAGAGGACCCGATGAATTACTGAGACCTCCTCAATCATGAAACCTCTCTCTATATTTTCCCTCCTTTCCAAGTTGTTATCACCGTGGTCTTCCTCACCCTGCTGTCAGTCGTGGTCTTGATCTTCTTTTACCTGTACAAGAACAAAGGCAGCTACGTCACCTATGAGCCTGCAGAAGGAGAGCCCAGCACCATCCTTCAGATGGAGAGTGACTCAGCCAAGGGCAAGGAGAAGGAGGAATATTTCATCTAATGATTCCTGGGTCCCAAGGAGTTTATTCAGACTCTAGTGATAACACATTGACTATTTAATTTATTAGATGAAAGTTTTATCTGAAGCCAGTGAGAAGCCTAGATTGATATGGGCAAACCTGAGCTCCTTCCAGAACACAGGCCCAAATTTAACATCACTGATGCCAGGAACCAGGGAAACGAAGAAAGCAGCTTACAGTGTTGTTGGCCAGGCCTTTGTAATACAGCAGTGTTTGTGACTGACCAACAAGGTGGAGCTATTCCAAGCAACATTTGAGTATGTGCCCAGTCATCTTCAATTTTCCACAGGTCAAAAGGAAGAAGAGAGTTAGGGTCACTGGCTGCTCCTGTCCCCTACCTGGACACCTAGTGACAGTCCCAGTGGAGATAGCGTTCACGGACGTTCTTCCCATTGGCTGGATACCACAGTGAAAGGCTGGGCTAGGAGCGGTAGGAGACTATAAGAGACTTTACCTCCTGATGAATGTGTGACATCCCCTAATCTGAGCCCTTCCTTTCCGTATTCCCCAACAACCTCATACTTAATGCTATTTTTATCAGAATTAAAAATTTTTCAGATTCGGAAATCAGATTCTCGTCTGCAGGAAATAACTACCTTTACATTTTGACTGATCCCTGCCTAAACTTTCTTGCCATCGTCTTTTGCTTGTTTAACTCTTTTGTATATATTCTCTCCCAAGCAAAAAAGACCCTAGAGAAGTTTCTAAAGTTCCCAGAACAATTTCAGATTTGAAACAAAGATGGTCCTGGGAAGCTTGTCTCGAGTGTCATTAGAAATGTACCCTGGGAGATGGACGATTTATCCTCCATCCTGGCAAGGACCAGTTTCCCAGAATTCATTCTCTGGATACACAGAGGGAACAAGGAACAATCTACCTACCACTTTCCCACCAGTGTCCTTTGGATCAAGCCGAGAAGTTTCTTGGATCTCAGTCTCAAAATGAGGCATGTTTAAAAGACAACTTTTTTGGTAGAGATCATTAGTTCCCCAGATATTACTTTGGAATTAAGCTAGATCTCCTTTGAGGTCTTAAATGTATAGCCTCCATTGTCAAAGCTCAAGTCCACCCCAAGTTAAGACTCAAGAGTTGAGGAATCAATCTTGGCAACCTAGATTCCAGTTTTCAGTATTTCTCCACACAGAACTTTGGAGAAACTGAAGGTCATCCTGAAATTACATAAATTCTAAAACATTTTCCTCGAGTCAAACTTTGGGGCAAGTTAGAAGAATCATGTTCCCTTATTTCTAAGTTTATGTTCTGAATTCCTCTGGCATAACAGACTTTTAAGAATCTGAAAGAGCTTAAGAAGCGAAGAAAAGTTAAACATCTAAATGGAACTCATGAAAATGGTCTAATCTTAGCCTTGTCCTCCTGCATTTATTTCAAAACTTTCATTAAAAAAAAAATGGCAGCAGCACCTAACCAAATTCTAGGTAGAATATTAAAGGTATCAACAGAAGAAATCTAAAAACAAGCCGAGTAATGAATCCTTGAAGTGAGGTGTAATGCAACTTCATCACTTTATTCAAATCTTCAAAATAGTCTTTATTCTACATTTTTAGT
Organism: Pteropus alecto; assembly: GCF_000325575.1. Taxonomy (NCBI): domain Eukaryota; kingdom Metazoa; phylum Chordata; class Mammalia; order Chiroptera; family Pteropodidae; genus Pteropus; species Pteropus alecto. The sequence continues at coordinate 2,917,372 of NW_006430043.1, forward strand.
ATAAAAAAATCCACAAGTTAAGTGCACCACAGTGTAGAGAGAGACATACAACGCTGAACTTCCATAACAGTCAATGGTACAGTCAAACATCACATGTACAGAACACAAAATTTAGATGAACTGAAATTATAAAATAAAATCCAATTGCCAAAAATAAAAATCAAAATATTAAGGATCCCTGAAATATTCTTAACCCTATGAGATTTCACTGGACTCAAGTCATTTTGTAGTGAGGTGTTCACAATGACCCCGTAACCTAGCTTAGGAATTCTTGGGAGCCATGAGTGGCTGCATCAGACACTTGGACAATAAACGGTGACCAATTTCTGATTTGAAAACTCCCCTTAATTTGGCTTTATAGTCAACAAGCTTGTGAAATGCATCCTCCTCTTTGCCCCCGCCCCCCATTTTAAACAAACTTGTTTACTGTACAGTTTACATTGCTATCCTTTGTTCGAACAAGCTTAGTTTTTCTGGCACCAAAGCAAATTTGGGTTTGGTTCATGTATGAAAAGACAACCTATGAGGAGGGTCCAAAAGGCACCCTCCACTTTTGCCTGAGGAAATGCAAAAGCAGAAGTAATGGGGTCTGTGCTTGAGGCACAGAGGGGATTTCAGAGGATCCTTGTGAAAGACTAGTTAAAAGATGACAAGTGGGGAGAAGTGCAAGGAGAGAAGGAAATTAGTCTGACTGGCTTTCTGTCCTGCACCATTGATTCAATGGAGAGTGGCGGGAGGGAACGGAAGACTAGGGTTGAGGGTGGGATGTGGGACAAAGGATGGAAAGGAAAAGGCAGACAACTAATGCGTTTCATTTATAACAAGTAATATAAATCAAAGACATAAAGGAGATTAAAGACCAATCGGAATAATTTGGCAACTTTAATTCTTAGGAAGATCAAAGTTCCCTCCAAACCTAATTTGATGTTTTATTACTAAAAGCAAAGACCAGTATGGTACAGTATTACTCCAGAGGAATTAAAGGAAGATCCTTAGGGCTGCTTCACCCACATTCATTTTATGAATGGATACCTCCCCTACCTCAAAATGCTTTAGGGAGGTACTGCTACCATTACATGGTTCCTTATTAACTTTGAAAAGTGCCTGAAAGTTTGGGCACCAGAAAGACACCCCAACCACATGTGTCTAAACTGCAACTTCAGGTTAATATGACTAAAGCAGTTACATTGTGAGAAGTGCTGAAGGTATGTGATGTCTTTCCCGGCACAGAGGTGGCCTTGGTTCTTCACCAGATGGTGTAGCCACCATCTGAGCCACCCATGAAGAAGTTTCCCTTCCGCTGAGTTACAAGGACATTGGCTCCCTGCATGACTGCAAGCTGAGCAGCATTGGGAGGGCATCCAGGGGGTGGAGGCTGAAAAGACAAGACAAGATTGATTGGGCACAAAGCAGCTGATACAAAGGAAGTAGACACAGGTGAAACAGAGAACCTGTTAAGAAGATGGCAATGTGCTGACCAGTAGCATCTTAAGGAGCTCGCTCTGCCACTAATCTGGGTTCTAAAGCAGGTGTGTGAACCCAAAGATACATACAGGAAAGGGAGCCTACCACTTATTCAAAGGATTCCAGCTCCAAAATAAGGCCTATGGATACTTTCTGAATATGGGTAGGCCAGATCCATAGGCATCTTCAGTGATTTCCTACCCATATTCCAAAAACAGGGATGGAGTGCCAGGTCCCTGGCCCCTATACCACAAGGTCCCCCTATAGTTTTCAAATGACCATGAGATAACCAAAAGGCTCCACCTATTGACACCAATTCCTACCTCATCTCTAACATGTAGTGAGTAGCCAGGCCTCAAGGCCTAGCAAGGACCATTTGGGCTAAATTCTCATGTACAGGGGAGCTAAGCAGGAGACATAACTAAAATCCCTAGTATCTTTCTAAAAGCTACTTAATAGAGATTTTGCATTCTTCTTTTTTAATCATCATGGTCTCTAATAAAGTACCATGCTGATGGCAAATATTAAGTAAATGCTATGGAATGAATAAGGAACATTACTAGACCAGTTCACTGTACCAAAGTGAACTGAAAAAGAAGCAGGCAGGACTCCTGACAGGAAAACAAAGGCATCTGCTTAACTGAGGCCCCAGATGCTACTAGTCTGCCACAGTGCTGCCCTCTCAACCACTTTCTACCCGACTAGTGAACGTCACTGGTTGCACCAATACCAGCAACTATTATCAAAGAATGGTGAAAAGATGAATACATAGTCATAAAAAGTTTAAATACACAAGGGATGAATTTTCTGACAAGGTCATACTCACAGGAATATTGCCAGCAGTAGCCCCAGCTCCAAATCTGGCACCTGCATCATACCCTCCGTCCACCAGCACTGTTGAACCAGGTGGGTAGATGGGGCCAACTGGATAATAAGCCATGGGGACTGTAGAACCTAAAGGTCCAACAGCCACAGACTGGGCCATGGGAAGATACAGTGAGGTGCCAGGAAATGCAGCTGACATGGTGGGGACTGTGGCAGCCCCTGGGTGTACAAAGCTCGGACGATAGAGCTAGAAGAGGCAGAAGAGAAGGTAAAATGTTACTTTATGACATTCCTATTTCAGATTTCATTCCCATTTTCTCTTTAATGAGTCAATTCTTAATTCTCATTGTGCAGAATACAATCTATGAGTTATACAAGTTGCCCTTCTACTACCACTCAATAGTCTCCTGCTATAACTAATGTTAGCCTCAAGGAATGCAAATTCATCTTCAACCTGTGTCAGATACATAAAAATAATCTGAACTCCCCCAAATTAATGAACTATATATTGTTTTAGATTATTTACATGAGCAATCTCTTGTTTGTGAACAGTAAATATGTGGAATCAGACTTAGTTAAGGACTGAAAATGTGACCCAAAAGTATTCTCAACCAGCTCAAGTCTAGTAAACTGGAAGCACCTCTGAGTAGGCAGGTGGAGCATCAGTATAGGGTGGAGCCTGAGGAAGATGCAAGGTCTGAGGGTACACTGGATTCCCAGGAGGCTGTACAGGGTAGGTTGGCTGCGTTGGATATTGACCTGGAAGACAAGAAAAAGCGCATGTTCCCTACCATGCCCAGCCACTAAAATGGGAGAGTGCCTACTGGGTAGCTGACCTAGCAGGAGCAAGCAGAAGGGGATTTGCAGACTACTCTGGATGGCCTGATTCCCGGAATCAAGAAAGTGAGCATTCTATTTGCACCCTTATCACTGAAGATGTTAGATTCTAACTGGACAGGAAAGGCGCTCTTCCCACTATTATTATACCGTTGTAAGAGGAAAGTCCAGCTGGGCCCAGGTTCCTTCCAGAATGCATGACAAGTCTGGTCACCCGTTCTTGCCCATGTTTCAAGGGTACATCCTGCCTCTGCTCTGGGTAGTCGCTATAGGCCTGGCTGTAACTCGCTAAGACCTAGCGAGTAACGATGGTTATGATTATTTACCTCACAGATGCCTGCTCAAGGTCGACTTCAAATTAAAAGAGTGAATGGTGGAAGTGAACCTTGAGACCAGACAGGGTGAAGGGGAAAGTCTTGACTTGAGAAACTGAGGTCGTGTTCTACCAGACACACTGGTACCATCACAGGAACCGGGAGAAGTTCTGACCGCCAGCGAAGAGAAATGGAAAGCAACCCTTCAGGCCCTGGCCCGCCCACCAGCGCCCACATCTTTTCTAGTTAAGCCCGTGGGCCTGCCTGTGGTTCCGGAGCACAACACCCCGCCTTTGCCGGCTCTCCATTGGCCTACCCAAATCCCTGCTCTAGCTCCTCATTTGCTCCTGCAGATGTC
>NW_006430043.1:2921253-2927925 GCF_000325575.1 Pteropus alecto
AGGAGCGAGTAGCCGTAGTTTGGGGATGACGAAGGCGTCTGGCGCAGCCCTCAGGACTGCAGCCGGCCGAGGAGCACGGCGCAGCTCGCCCCAAGCTTGGCGTTGGGTGACCCTGAGCTCCAGGCCCGCTCGTTCCGGGCCAGCACCACTCCCCCCAACGGCCTTAGCCGTCCCCTGTCCTTGCCTTTGCTGTTCATGGTGGCTGCGGGTCCGGTTCGGCTCGGCGTCGCGGACGGTTATTTTTTTCGTCCTCTTCCTGTTCGTAGTCACTTCCGTGCCACGTGACGATTCGTCCTCCTAGCGTCACCCGATGCCCGAGGGTCGTTGCCACCGGAAATCCAGCCCCTTTGCCCGGCCTCCAGTAGCGAAAGGGAGGGCCCGCGTGGTCACGCCCACTCGCGTTGGCCCCGCCCAGTAGGTCACTTCCTCCAACCCTCCCACTTCTGTCCTTCGACTGGGGAAAAACCAAAAATATACGGGTACAGTTATTACCTATAAACAGGACCTTGTCTCTCGATTGCGCTATCGGAGGCAGAACCATTAATCTATTTCCAGGAAACTTGTTCCACCTACGCACATCAGCTCAAGGTCACCTCGACAGCCTTTCCACGAGAGGCATAGATTTCTACAAATTTCTTTACCTGATCAGCGCTCCCCAGACCTTGATCTATATCACTAGTTCCCCTCCTTCTAAACCCAACTTCAGCCTCAACTCCGTAAAGATTTATTTTGCCTATCCAACTCGCATCTATCCTCCGAATTAGACCATCGCTTGAATTTTTGCTGCCTTGTCTGTTCCACCGACAGGCTGTTGGTATTTGCTTATGTGTAACTGTCTCCCTCACCAAAAGGAAGGTCCTACTGTGCTGTGCCGTCCACAACAGCTAGCACTAAAACTGGCATACTCGTAGTACCCAAGGAGTGGCGGTGGCCCTATCCTTCCTTTGGCACCTGTTATAGGTGACCTGAGGGGTGCCTTGTTTTTATTTTCTCTGTATCGCTTCGCCTCTAACTCAATTGTCCCATAAAGGCAAAGATGCCATCCTTTAGGACAGCGATTAAGTTTTTCCTTCTCCGTCTTTCATTTTAAAATATCTGCTGAGCGCTTGCTATGTGCAAGTACAGAGATAAAGCTGCACAAGACTGTCCAATGTTATTTTCTCATGGAGTTTACATTATATATTGTAATAAGAATAGTATTAGAAAAGCATCTGAAAAGGAGGGATAACCCCTCAATAAACATTAGAAGGCTGATAAATATTTGCTAATTAATTAATTAAACCACTAAAAAGACTCCTACTCCAATTTAGTAATCCTTTGCCTTTGTCTCCAGAGTTGTATTCCAGTTTGCAGAGCACCCTTAAAACTGCGTGATTTCATGGGGTCTTCACAGGTCTTCACAACAGCCCTGTGTGGCAGGCAAGGCTTGTTTGAGCATGCTTGTTTTTCGAATGAGAGAAATGATTAAAGAGGTTTGCCCTATGTCACAAAATGAATAGGTTACAGAATCAGGTCTTGTGTCGTGGCCCTCAGGTTCCCAAGTCAGTGTTTTTGTTTTGTTGCTGGTTGTTGTTTTTTTTCCCCCCCTTACCACTTCACACTGCCTATCATGCCTAAAATACTCTAAAAGTCCAATGTCCATGACCTTTTGCTTTTGGACTTCTTTTAGGTTTGTTCCCCTTTCAATATATTCATGTTATTAATTTGGTTCAGACTAATAATAGTATTAGAAAGCTGATGTTATTTACCTTGTATTTCTGACTGTTCTTGAAGGCAGGCCCAGTGTTAGACATTCACTCATTCAGCACTTATTTGTAGAGTACTTAACCAATTCCAGGCACTGTTCTAAAACAAAACAAAGCCCTTGCTCTCCGGAAGCTTACCTTCTAGTGAAGAAGCTTGTAAAATTTTTTGACCAAAATCCACAGTAATTCACTCTAAATCATGACCCCGAATACACACACTTATTAACATTATAACCGAAACAAAATTTTATGACCTAGTACTTATCCTTCTACGTACAATGGACAGTGGTATTTTCTATTCTCTCCTTTTTTTTTTTTTTTTTTTCAATTCTGGTTGTGATTTCACATCCCCCTAACAAGTTAGGACCCACAATTTGAAAAACACTTTTTTAATGGACTATTATCCCCAAGGCCTTTGCAATCAATAATTGGCGAGTAAATGAATGAATAAATTCTTGCAGGTCAGATCAGCAAATCTTTTTTCCTGTATCCTAACTTTTCCAAATCAGATCTTAAATTGATTTCACCCCAAAGCCCTAAACTAATCCATCCCGATCCTTACCCTGTGCTCTGGGCCTCAGAAAATAAACAAGTGAAACTGTGAAAGAAAACTTCCTTTATTTCTCTTTCTGAGTTCGTAGTTATGAACTCTAGAATTGTGTTGACTATAGCAGCCTATGTCAATGAGAACTTAAGAGGTGAACTCTAAATCAAGATACTAGTTCTGGTCTTCTGTCAACAACTAACTGACTTTGGTCTTCATCTATTCAGCTCTCACTTATTCTCTGCTGTATATGAATCCAATACTATGCCACTGACTTTACAAATATTATCCATTTAATGTCCATAGTAGACTGAGGGAAGGTGCAGGTAAGGGAACTGTATTTCAGAGAGGTTAAGTAGCTGAACTAAGTTACAGAGCTGCAGAGTCAGTATTTGAGCATTGTTTTAAATCTGTTTACATTGTTTTTAATCTGTTGCCCCCCTAAGGATCTCGGTTTCATCATATGCCAAAAAAAATCACACAATTCTTGTGTCACCTCCAGCTCTAAATCTAGACTCTGTTTTAGGGAAGGAAAAGAGCAAAGACAGAGGGGAAGTGGGCAGAGCTGATAATCAAGTTGTAAATTCTGGTCAGGCCCTACCAGGTGTTAAGAATTCAAATATTTCTACTAAATGGTAAACAGCCATTGCCCCAAGCCTTCTCCCCAAGTACTCACCTTCTGCTCTAGCCTTCCATTAGATACCCGCACTCCCACCCAGAACCTCTCCCCGGTTTAATAATTAAAAGATTAACTCTTGACATCCAGGGAGCTTCCAGGACCTAGCTCCAGCTAAGGCAAGCTGCTTTCAGATTGATCAGTGTCCGGATGTTAGGTATTTTGCCTATCACCCTGGGACCTGGGCTAAGGGAAAGCCGAGGCAAAGCCAAATGAGATTACCAACAGAAATGGAAGGGTTGCAAGCCACTGTTTTTTCTGGCAAGTGGGATTAAGGATCAACCGGCCACTTTCTTGGACGGGAGTCAAGAGCATTTCTGTTTTTTGGTTTTTGTTTTTTCCATTTTCCTGGGTCCCCCAATGAGATGAAGATGTTAATTTAGTTCTTTATCAAACATCCTTTTTTGAATTAATTTAACAACTATTTATTGAGCACCTACTATGTGCCAGGCCCTGCGATAGGCATTAGGAAAACAATAGTGAAGAAGCAGGCTTGGTCTCTCCTCTCTGGAACTTAGTCTACCTAATGGAAGAGATAGAGAAATAAACAGATAATCATAATATAGTGTGATTAGTGCTGACACTAGGACATAATGGGGTGTTATAAGAACATATAGGTGAGGTACCTATGGTACTGTGGTCAAGGAAGTCTTCCTACTGGCAGTGATGTCTGAAATGAAATCTGAAGGGTGAGTGGAAGGTAAGCAAGTGAAGAGGGTTCCTCAACGAGGGAACGGTTTATGCAAAGGCCTAGAGGTGAGAGAATTTATGGAGAGGGAAGACAGGAAAACAGTTCATCGCGGCTGGAGCAGGAACTGGGGAGTAAGGACTGGGATGAAGCTGAAGAGGGAAAGAAGTGCAGGGGGCTTCGGAGCCCACGGAGGATCACATCTTAAGACACTGGATTCTATCCAGGGGCACTGGTTAGCCACAAAGACTTTTAGGCAGAAAAGTGACATGATCATGATTTTATTTTAGAAAATTCCCTCTGGCTACAGAATATAAAATAGATTAGAGAAGTAACAAGAGTGGAGGTGTGTCTGGGAGAACAGTCAGACTACAAATTAGTAATTTAGGTGAGTAAGGATAGTAGACTGTCCTGGGGAAGTGGCAGTAGGATAAAAAGAAGGGGTAGGGGGAATTCTAGAAATATTTAGGAGGTAGAAACAACAACAACAATATTGAGATTAATGTTCAGAATTGATTTACAGGACTAATGTCAGGGATGAAAGTTCTAATATAATAAAGTCCAAAAACAAATGATAAATTAGAAAAAGGTATTTGCAGTTTGTATCACAAAGGGCTAATCTCCCTGCATATAAAGAACTCCTAGAAATCAGTAAGTATATGACCAACCATTAAAAGTAGCAAATGACATTTACATACAGTTCACAGAAAAGGAAATACAAATGACTTCTAAATATATGAAAAGATGTTCAGCCTCACTCTTAATAAGAAGATTAAGCAGATTGGCAAAAATCCAAACATTTGCTAACTTTTTTTGCAGGGCTGTGGATAAGCAGGCACTTGAATTTACTGGTGGTGGGAATGTAATCGGTACAACTCCAATAGGGTTACTTTGGCAATATCTATCAAAATTACAAATTACCATTCCCACTTCTAAGAATTATTTTCACAGCTGTATTTGCACTCATGAGAATCACTGTACATAAAGTGGTTCGCTGCAGTATTTCTTGTAAGAGGAAAAGCTGAGAAACATGTTCATCAATAGGGAATATGTTCTTCAATAGAGAATTGGTGAAATAAATAATAATACAAATTGTACATCTATACAATTAAATAATGTATGGCTGTAATGAAGAATGAGAAAGCTCTCCAAAATATTTTTTTAAGTGAAAAAAAAGGAAAGGTTCAGAATACTGTGCTTAGCATGATGCCCTTTGTGTAAAAGAGCAGGAAAACCAAGAATATTCATTAGTATTTGAGTAAATAAATTCTGGAAGAGCACACAGCATACCCATAAAAGTGGTTACCGGGTGGGGTTGGGAGACAGAGGTGGGAGTGAGGCTTTTCACTATAGACCTTTAAAGTTAAAAAAAAAATTTGAACCATGTGAATGCTTACCAATTCAAAAAGTTAAAACACTGTTGGCACACTTATTAAAATGGCTAACATGAAAAACAAAATTTCAAGTATTAGAGAGAATATAGAGCTTCTAGAATTGTCATATACTGTGGGTAAAAGTGTAACACGGTACAACCACCTTGAAAACAGTGTGGCAGGGTCTTTAAAAATTAAACACATGCATACCACTCCTGTTTACCCAAGAGAAATAAAAGGATATGGGCACACAAAGACTTACACATGGATATTTTTAACAGATGTATTTGTAATAGCCCAAAACTGGAAACAATGTATATGTCCATCAACAGGTCAATGGATAAACAAATTATGGTACTGCCATACAATCAAAAGGAGTGAACTGTGGATCTATACAACAATGTGGATAATCTCAAGTATGCTGAGTGGAAGAAACCAGATTTAAAAAGAGAGTGCATACCATAAGATTTCATTTATGTAAAATCTTGGAAAATACAAACTAATCAAGTGATAAAGAGCAGATCAGTGGTTGTCTGTGTAAAGGGAAGGGACGGGGACAGAAGGGAGAGATGGACCCTGGGAAACTTTTGGGGGTGATGGACGTGTTCGTTATTTGATTGCAATGATGGTTTCGTGGGTGTGTACCTATCTCAAAATTTACCAAAATGTATATTTTAAACATATGCAGTTTATCAGTTATATCTCAATAAAGGTACTTTGAAAATAATATTAGGGTGAAGAAGAAGGAAGAGCCAAGGATGATGGCTAACGAACCCTTTCAATGCGCTTGGGCAAAACAGATGCTGAAAGGAAAATCACAGCAGAACTTGGAAAGTGCTACAATAGAGATAGATAAGCTGTGCTATAAGGGCTCAGAGAACAAGGGTGCCTCTTCCTGCTGGGCCCCCCAATCCCAGTTAATTAGGCTGACTAGAGTTTTCTTATGTACTTCATTGAGCACCTGCTATGTGTTGTGCTCTTCATTTATCTGACTGGAAAAACAAAACCACCTCCTATTTCCCAGCCCAAAGAAGGAGGGTGGAGGTTTATGGAAGTATCCAATTAGGCTCTTTGAAGCAGCCTTTTTAAAGCTTTGGCTGGTCTTTGTGTAACTACAGGAACAAGAATTACAGGATGCACGACTCAGAAATGGACCCTCCTTTTTTATTCCTGGAAAGTCTTTGTAAGAGAGGGACTAACACTGCTCTGCATAATAATAATAGGGCTACCTACCGCCACTGTAGCTGGACAGCCTGCTAAATCCTAGGGCAATATCACTTCTTTTTGAGTTCTGATCAATTTTTCTCAATTTGAAATCCCAAACCAGTGACCTGAGTCACAGCATCAGAATCATTTAGTGCTTCTTAAAATTGCAAAATAATGGGGTAATACTAACACACACCAACATTCACTGATTTGGGGGCTGAGATTTCATTTTATTCTTCGAGGAGTGTATGTGTGTCTATGTGTGTGTGTTGCCAAACATTACTTACTTTCCAAAGGGCATTTGGAAGAATAGGGTCTCATCTGCATCTCAGTCTAGCCAGGAGACTGGAAGGGGTCTGGACATGGCATGTGAGCCTCCCCTAGAAGATTCTGCTGAATGGACTGTGTGCCAAAGCTCATTGGATCACGTGCACTTTGAC
>NW_006430043.1:2927975-2930133 GCF_000325575.1 Pteropus alecto
AGACTTGGGGAAATGTACTTCTGAGGATAGCTGAGGAACCGGAGGGAGGAAGGGCCTGGGGCTTCCCAGAAGAAGCGGAGATTTGAAGGAGGAGTTCCTAGGGAGGGAAGCAGACCTGAGGACAGGGAGCCAGGTAAGGGTTTGGAGGTCCATCCATGAAAGGCTCTGACTCTTTAATAAAGATCGAACTTCTTAGCTGTTTTTCACTTGGATCATAGGGCAAGTTAAAACCAAAGTTTTACTGCTTTCCTCTTGCTCATTAGAATTCTCTTTACTTTTCTTTCAACTCTTCATTCAAGAACAGCCTTGTGTAGTCATGTTAGGGAGAATTCATAGCTATACCCCATTGTGAATTAGTTGTGTTTTAACTGAGTTCTAGGCTGTGGCTAGCAGCCAAGTGAGTGGCCCAGGACAGAATGAAACAAAGGGTCATGCAGAAGACTTGGGGGACAGAAATGAGACAAACGTTGCCTCCCATTCCACTACTCTGAATATATACTAGAGAGAGGTGACCCTTAAAATGAAGGGAAGTCCTGACACTTGGGTTTCATATATATTATCGCATTTAACACTTTTAAAAACCTAGGAGTAAGTGTTACACGTATTTCACAGATGGAAAACTATGGCTTAAAGAGATTGACTTGCCCAAGGTTACACAGCTAATAAGTGACCATGGCCAAATCTGAACCTAGATCTTTGGCTCTGACTGGACTGTAATGTCTCCTACTTGTGGCAATGGAAGTTGGCAGTCATAGCAGTTAATGGCCTGTCCGTGCACCAAAGACATTTGTTATTCTCTATGCTGTAGAACTTAGTATTACTTGATACTATCAAACTTACTTTGCTTCTGTAGTTCACAAAGATAATCAAGATATAAAAAAGAGGAAACAAAATCAATGGTTCATGGAAAACATTGTGAAATGTGTCTATCTTGGGAATGGTGGGTTTTATCATCCAGAGGACTTAGGAAGACAGAATATAAAAAACATAGAATGTGGAACAAAATTTAGGTTCTAGTCATGGTTTGCTCCTAATCAGCTGTTTGGCCTTAGACAAGTCATTTAACCTCTCTGACCTTCAGTTTTCTCATCTTGAAAATTATTCCTACCTCAGAGACTTGATGTGAAGGTCAAATCAGAAGATAAATGATAAATACATTTTGAGCTGTAGAATGCAACCTGTATATAGCTTAATGTAAGTATTAACTCTATCATATTTGCAGAAGCTGCCCTTGATTTGCAAGAAAGGACACGCTTTTTGACTACTTCCTGGGCACAATCTCTGTGGAAGCAGGAGTCAGGGGACTTTAGCCAAGTTAAGTGGATGGTGGTTGAATCTGCCAGTTTATTTCCTACTCTAAGCTTCCTTTCTCTCTTATCTACATATCTGCATGTCAGGAATAATTTTTTCCCCCTACAATATCGTTTTTTAATGGAAACTTCCAAACTTACTCAGATGGTAGAAAGGAGGGGGAAGGACAAAAGCCCACATTTCTTCAGCATTTCAATCAACAACCTCATTTTCTTCTAACAGTTGAAGTGAACTTCTTATGAATAATGGATAATGGCCTGATGAATATGCACACAGCCTATTATGCCTGTGAGCTTTGGTAAATAATTTATGAGCTAAAATGTTCCTCACCTTGTTACTGTACAAAAATTATAAAAAAACCCCCACATATTTACCCTTTGAGCTGGTAGGGTGATCTGTCAGAGTGACAGCAGCCCATCAATACAGTTTTATATCATTTATAAAATTAAATTAAATATACTAAAATATATACATTTCAGAGTGGGAGGTCTGTAAAAAATGGAGCATGCAGAGCCACACTCCTTGTCACATACAAGTTTTCAAAAACTCTGGCTTCATCTTCAAATATCCCTGGATTGTTAACAGCATTCAGGGACCTTCTCCTTCATAGCCCATTCTTGTCACAAGAACTTCAATATGACCAGTCAAGATGGACAACAGCTTCCCTGTTTTATGAAAACTGGCCGTCCACAACATTATAAAATTATAATGTTAACATTATAAAATTTAAAACACTAAGATTTTTTTTTAAATCCTAAAAGCTTTCATAGAGAACGACCATACTACGCATAGGTGGGAAAAAAACTGGTTGAGAAGCACTTGCCGTATTTCCTTTCCTCACAGCTGA
>NW_006430043.1:2930155-2933422 GCF_000325575.1 Pteropus alecto
CCCTGCTGTATCATCTTTCAACTCACTCCCACCTGCACAAGCCTCAGTCCCTTAGCAACAGCAGTGATGTCTTTAATCTGGTGATTGGAGAGGGGGAGGGGCAAGATGAACTGTAGAGATAAGGAAGGTGTTTGGAAAAATATGCACAGATCCTGGAGAAATTTGGTTGCTCCACAAGTTTTGAGGACATGGATCTGGGTCAATTCTCCAGCCAGGAAAGATAGGACCTCAGCAATCATCTACTTAGATTCCAAGAGTTTTCTAGGAATAAAGTATGTGCCAAGGGAGACTCTTACTGTCAACAGAGTATCCCTAATGAGCTGGGTGCTTAGAGAAGATCAGGCAAAAAAGGAAACAGAAGGCCCTGCCCCATATCTGTGGGGTAAACCAGTATATTCTCAGGAAACAGAATGAATGGCCTATAAACAAAAAATTATATAATGAAGTTACTGGAACAACGATGTAATTAAAATGATAATATTAATTAGGACAATATTCAAGAAGGTTTCTTGGAGGAGGTAAATCTTGATAGAGTTTGCAAAGAAAGAAGGAATCCAATTAAATAAAGGTATATATGGCCAGGCCTTCCTGATCTGGGCCCTGTCTATCGTTCCAACCTCATTTTGTGCAATTCTCCCTGTCACTTGCTGTATTCCAGCCACATTGTTCAAGTCTCTTTCAGTTTCTTGAACACCAAGTTCTTTCCTGCCTCATTGCCTCTGCCATTGCCTCTGTTCCTTCTATCTCGTACTTATTCCATCTTTTAAACTTTGCCCTATATATGTATGATGTCCTCAGAGGTCTTCTCTGCCTCTCAGTGTTAATCTCTCATATCACCTTCTTGTTTTCTTAATCATCATGTGTTTATTTTTTGTTTAATGTCTGCTTCCCCGGTAGACTATATAAATTCCAAGAGAGTAGTCTGTTTTGTTTTCATTTGGACACTTAGCAGCCAGCCCAGTGTCTGGCACACGATAGATAATAAATATTTGTTGAATAATGTAGACTCAAAAGGCTTGGGAAGTGGGTGCGAAGGAGGAAAAGAAAATGTACTGGGCTGAGGATAGTGCTGAAGAATTTTATTTAGCATGAGAAGCAGAGGGAAGCCACTTGTGACATCTTCTCCCCACCCACCCACGGAAATATTTATATTGTTGGCTTTTTTCTGATTATAAAATATAAACTTATTCTAATAAGATTATATTGCAATATTGTATAAAAAGACTATCATACGTATTGGCGAGGATGTGGAACAACTAGAACTCTAGTGTTACTAGTAAGGATATACATTGGTTCAAACATTTTGGAAAACTATTTAGCAGTATCTACAAAAGTTAAACATGTAAATCAAACCTAGCAATTCCATTCCTCAGTATTTACCCAGGAAAAATAAGTGCATATATTCACCAAAAGACTTGTATAACAGGGTCCATAGAAGCTTTATTCATAAAAGACAAAAACAGGAACAGCCTAAATACTCATCAATAGTAGAATGAATAAATTGTAGTGTAATTATGCAATGGAATATATGAGCAATAAAAAAAACAAATAATGCTGCTAGATCCCACAATGTGGATGAATCTGAAAAAACATATGTTGAGTGACACAAAAGAGTACATACTGTTTGATTCCATTTATGTGAAGTTCAAAACCCAGCAAAACTAATCTATGGTGATAGAAATCAGAATAGTAGTAACTGGGAGTTTGTCAACTCTCGAGGAGTACAAGGGAGCCTTTTCGGGTATTGGAAATGCTTTGTAATCTTGTCATGGATGGTGATTACATATATATGTAAAAATTTATCAAGGTGTACATTTAAGATCTGTGAATTTTATGCCCCAATAAAAAATTAAATAAAAAATAATATTCAAGCAATGCAGAAATGTATAGAATAGAAATTAAAGGTTTCTTTTACCCAGAGAAAACCACAATTAACATTTTGATGTATGTCTCCCCGAATCCCTTTATCATGTCCACTTCTTTCTTCACACAATCCCTGATATCCATGTCATTTAAGGAATTTTATCTATCCATATGTAGCACAAACCAGTTACACAGCCTAAGTGTTTCTGCCTTCACATTAAGAGATTCAATAGCAATACTGTGCCCCTTCACATAACAAGCTGTAGGAAATACAAAAATGAGTTAAGTCACAACCAGTGCTGCTGAGGAATTTATAGTCTAAGGGGATGGACCACAGGGACTATCGACCAAACAAAACCCCCAAGAACTATAATACCATGACATGTATTAGAGTTTCACAGGGCCACTAAAATGGATTCCAACTATTATACAAGTAATGATACCTTACAGTTGTATAGAGCTGACAATTTTCAGTGTTTTCACATACAGACTTACCATTAACCTAAGAAGTTTCAACCTTGTGAAGTACTGATTATAGACATTACTCTCATTTTATAAGTAATACAGGAGTTAAATTACTTGCCTGGACTGCTGGTGGAAGAGTTGGGATTAAAATCTAAATATTCTGACTCCTAATCCATTGGTTGCTCATAAATCTGCCACCAGGGTTATGTCCTCACCCCCAGATGCAAACGGCCAGCTGATAGGACGTGAGCTCTGCTGACCAGGCAAATTATGATGATGCCAGGCTTCAAGAGGGAAGGTTCTGTGAGCAGAGCCCTGGATGTGAGCAAGCCGCATATACTTTTTCTGGAAAAGTATATAGTGATGATCTGGAGCCACCTGGTGCTGCTCCCCTCTCTTCTCTTCTCCTCCCCTGCAGCATTCTTCTACCCCTGGGCTTAAGGAACAGTCCGGGGAGGGTCCAGAGCTCCACTTCCATCCTTCTCACACTACCTTTCATTTATGCCTACCTCATCATAAGACCACCAAGATAGTGGATGGAGCAGCCTAGACTGACGGCAGGCTGTCTCAATGTTGGAATCCACTGTTTACCAAATTTACAGAGCCTGCAATTCTCCCCAATTCTCTCCTCATCTCTTCTCTTCCCCTTTGTTCTTCCAACTCCTTACTCTTCCTTTTGTCAGCTGTTTCTCCGATCTGCTTTCAGTCAGCCTCTTCTTATAACCTTCCTCATTCCCTGCCTTCTTGAGCCTCTAGATAAACCCAAACCTCCTCACGTGTCATCACCACCACCAAGCCAGACGTTTTTCCTCCATCCCAGAGAACTTTTGTCTATTTTTTACATTTCCTTGTCTGCTTGGACAAGACGGCAGCCAAGCTGTCTTTGGACAACACAGCCCACAAGCGCTACTGAGGTGGCGGCGGTGGGGGTGGGGGGTA
>NW_006430043.1:2933443-2934161 GCF_000325575.1 Pteropus alecto
AGACATTCGACGCTGGCTGAGCGATGTCTGAGCTCCTCTTCCTTTCCCGCGGTAGAGTCCCGGCCTGGGGCTTGGGAATGGACACGAACTTGACTTTCAACGTTTAGAAAGGAAGATGACTGACTAACCTAGAGAGGGAAATGCGGTTGCTGGGAGTCACCGCTGTTACCACCCAACCCTAAGCTAAAGGGAATGTGGCATAGGGTCCCCAGTCCGGACTCCCGTGCGCCTGCTCCCACTCTCGCACCTTCCAAAATGAAGACTTCAAGCGGCATTTCGGAGGGGGCTGCGTGACCTGCCGCACCGACCCTCCACTCCCGTGCGGGGAGCGAGCCTGCGGGGCCTCCCAGCGTGGGTAGCGGCTGAGGGTCCCCTCCCCGCCCCCATCCCTGGTTTCTGGCTCCCCGATCCCCTCCCTTCCCCGCCCGCCCCCGGCGGCTGGCGAGCGCGGTGCAGCATGCGGCAAAGCTCTTTGCATAAATTATGCTCATGACGCAGTAGCTAAAAAAATCCAAGTAGCAGAAGGAGGGGAAAAAAGGGGGGGGAGGAAAAGGGGGGGCTGTGGAAGAGGGAAAAGGAGAAAAATATATATACCTGAAAAAATATATATATATACCCCAGCTTCCCCTTCCCACTCCGCGGCCGTCACCCCTGCCGCCCAGCGTAGCCCGTGGAGTCCCCTTCGGCTCTGCCCCTCCCGGGCTGGGGGCCCGGGGGC
>NW_006430043.1:2934476-2951182 GCF_000325575.1 Pteropus alecto
GATGCTGGGCCCGGCAGCAGGGAGCTCTGGGAGTGGGACAGCGTGCGGCCGCCCTCCTGGGAGCGGGAAGCCCAGGGCCGCGCCCTCGCCCGCCCGCCGGCCGGCGGGGACCGGGAAGGGGTGGGGGCAGCCGCCAGGTAGACCCCGTAGGGAGCTTGCACCTGGCCCCTCCCGGTTTCTGTCCCTGGAGCCAACGTGGGGTACAGACTGTAGAAGACGTTCTATATACAGATCCCGTGGCGACCAGGAGCGGATTCTCGCCCCACGGGAGAACCTGGGAGCCTGGGTTCCCGGCGGTTACTGTCGGCTTAGGAGGCGAGGGCGACCTGTTACAATTCTCTCCAATCGCAATACACCAGGAGGACTGGTGGGACTCCGGGTTAGGGACCCGGGCGTTGCTGGAAGGGTGGGGGAGTGGTGGGCGGGTCACCATTGAGCAGAGCATGAACACTTCATAAATATTTAATAACAATATTATTATTAATACATTTTCATAATAATGGGCCGATATGTGCTCCCTGGGCATTCTCATCTGGCAAGGCCAAGGGTGCCTTGCAATCTTCACTTTAGCGTTGGGATCTCTCACGCAGCTGTGATTGGAAGCCTAAAACCTGCACAAAACAGCCTCTACTGAGGGGCAAGGGTAAATCAAAGACTGTCAGGAAGCCTTCCTGGGCAAATGAAAAAAAGCTCTTTGCAGAGATTTTATCTTTATCTGCTCATGTGCTCTGAGTCTCTGTTCTGAAAGTAGAAGGCTGGTCTTCAATTGTTCATAGACGTTTATCTCTCCTCCCCTTTCTTGGGAGTCTAAGGCAGCCAACATTGACAAGCATATCAGCGGTAGAACTTTATTTGTTCACTTGTCCGAAAAAAAATACCCACTCTGTGCCACACACTCTGAGCAATACAGATAGAACTTCCTCTGTCTTGGAGTTTCCATTCCAGTTTGGAGGGACAGGCAGATCATAAACATGAAAACAAACAAGATAATATCATGTGGGGGTGTGCGTTTGTGTGTGTGTGATAGGCTATTTCTTCTCTTCTTGAAAGTACTCCCTGGCAATTAAGAAAAAGTGAGTCAGAAGAAATTTGCTTCCCTGAGGGTTCTCTGCATTATGAAGGAACGTGGGCTAAGATAATATCCCCCTCCCCAAGATTTACTCACTATAAAGTCATAATAGTAATCTTTTACATTTTTTATAACACTTTACAATTAAAAGCATTTTTATATGCATGCTTTACTTCAATTAAAAATAATAACAGTAACATAACAAACGATTATACAATGCTTGCTGTGTGCCAGGCCCCGTCCTAAGTGACTTACATAAATGTTATCGATTTAATCCTCACAGTAACCCATGAGGTGTGTGCTATAATTTAGCCCCATTTTATAGTTAAGGAAACTGAGGCTTAGAGGGGTTACCTGAGGCAGAAGCAGTACTCAACTTGGGTCTTCTGCCTTTATGGCCCAAGCTCTTTCTGTGTCAAAATGAAGATCAGAAAGTCCACAAGAGGGAGTGAGACCTGGGAGAAACTGGCCAAGGGAGACAAGGTTTGGGATTGAGGAGCTGGACAGGCATATTAGGAAGGAGTAAGTGTGGTCAGGGTTCTTCAGAACTCAATCTTACTTCTTTAAAATCATTCTTTAAGTCACCCTAGTATTGGGAATGGGGGCAAAAAAAAATTGAAATAGGATATGTGTTTTGAGGAGAAGATAGGAAATATGAGAAAACTAAGTAATCCGATTTCTTACTTTGTATTTTCAGCTAATATTCATAACCTCCTGTTACGTACTAGGTATTATAACCTCTTGTTATGATAATAAGTGGACCTACATTCTTGGAGCTTACAGTCTAGTGGGGGAAGACACCTACTTTTTATTTTTTACATTTCATATGCTCCCTCCTATCATCCTGCCCAGAATTAATCAAGTTTGGGCATAAGAGAAAGGGAGCAGGAGGAGAAACTAAACCTAAATTTGTCCTTATTAAACAAGTCTTCACTCACATGCCTAAGATTATAAATGGTAGGTTTGAAAGGGAAAATAAAGTTATTCACTGCTTTTCAATTTTTTTCCCTTTCCCTCCCTCTGGCCCATGTGTGTGCCTAGCTGGTCTACCAACCACATAGCAAGCCATTATTTCTGCCCGTGGATCCAGGGTCTGAAGGGGAGGATCTGGAGCAGAACTGAAAGCTTCCACTTCCCAATGTGTCCTGATCCTTGGGGGCCAGAACAGTCCCCATCCGCCTTCCTCCCATTTACAGAGAGAAGGCTTGGTGTGGTGTCAGAAGGCTAGGAGTCTGGGGCAGGTAGACACACTTTGAAATTTGAATCAGCCACTGACTCTACTATGATCCTGGTCAAGTCACCTGACCTCTCCCAACTTCCATTTCCCTATAGATAAAAAATAGAGATCATAATAAGAGCATTTTACTTACATGACCTCATATTATTATAACAACCCCATAATGCTTGCCCATTTAATCATCATTTTAAAGATAAGGAAATTATGCTTCAGAAAGATTAAAGCAGTTGCCCAAGACCACAAAGCTATTTAATGGCCTAGCTGGGGCTTGAATCTAGGTTTCCTCCAAAGCCTATACCCTTATCTCTCTTTGATCCTCAACTTTTTTATCTATAAAAATGGTGATAATAATAGCTAATTGCTCTTAGTGTTCTGTACAGTAATTCTAAGGTAAGCTCTCTTATTATTTATCCCCAAGAAATCAGAAAAGTAACCTGCCCACATGTGGACAGTCACACAACTGGTCAAGCTTTAGTATGTGTTTGCTCCATGCTCTCTTGAAGTTGGTGTCAGAATTGAATATCTTACAAAATTTATCGCAACACTATTCCCATTTCAAGTATGGCAACTGAAGCATACATAGAGAGGTTAGGTCGTCTCCTAGGGCTTCACAGCTAAGAAATGCTGAAACTGAGAGACGAACCTAAGTTCTTAAGTGCTACACTAAATTGAAATGAGATAATGTATGTAAATTTTTATAATAACTGCCGTTTTCTGAACACTTATTATATGCCAGACATCAATCTAAATTTTTTAAATGCATTAATTTATTCAATTCTCACAATAGCCCTATGAAGTAGGTGCCATTACTCTCATTTTTATTGATGAGGAAACTGAGGTACAGAGGTTACATTGTATGTCCTGAGTCCCACAACTAGTAAATGTTAGAGCTGAGAATATGAAAGAAAGCTGTCTCCAGAAGGTGCTTACTGTAATACCGTGTGTAAAGGGCCTGGGTCCCAATAAACCATCAGTGATTATTATTCTTCAACAGGTGGGAAGGCAAATCTGTGTCCTGGGGCCAGAAATGGAGAAGGGTGGGAGGATATGCAGACAAGCCATCAAGCAATGACAACTTGAACGAGGTAGCAGCCCGCCTGGAGTCTGATGATTTAAGAACAGGGCAGGTAATATTTGTGTGCTAGAGGGGATGTGGTATTTCTTCGCACCAGGTACTAAAGTTGTGTGGACAGAGGTAGTAGTGATAAGAAGTGGGAAGATTCTGGGCATATTGGAAGGGAGAGCCAACAAGGATTGCTGAAGGAGTAAATGGTAGATGTAAGAGAGAAAGCAAGGGTGTTGGCAAGATTTTTGGCCTGAGCATCTGTGAAAAATAAAGGCTGCCATTTGCTGAAATGGGGAAGGCTGCATGCAGATAGAGCAAATTTGGGGGTGAAAATCAGGAGTTTGCTTTTGAATATGTTGAGTATAAGATGATGTGAGCAACCAGTAGGCTGTTGGATATGTGAGCATGAAGTTCCCAGATGAGATCCAAGCTGGAGATTTAGATTTGGTAGTTGTCAGGCTGGGGAGACCGTCTGTGGATGAGGGGAAGAGTAGATTGTCTGCCCTATTCAGCTCAGCCCCAACTATCCCTCTATACCAATCTTTTGCTTCCAGTCCTTGTGGGCCTACTTGAGTGACAGCTCTGCAGGAGGCAGGTGGGTACACAATTTAAATACAAAAGTTATATGGAACTGGAGATACTGATATCTATAAACAACCTAGCCTGAGAGAATTGCAATGTCAAAAGTTTGAAAGGTAATTTCTCATAACAAATGTGACTCTTTCATTTGAATACCGGTAATATTAATTTCAGCTCAATCAGCCATTCCTTGGAGTCAACTACCTTCACACAGAGTACCCTCTACCCCGCAAAATGAGTGTATAATGAGAAGGTATTTTACACCTCGAAAACCTCAACTACATTAAATGTTAACGGAGTGACTAAAACCACAGAAATGAGTCTGAATTAAAAGTCTGAATCCCATGTAAATTCCATTTTCCTCTACATGGCACAAGATTCTTATACATAAAATTTCATGTCTGAAACACATGCTCCTCTAGAACTAGGGGAAAGGAACACACAAAACTTCATTGAGAATCCCTTCTGTGGATCCTCCACCATTCTCTGCTCATCCACAGTGACATTTAAACATACTGTATTATAGTTACCTTTTTATTTCCTTGACTCCCTTATTAGACTGTAGAATTCTTGACGAAGCTGGGAAATGTGTTTTTCCCACACTGTTTCCCCAACACCTAGAGCATAGAAGCCGCTGAAATATTTGTCAAATAAACAAAGGACAAAGCATTTCAGGATTTTTCCTACTAGGATCTCAGGCAATCCTAGGGTGTTCTGATCTGTTTACAATTTCCCAGTGCTCCTCCTGGATGTCTTGGAACATCGCCCTAAGCCCAAAGCAGTTCCCAAAGAAGAATGATAAGTGGAACCAGGTCCTCTAACTCATCTCAGTCCGCTCTGCTGAGAGTCCTGGATGGTCCTGGATCTCTGGATTTTCAGGCCGTAGGCAAATGCTTCAGCACTCTCAGTTCTTTCTCTCCCCGAGATTTCCTGTGTTTTAGATGTTAGCACAGGAAGGCTGGGGTAAGTGAGTCATCCGTTAGCCAAGCAAGGTGCCATGCCAGGTTTGCTTCAGGAGTTTTTCAAACTCAAAGAGAAAGAAGGCAAAAGAGGAGGCTCTGAGTGGGCCCTGGCTCCCTTCCAGGATTTAATGAGAATTGCACAAATTATTTTTACTATTATTTAAAATGTTTAATAGTTTTAAAAAATCTTTTCTTTGAGAAATTTATTCAAAATGCTAAATTTTCATTTTAGAACTTGGTTTATATTTATATAACAGAGTGCCCTAAATTGACGTTCGTCAGGATACCTTTCTCTAAGCCCTAGTGGTTTCTTCTCTTATCTTTAAAATGTATTAAGTAGCTTTTTATTACATTGTGATTCTCAAAGATATTCAAGAAAAACATGATGACTAAAACATCTACAAATTCTTCTTCATTTCTGTTATAGTGTAGCAGTTTATCGTCTAACTAACAGTGGTCTAACTGAGTAAAACTGAGTTTCTTGTTCTCGGATATAGCTGACTGTAACTCATAAAGCAACAACTGGCTACAACTTAACCACTTCTTCATTAACAACTGTAGCTGAGACAGGTCATTCTTTGACCTATACATTTTGACTACTGTAATTTTGGCCTCTGAAGAAGGTCTTCTTTCTCTTCAACCTGCTTTACCAATTTTGCCTTTTCTTCATTTAATTCTTGTTTGGAAAGCTTCTGATTCACAAAAACATTTTGGAGACCACTGCATGACCCACTACCAAGTGATTTAGGTTCACGTGCATTGACATTTTTGAATATATTTTTCGAATATATATTTTCTTCAAATTCACTGTCTACATGTTAAAATTATTCTTTAAATTCTAGTTTTCTTCTGTTGAAGATGCTGGTTTCTCTGAAAAGTTCTGATTGTTTTCTTCATTTTCTAAGACGTTTTACCATTCTGTAACAAGGATTAAATGAAGTTCTTATTTTCCTTGAATCGTTTTCTAAGTGTTACTAATAAGTTGCTTTTCGGAACTACTCGTATGGGGAGGTGGTGGATTAGCACAGGCCTGTGGAGTGCTGGGTAAAGTCACAGCTGAGTCTGATGGACTTTCCATCTTGGAAATCAAATCTTGGTTTATCTGTCACTGAGCCATCCCCAGAGAGTGCAGAAAGCCCATACAATGGAATATTATCGAGCTATAAAAAGGAATGAAGTACTGGTATATGCTACAACATGGATGAACCTTGAAAACATTCTGCTGAGTAAATGAAGCCAGACACATATTGTAGGATTCCATTTATAGGAAATATCAAGAATAGGCAAATCCATAGAGACAAAGCAGATTGCCAGGGACTGAGGGTGGCAGGAAAAGGGTATGGGATTTCCCTTGGGGATGATGAAAATGCTCTGGAACGAATAGTGGTGATGGTTGCACAACATTATGAGTGTGCTAAATTCCACTGAATTTTATATTTGTAAATGGTTAAAATGGTGAATTTTATGTTATATGGATTTTATCTCATTCAGTAAAAACACACAAAAAAGAAAACAAACAAATGACCCTGGGATGGCAGAGGGAGAGAAAGGGGAAAGTGGAGAATCTAGAACATTTCTCTGAGCTTTGTTTCCTCATCTATATGGTGAAAATAATGCCCCTGCCCCCAGCTGCTATGAATGATACATGAGTGTTACCTAAAATGCTTAGCAGAGTAGGCGCTCAAATGTTAATTGTCTTCTTTTCTATATAAGTGTTTAAACCTATTTGTCCCCTTTATTACCTTTATTTCTTTTGACTGTATGGTTTGTGGCTCCAGCCAGACAGCCTGTTCTTACAAGGGCTTCTCCCACTCCTCACTGCATTTGTCAGACTACTCTACCATCTAGGATGTTGTCCTGCCTCCAGTGTGAAAGGCCAGTA
Organism: Pteropus alecto; assembly: GCF_000325575.1. NCBI lineage: Eukaryota > Metazoa > Chordata > Mammalia > Chiroptera > Pteropodidae > Pteropus > Pteropus alecto. The sequence continues at coordinate 2,941,272 of NW_006430043.1, forward strand.
TGATCCTTGAGCCATTGCCACGGAATCACCTAAGGGGTGATTCTGTGGGCCCCACGTGCTGAATTGGACTCTCTGAGGATATTTGATCCAGAGGAAGCTGGGGGGATCTGTGTTTTTTAGTAAGTGCTCCAGGTGATGATCATGCACTTTAAAGTTTGAGACTACTGTTTTAATTTATTCCTGTCTTTACCATCCCTTCCAGGAAGTCTGCTCAGACTCCTCCCTTGAGAAGCACTCTGATACCCAGTGTGCTCCTTATCCACATCTGAGGTTCTGAGTCAGAGTCAGACTCTGGGTCAGGGTCACCTTGGGTCACCTTGGGTTCTGCTGAGTCTGCTCTCTCCCAGTGGACTCAGGAACGCCCAGGGACAGATGCCTGGCCCTCTCTTTCCTCTTGTTACCCTGGTGTATGTTCTCCTAGGACACTTTAAAATCCTTAGAATCCTGTTTCATTTATTTCTACAAATATTTGGGAGAACTTAGCTTCTCTCTCTTCCTACCATTCTACTTCCAACTTTTTGAGATGGTATAGAAATTGTATTACTGTCACATCAGCCTTTGCTTTTCCTATCTCATTTCACTCCACAGGATGTGCTAGGTGTGGGTTGACCCCAACCCCACCCTGACAAGTGACCATGGATCCAGGAGCTGGCCCAGAGTCATCTCTGACTGTCAATGAGCAGGTATCTTCCGGGTCAGGTGGGAGAGTGAGGGTAATGGACCAAGTGGTGTGGGCAAGTAGGAAGACCCCACAGAGCCCCTCATTGTTTCTTACCAAACTTCACGGTCACTTCACCTATCCAGATGTAGTTGCCAGTTAGGGTTTCTCAGAGGCTGAGTTTGGGGATTTAAGCTATGACTAAAAAGTGAAATTAAAATGTGCAAATATGTATAAGCTTACATGGGGAAAGATTTGGACATCAGGACATTGCTTATATATTTTTTCTAATTTTTCTACAATGACCATTTAATACTTATGTAGTTTTTAAAGGGAGAAAAAGATTAATATTTCCTAAAATGTAATTGGAGTGAAGTCTCTCATAGGTCAAGTTCGAGTGAAAAAGGCAACTGCTTTGGGGGGTTTATTTCACTCCAGCTCCCTAGATGGATCACATTGTCACTTTTTCCAGCCGAGGCTCTGGCTGGATCCAATTTTCAGGCTTAAGGAGTGTGTCGTGGGAGTGGTTTCAGGCACAGGCCAAGTGCAGGGGAGGCCCGACACAGAGCTTTTTAACGTACAGTGTTCTTGATTCTTGAATGGCCCAATTGGAAGCATTTCAGTGCTGCAGGTAAAGAGCTGAATGCTGGCTGTTTGAGCAGGGAAAGAAGATCAAGTGTTCTGAGGAGGCCCAGGGACCGCCTGCATCACTGGGACATGCAGGCTATCTTCAAGGTCAGAGCTGGCCCACAGCAGATGGCACAACTGGAGCCATAGGCTCACAGGGCACAAGCTCCAGTCCAGGGGGATGGGGTGAGAGGCTGCGTCTTCAGGATTCCTGACCCTTGTTTAAGGAAATTAGCTTGCAGGGAAATCTTGGCCTTTACCCTAGAGTTTTGGAAATAAAGAAATTATGAGCTGAAAAAGTTACTCAACATTATGGAGCATCTGTTTTCCACCCATTTACCTTTGAGGGAACTTCTATAAGGTTTCAGGAGACGTAAAGTGGGATTTGCTTGTTGGCCCAGCTTAAGCTGTGGATACTGTGTTAGGGGCCCTCACAGCCATACACCAGTGTCCTAGAGGCCAAAGGACATCCTTGCAAGGCTGTGGGATAGGCCATTTCCCACTCCCTGAACCGAGTCTATGAGAGGGAGCAAATATAAATATTCCCAAGTGGTCTGGCTCAATGGGACTTTTTCCAGCTTGTGTCAGGCCCTTCCCCCTGCCCCCCGGGCCTACTTTCTCCTAGCAGCAAATTCTCTGGAATCAAGGAGCTGCAGCTTGCCCCAAGCTCTGGAATTCTCACAGAGCACACAGTCGCTGGGACAGGAGGTCTTCATCCTGAGGTGCCATTTCCTCTCTCCCCCAACCATACCCAGAGCTCTGGTTCCCAGGGAGGTCTATATCATCCCCTCTCCCAGCAGTGATTCCTGTCCTCTGTTTGCAGGTCATCGTGATGTCAGGCCATGAGACCATCCGTGTGCTGGAAGTTGGGGTGGATGCCCACATCCCTGCTGAGGAGGAGGGCAAAGGACTGGAGGGTGTGGCCAGCGATGGCTCCCAGAGCAGAGGTCCGGCTGAAGCCAATGTACCTGCTGACGAAGCTGGGCCAGACAACCCAGACTCCTCTGCAGAGGCAACTGGTACGAGCCCATTCCTCCCATCTGGCACTGCTCCACCTGAGAGCCTTTCTGTGGTTCCCTGGGGAGTCAGCATAAGTCCCTGGGGCCTAGGTGGCTTTAGAGTTTTATCATCTTCCTTTCTACGGGACAGCCTCTGGCCACAACTTATACTTCCAGTCAACTTCTAGGGCTATCCTGTACTCTTTGTCTCTGGAACTTTAGTTCTGGTTTCAGTCACTTCCGGACCTAAACTGGGATGAGTCAGGGTGAGATGAAAGGAGAGTGGCAGAGCTCAGCTCAGGGATTGAATTAACCTCAGAGAAGATTCATAATCAATAATATTATGATAACCATACATGATGTTAGATGGGTACTAGATTTATCAGGGTGATCACTTCATAAGTTATATAAATGTCTAATCGCTATGATGTATGCCTGAAACTAATATAATATTGTATGTCAACTGTAATTGAAAAATTTTTTTCTTTTAATTTTTAGAAAGGAAAAAGAGAGGAGAGGTTACTTGCCTCCACCCCAGACATTCTGATTCAGTAAGCCCAGACTAGGGCCTTGAAATCTATGCCCAGCCAGTATTAAGAGCCCACTGATCTGGTCTAATACCCATCATCCAATACTTAGACTCCTTTTAATGCCTCACCATATATTAAATAATAACCCCTCTCCTCATTGTTGTGTAGCTTTGAAGAGGCTTCCTGATGTGGGTCCCCAATACCTCACTAAATTAAGGCAGCAAGAGGAAGTTATGACCTGGCTGCAAAGCTTCCGTTCACAGAAAATTCCTTTAGAAGTTCATGGAAGCTGCTCTTCCAGACTTCAGACCTCAGGGACTGGCCGAGAATAGCTGCTTGACTCAGACAGCCACTGTGATCCTGAATGTGGCAAAGATATGTCCAATTTTCAGGGACCGTCATTTCAAGGACCGTACCCTGAAGAATCTTTGCCCCTTCCCCAAGCCAGCACCTGTATCCAAAAAGTGTCCTGAGGTGGGGTGAGCAATTATGCAGTTGCTAGATGAGCCAAGGGAAGCTGCTCCCATTGATTCTAGCTCCTTCCTTCCCTGACACATGTTCACTTTAGGCCCCTCTACTTACTATGTCATTGGTCACAGTATCCTATAAAGCCAGGAAATGAGAGACTGGTATCCACCTGTTTAGGCCTACATTTTCTTCATTTAAATGTGGGAAAAGACAGGCTTACCTCCTAGGTCTGGCACAAGGCTTTCTAGCCTCCTCTTCTCCCTACCAGTAGCATTTCAAAAGTTACTTGCTGGGCCAGGAGAAGCCAGTGATTGGTCTCCAGTTATGCAAAAACACAATATGGGGCTGAGAATTGCCAGTTCAAGCTACAGACAAGACAGTCCAGTCCCGTGACCCCTCTGCTCACACCAGGCTCACTCCTTGTCCTTCTTTCTCTCATTGCCATGTGAAGTGAAGCCACTCCCAGGAATCCCTTTGAGCCCTGCCCCGGCTGTCACCACCTTCAGCCAAGCCCCAAGCCAGCCTCAGACTTCTCAGACCCTGACATCACTGGCTGTACAAGCTGCCCCCCAGGTAAGAGCCACCCAGGGAGCTGGACAGAGAACAATGGGCAAGAGCAAGGCATAGGACTGCCAAGATGGGGTAGCCATGGGATCTGGGAACTTCACGAGGCAGCACAGGGAAGGGGCAGTGGCTCGAGGGAGGGAATCCCCTACTAGGCACCCCTGGCCTCTCCCCTGCCCCAGATTAGGCCCACTGAGAAAAGTAGATGTTATTTGCCAGGTAATCTCCTTGGGTCTAGCAAGGGTTGTAGAGAGCGCATTAACTCTTCATGCCTCAGGCTTTTCTGTTTCTCTAATGGCTAAATGAGTGGATACACTTGTCAGCCCATCTAGTGGATGCCTGAAAGAGTTAATGCACTATTCACAGAGTTCTCGTTTAGAGCCAGGGGACAGCCCTGGCAAAGTTAGAAGCTGCCTCCAGGATCCTCCAGGAGTACTGAGCTCCCTGAGACCTTTCGCTATATGCACAGATCTCCTAGGCATCCATTAAAGGTAGCGTTAATCGGAAATTCCCAGAGGCCTCTGTCGGCTCTTGACCACTTGGTTCCATCACCCCCTTGCTTCCTGGCCACAAAACACCGGTCCTGTGGGCAAGGGCCCAGGGAAGGCCTGGGAGGCAGCAGACTGTAGTGGAAGAGGCCCGTACACACTTTACTGTCCTGTGAACAGGGCCAGGCCCTGTCCTTGCTTTGAGATGCTTCTCTGAAGGCAGGATAGTCCGATCTAGGCACCCCTTTCAGGGTTGGACCTCTGGCCAGGGCGTATCTCTTCCCCCACTTCATGCGGCCTTTTCCCCACTGCCTCAGAATGCTTTGTTTGTGCTCAACTGGGTCTGAGAGACCCAGTGTTTGCGCTATCAATGTTGATTTTTTTATTTTTTCTTTTCTTTTTGAAATCTTGTTTGCTTTTGCAGGTCTTGACTCAGGAAAACTTAGCCACAGTTCTGACAGGAGTTATGGTTCCAGCAGGGGCAGTTACTCAACCTCTTCTTATCCCCATCAGTATTGCAGGTCAAGTGGCTGGTCAGCAGGGGCTGGCCGTGTGGACAATTCCTACAGCAACCGTGGCTGCCCTCCCAGGACTGACCGCTACTTCTCCTACGGGGGGAATTTTCAAGCCACCTTTAGCCAGTCTCCAAGGTAACGGCAACTCTCCCCAGGACTGCACCAGGCCCCTCACCACCCTACACTACCATTCCTGCACACGGGCTTGCCATGTTGGACTCAGAACCTGCAGCTCGCCCAGGGCAACAGCCTTGGAGTTTGGATCCAGTGTCCCAGGCACCCAGCCACAGAGACGCTGCACCAACTCAGGACTCTAGGCGATGACACCACGCTGGCCCAGCAGGCCTCTCTTACTTCAACCAACTGTCTGAGACTGCCCCTCTCCCCCCACGCCAGAATTCACCCCATGACCAGCCTCCTGAGAAGGACTGCAAGAAGATTCAGCTTCTGGTTTTGAACCTACACATCTCCAGGCCCAAGGGAGGGGGGATGAGAGAAGTTGGCATGTGCTGCCCCCTGCAAGGATCAAGGGAATCAGCTGCCTGTCCCCGCTCTGCCCCACTGCCCCAACCCCCTCTCATTCTTGTGCCAGATCCCTTGGGATTGGAGCTGCTCTGGGCTGCAACTAGGCATTTGAGCACCTTTGTCTCTGCCTTGCTCCATAGCAGCTGCTGTGCTGAATACCGCCCTTCCGGCACCCGTACAAGCTGCCCCACCGGTACAGGCCTCCTCGCCCGCCCAGCCCCGGCCACCAGCTCAGCCCCAGACGCTGTTCCAGACCCCTCCGCTGCTGCAGACCACGCCTGCCATTCTACCGCAGCCCACTGCTGCCACCGCTACTGCCCCCACCCCCAAGCCAGTGGATACCCCCCCACAGATCACCGTCCATCCTGCAGGCTTCGCATTTAGCCCGGGAATCGTAAGCCGCTGCCCTCACCCAGGGATGAACTGAATCTTGGGCCAAGGGTGGAACTGACAGGGGAGGAAGGAGGTGGAGGACCAGCCCCCTGAATATGGCTCTTTTCCAACACGTCAACGGAGATGGGCTCCCTCTGAAGCCTTCTCCTTGCAGCTGCCAATCCGTCCATCTCAAACAAGAGCAGACAACTTCTGCCAAGAGGGCTGGGCAAATTCTCCAGAACCTGAACCACTGGACCAGCCTTAGAGGGTGGGATGATGTCTGGGGACTGCAAACTTGTGAGCTGTCACTAAGGTGGAGCTAGAGGCTCACAGACCTGTGCCAATGTTGGTCCAATGTGGCTCCTGGCTTGGCAGTGGAGTTGTTAGATGTGGCCAAAATCACATCAGCTACTCCTGTCTAGCCCTTCTACCCTCCTAGGCCTAGCCTGAAAGATTAGCCAGAGTTACTCTTCCATGGCCGTGGCCCATCCTTCCCGGCTGACCCCCTGCAACCCCTAGCCCTAGATACTATTCAGCTAGTGGACATGGGCCTGCAGCCCACATTCATATCTGCCCCACATCCCTACCTCCCCACCCCAATGCCCTGAGCCCTCTTCACTCTGCCTTGGGCTCTTTCCTGTCCCTCAGCCTCTGAGCAAGATTCTTCTTCCACCCACAGATCAGTGCTGCTTCCATTGGGGGGCAGACTCAGATCCTGGGCTCCCTCACCACCACTCCAGTCATTGCCAACGCCATTCCCAGCATGCCAGGGATCAGCAGTCAGATCCTCACCAACGCTCAGGGGCAGGCAAGTGGTCAAAGCCAGGGTTGAGGGGTGGCAGCTGTGGAAAAGCTAGCTGGGGGGGCCAGAACTTGGGCTGAAGGTCATAGAAATTTAAACAGGGTGTCAGGCTGCTGTTCATATCTCCTGTATGGCAACTCTCTGCTGATGCTGAAGCCAGGCAGGGGTATAGCCACCACTCTGCCTTAGAGGTGCCCACTCTAGTTGAGGTGAGCACCCACTTCATTTATGGAGCATCCACTTTGTGGCCAGGCTCTTGCTAGGTGTTTTCTCATACACTATCTCACTTCGTTTTGAGTACAAATTTATTAGGCGGAGATTTTTATTCCCACTTTTTACGGGAGAAGACTGAGGTTCAGAGAAATTAAGCCACAGAGCTAAACTGTGGCAGGGTGAGGATTCACGTCCAGGTCTGCTGACTCCACACACCGACTTATTTTGGCTCCATCACAGCTCTGGAGATAGAATAAAGGAAACAGCTCTTAGAGTGCGAATCCTTCACTTTACTGAGGAAGAAATTAAGGCCCAGAAGGGTTAAGTGATTCATCTAAGTCCCTTCCTCTGCCAGTGTAGAGAGTTGGGTTGGGGGAGCTGGACACTGCCCTCACCTTTAGGGTCCCTGCCTTGTTTCCTCCCAGGTTATTGGAACACTTCCGTGGGTAGTGAACTCAGCTAGCGTGGCAGCCCCAGCACCAGCGCAAAGCCTGCAGGTCCAGGCTGTGACCCCCCAGCTGCTGTTGAACGCCCAGGGCCAGGTGATCGCGACCCTAGCCAGCAGCCCCCTGCCTCCACCTGTGGCTGTCCGGAAGCCCAGCACACCTGAGTCCCCTGCTAAGAGTGAGGTACCAGGGCTGGGGTGGGGGGTGGGGGCAGGCTGTACTATCTGGCATGGGCTGCCTGTCTCCAGATTGCAGGCAGGACAAGATTATTTTCTGAAGCCCATGGGAAAGCAGAGAATCTCCCAAAAGTGAGGGTAGGTTCCAGGGTAGAAAGCCCATGTGAGTCACACATGTTCTGCCCAGGGAAACAGCATCCCCCCCATCCCTCTTCCACATACACCCAAAACGTGTCTGTGTGCCCTCAGAGGCCAGTGCTATTCTGAGAAGGTCAGGAAGGAGGTGGTCAAAGTAAACCGGGCCTTAATCAGCTCCAGGGTGAACAAACTGCCAGAAAAGCCCTAGGAGGTTAGTTCTGCATCCCCTCCCTCTTCCCGCTTCATCCTTCCACCCCTCCACTCTGCACTGTGGCTTTGATTATTCATTTGTTTGTTTATTCTAGGAGCAGTTTTTGAGGGCTTACTATATATCAGGTGCTGAAGATATAGAGATGAATAAGATGCCCTTCCTAGCCTTAGGTAGCCCAGCATTGAAAGCAATTACAAGGCAGCCTGACAAAGACTATGATAGGGGCATGATAAGGGAACCCAGAGAAGGGAGCTATCGACAGACTGGGGATCACTGAACTAATCTAGAGGGATGAGTTGGATGAGAGAGTATGCTACCTTTAGGAAATCGCAAGAAGTATAGCACTCCAGAGCAGGGGTTCTCAAACCTGAGTGTGTGTCAGAAGCACCTGGAGGGCAAGACTCCCAGGCTGCAACCCAAAGTTTCTTATTCAGTAGGTCTGAGGAGGGGCCCAAGAATTCCCCTTTCTAAGAAGTTCCCAGCTAATATTGAAGCCCAAGGTTCTCAAATGTGATATGCTGCTTCTCAGCTTGTGAATAACCTCTAAGCCTCATCTATAAAACAGAGATTGTAAGAGGACCAACTGCAGAAGGTTATGAGTGTTAAAAGATATATTACACATAGGCAATTAACACTCTGGTACACAGAAAGCACTTGAAAAACGGTGTTTTATTATCACTATTATTAGCTAGTGAAGTGTCGTGGGGGAGTTCTTAGCAGAGAAATAGCTGATTAGATTAGCATGAAAAAAAATTCCCTTTGTTATCCAGGGATAACAAGAATGGACTGTGGTGAGACCTGAGTCGTTAAGGAGACAGCTTAAACAGTTCTAGCAAGAGACAAGGCACTCTGCACTAAGGCTAAGGCCCTGGGAAAGGAGAGGAAATGGACTTGAGAGCTATCAGGAGGTAGAATTCAGGGAACAGGACCCATCCTAGAGGAAATTTGAACTTTTCAGGAACCTCTTTAAAAAAAAAATACTAAAAATACTAATTTCATTTATTTATAGTTTCTTTTGATTATAAATGATAAATGATTTTTATAAAAATTCGAAGATTATGTGTAATGTAAAAAAGTAAAAATCTCTTCTAATTCCACACCCAGAGATGACTTCTGTTGACAACTTGCTTTATATGCCTCACGATTTTTCCCTGGAAATTCATATGTATTTTTTAAAGAAATTATTCCATAAAACTTTTTTCCACCTGATTTTTTTTTTTCCACTTAGCACTATGACTCAGTTCTTTCCATGTCAGTAGTTAAGAGATGACTTTACTCTTTTTAATGGCTGCACAGTATCTCTTTTTAGGGGGGTCCCAGATGTCATTCGCTGGTTCCTTATTAATGGACACTTGGGGCCTGGGAAGCTCTAGAATCAGATTTCTCCTTGAGGGCAGAGATTTGAAAGCAGTTATCCTAAGGGCAGACACTTGTTGGAGCTTTGACCAAGTATACTGAAGCTTTCTGAGCCTCTGACCTTCCTGTTTCACAGGTGGCTACGAGACTCTAGCTTGGTGGGTCAAGTTGTTGTGCTTATTTTGGAGGTCATTATCATTGGGCGGGTGTTGATAGGTAGCTTTTAGTTTTGCTTTTTGATAGGACACAGGTAGGAGTGTGCTGAGTGAATGTAAATTCATGCCCATTTTGGCCCTGCCTCTGGTCCATGCAGGGACTCCGACCCCCTGAGGTGGGCAGGTGGGCAATAGGGGCTTGTTGGCTCTCTTCTTATAGATGCAACCCATCCAGCCCACGCCAGCCGTGCCCCAGCCTGCTGTGGTCATCGCCAGCCCAGCCCCAGCGGCCAAGCCATCTGCCTCTGCTCCCATCCCAATTACCTGCTCAGAGACGCCCACTGTCAGCCAGTTGGTGTCCAGTAAGTGGCTCCTGGAGGAGGTTGTGGAGAAGGGGAGAGGCATTTATTCGGACACCTGACCTCTTTAGAAGCTGCTCTCCTTAATAGACTTCCTGGAGTTTAAACTGAAAGGATAAATACCCAATGCCAGGGACTGGCTTTCTTATTCCCACTCCTACTGAGCTGGATTCTAGGCATGATGATAGTGGAGGCACTTCTCTGAGAAGCCTAGCCATTGGCTGTCTCTCCTGTGATCTCTCACCTGGTATTTGAGGAATGCGTATGGCCAACAGATGTGCTTGGAGGCCAGGAGTAGGGAGAATGG
>NW_006430043.1:2951760-3000728 GCF_000325575.1 Pteropus alecto
GACTATGATAGGGGCATGATAAGGGAACCCAGAGAAGGGAGCTATCGACAGACTGGGGATCACTGAACTAATCTAGAGGGATGAGTTGGATGAGAGAGTATGCTACCTTTAGGAAATCGCAAGAAGTATAGCACTCCAGAGCAGGGGTTCTCAAACCTGAGTGTGTGTCAGAAGCACCTGGAGGGCAGACTCCCAGGCTGCAACCCAAAGTTTCTTATTCAGTAGGTCTGAGGAGGGGCCCAAGAATTCCCCTTTCTAAGAAGTTCCCAGCTAATATTGAAGCCCAAGGTTCTCAAATGTGATATGCTGCTTCTGAGCTTGTGAATAACCTCTAAGCCTCATCTATAAAACAGAGATTGTAAGAGGACCAACTGCAGAAGGTTATGAGTGTTAAAAGATATATTACACATAGGCAATTAACACTCTGGTACACAGAAAGCACTTGAAAAACGGTGTTTTATTATCACTATTATTAGCTAGTGAAGTGTCGTGGGGGAGTTCTTAGCAGAGAAATAGCTGATTAGATTAGCATGAAAAAAAATTCCCTTTGTTATCCAGGGATAACAAGAATGGACTGTGGTGAGACCTGAGTCGTTAAGGAGACAGCTTAAACAGTTCTAGCAAGAGACAAGGCACTCTGCACTAAGGCTAAGGCCCTGGGAAAGGAGAGGAAATGGACTTGAGAGCTATCAGGAGGTAGAATTCAGGGAACAGGACCCATCCTAGAGGAAATTTGAACTTTTCAGGAACCTCTTTAAAAAAAAAAATACTAAAAATACTAATTTCATTTATTTATAGTTTCTTTTGATTATAAATGATAAATGATTTTTATAAAAATTCGAAGATTATGTGTAATGTAAAAAAGTAAAAATCTCTTCTAATTCCACACCCAGAGATGACTTCTGTTGACAACTTGCTTTATATGTCTCACGATTTTTCCCTGGAAATTCATATGTATTTTTTAAAGAAATTATTCCATAAAACTTTTTTCCACCTGATTTTTTTTTTTCCACTTAGCACTATGACTCAGTTCTTTCCATGTCAGTAGTTAAGAGATGACTTTACTCTTTTTAATGGCTGCACAGTATCTCTTTTTAGGGGGGTCCCAGATGTCATTCGCTGGTTCCTTATTAATGGACACTTGGGGCCTGGGAGGCTCTAGAATCAGGTTTCTCCTTGAGGGCAGAGATTTGAAAGCAGTTATCCTAAGGGCAGACACTTGTTGGAGCTTTGACCAAGTATACTGAAGCTTTCTGAGCCTCTGACCTTCCTGTTTCACAGGTGGCTACGAGACTCTAGCTTGGTGGGTCAAGTTGTTGTGCTTATTTTGGAGGTCTTTATCATTGGGCGGGTGTTGATAGGTAGCTTTTAGTTTTGCTTTTTGATAGGACACAGGTAGGAGTGTGCTGAGTGAATGTAAATTCATGCCCATTTTGGCCCTGCCTCTGGTCCATGCAGGGACTCCGACCCCCTGAGGTGGGCAGGTGGGCAATAGGGGCTTGTTGGCTCTCTTCTTATAGATGCAACCCATCCAGCCCACGCCAGCCGTGCCCCAGCCTGCTGTGGTCATCGCCAGCCCAGCCCCAGCGGCCAAGCCATCTGCCTCTGCTCCCATCCCAATTACCTGCTCAGAGACGCCCACTGTCAGCCAGTTGGTGTCCAGTAAGTGGCTCCTGGAGGAGGTTGTGGAGAAGGGGAGAGGCATTTATTCGGACACCTGACCTCTTTAGAAGCTGCTCTCCTTAATAGACTTCCTGGAGTTTAAACTGAAAGGATAAATACCCAATGCCAGGGACTGGCTTTCTTATTCCCACTCCTACTGAGCTGGATTCTAGGCATGATGATAGTGGAGGCACTTCTCTGAGAAGCCTAGCCATTGGCTGTCTCTCCTGTGATCTCTCACCTGGTATTTGAGGAATGCGTATGGCCAACAGATGTGCTTAGAGGCCAGGAATAGGGAGAATGGGGAGGGTCAGCAGTCAGAGCTGGAAGAATTTGAAAACATACCTCTATCTCCAGACAGATTGGTCCAGGCCCCCTTCCCCCGATCTTGTTTGTCTTGGAGACAGGGTTAATGAGGATCTTAAGGGTGTGCTGGCCTTTTGCTAAATGTCTTCATCTTTCTACACCAGGCCAGGACAATGGACTAGATAAGCAGTGATGATTATCTGTTTTACACACTCACCTTTGGTTTCTTCCTCTGGCCTAGAGCCACATACTCCAAGTCTGGATGAAGACGGGATCAACTTAGAAGAGATCCGGGAGTTTGCCAAGAACTTTAAGATCCGCCGGCTATCTCTGGGCCTCACTCAGACCCAGGTGGGTCAGGCTCTGACAGCGACAGAAGGCCCAGCGTACAGCCAGTCAGCCATCTGCCGGTGAGTAAGGCTGCCTGGGCAAGGTCAGCACCTACTCAGGCATCTGGTGCCACTTGGTGTTCACAGGGACCTGGGTTTCTGAACCCTTCATTTTCCCTTGTTCCTAAAGGTAGATACGAATACCTGGAGTAGCCGAAGACTGATTAGGTCCTTCCGAGGGAGGACCCTCTGATATTTATCCTCCAATCCTGAGCATTTTATATGGTCTTTTGCGGGCAGAGATTTGAAAGCGGTTATCCTAAGGGCAGACATTAATCTATTCAGGAATCCTAGAGGGAAAGGAGTACAGCTTATGAAATTAGTCACAAAAGTACAGCTTATGAAATGAGCACCAGACGCTCATTCAGTTCTTGCTTGGCTCTCAACTATACCCCACCATCACCCGTATCCTGCTCCCATCTCACCGTCTTACAAGGCATGACTCTAAAGTCATGTAGCTGATTTTTCTGTGTGCATTGTACAACCTGGTTCTGGTGTCAGTATAATAGAAGGGGTTGCAGAGGGTTTCAAACAAGAATGAGTGCATGGCTCAGGGATGGCCGAAAAGTTTCATCTGCCTTCCAATTCCATAGATAGACTAGGGTGCCTATTAGACTCAGCGCCATGTTGAGAATTCTATAGTCACATTTGGGCTCAGCCAGAAAGAGCAGTCTGACTTAGAGTTGCTGCTGTGAGAGTGAATTTGGAGGAGGACAGCACGCACGACGTCCATTTGCCGTTTCTGGAGACCTCTCAAGTATGACTCCTCAAAGGACTTCACTCATTTGGGTGTGAAAGTTCTAGACTGGTTGTTCACAAAGCAGTTGCACTGTTATCACTATACTACTGAACTGAGGCCATGGAATAGCCCGTCTGTATGACCTGGGATATAAGACAGTTTGAGGAGTCTGGGCTTGACCAAACCAGGGGGATCCTGGTCGGGGTGGCGAGGGGAACATGAATATAGTCTCACCAGCCCTGAGGAGCAGCCCCTTGAGGAGAGTGCTTATACCCAGGTGTGAGGAATAAGACATTCTCACTGTCCTTCTCTGGGTTTGGGTCATCTACAGGTTCGAGAAGCTGGACATCACGCCCAAGAGTGCCCAGAAGCTAAAGCCGGTGCTGGAGAAGTGGCTGAATGAAGCCGAACTCCGGAACCAGGAAGGCCAGCAGAACCTGATGGAGTTTGTGGGAGGTGAGCCCTCCAAGAAACGCAAACGCCGCACCTCCTTCACCCCCCAGGCCATAGAGTCTCTCAATGCCTACTTTGAGAAGAACCCACTGCCCACCGGACAGGAAATCACTGAGATTGCTAAGGAGCTCAACTATGACCGGGAGGTCGTGCGGGTCTGGTTCTGCAATCGGCGCCAGACGCTCAAGAACACCAGCAAGCTGAACGTCTTTCAGATCCCTTAGGGCTCAGCCCCCAGCCCTGTGTTCCAGCACTTTGTATTTGTCCCTTGGCAACCAGCTGCAGCCACGGCTGTGACAGCACCTGTCAATCTGCCACGTGTAGCTGTGCTTGTCCTGGGTCTTGAGACTCCACCGTGTGCATGTGTGTCAGCTGCCTTCCGTCTGTCCCCCACATATTGCACATCGTGGGGAGGGCAGAGGGGCTCACTGAGAGTGTTAGGCTCGGAGGTGATCATGCCAAGGGAGGGGATTTGGCGTGTCACTTAAAGAAGCACTTTGGTAACTTGGTTTTTGAAGGGTGAATGCTGGTGGGGAACCAGAAACTCCCCACGTTGGGGGCAGGGCTGCAGCAGCCCCTAAGAACTGACCATTAGCTCTTGTTTCAGTGGCGTTCTTTTTCCACCCTCTCTTTTCCTTTGCTCCTCTGTGTGAGCGTCACAGGTACAGCAGCTTGTCCAGGAGAACCACAGCCTCAACCCCCATTGCCCGCAGGCACACTGTCCCCTGAAAGGACCCAAGAGACACAGTTCTGAAAGGTGTGATGTGCTGCTCAGAAGGCCAGACTCAGTGTCTGCCTTGACCTCAAGTCAGAAGGTTCCACAGTCCTGGGGCCAGAACATGTCATCTCTTCTCCCGCCTCTCTCTGGTTCCTTTGGGGGAAAATTGCACTGAAGCAGAACCTTTTCTTTTGTAATCCATTTGGAAGGAAATAGCAGTGAATTCTAGTTATCTTGGGGTTGACCTGGGTCTGTGGCAGGTTAGGAACATAGTAAATAAGGTCATCCTCCCAGATTTTAATCTAATCTCTGTTAATGACCATCTCTGCCCCTCCCCCGCTTCAAAACCAAACAAACAGTGTAGGTTAAGGAACTTGCAGCCTGGAAAATCTCACTGCCCACGTAAGCAGGTACTTTGGAGAAAAATGAGGAAAGGAATGCTGACTCTTTTTCTCGTCCTTGCACTCTCCTCAACCTAGGACTGGGCCTTTTCAGAAGGGGCAAATTAAACAATAAATCAGATAGCAAGGTCCTGGGGGAACGGCCAACATCTGGAAAGAGCTGATGGCAGCCCAGGAAGGTCTCTTGGAGAAGCTGACTTGACTCTATTTTTCTTTGTAACTTTAAGCCTTGGATACTGAAAGAGAAATCTTATTTCGTCCAGAGTCTTAGACCCTGTGTTTGTGTAAACGATACCCCCAGTGTTCCACTGAACCAAGAATACCGCCGGAGCAGGATGGGTTTTGCCTCTAGAGCGGGTAACTATGGCACATCGGGGGTTGGCATCTCATCCGAGCTGCTAAGAAAGTTTCCCAGCCTCACTGCGGCTGGGCAAACCCTGGAATTCAGCATGTTCCTCCATGAAGTCAGGAGAGCTCTAAGAGGTTTCTTAGATGAGCCCAGCCTTGCTGTGTAGACCATCCCTAAAGGACCACAAGTCACAGGGGTCAGTCACCCCCTGTCTTCACTACTCTTGTCCTTTTGTAGCCAGGTCTCCAGCAACTGTTCTCCACTGTACCTCACATGATACACCCTGAGGAAGTGACTGCCAGGCAAAGGCACGTCACTGCCTCTGCTGGAGGTACAGCCACCTGCTAATCTAGCTTCCTCTGGAATGCTGCTTCCTTTCCTGCCTACAACTGATCCCTCCCAGGCCCTACAGTGCCAGCGTGGCCACCTTCTTGGTAGCCCTGCCAGTGAAAGGACAGTTGTGTGCCAAATTGCCACACACACACACTCCCACTCCACTGCACTGGGACCAAGCAAATCTGGCAGAGTGTAGTTAAGTGTGAGGAAGGCTGCCCCAGCCTTCCAGGAGAGAATGTCTCCCAGGGGAAGTCTCCACATTCAAGTTCAGGATTATCGACCTATTTCAATGAGATGATATGCTCACTAGGGAGGGGCATGATAAACAGGTTTTCAGGAATAAAGTACCAGAGTTAAGAATTCAGTGATCTATACTTCAATAAATTAGAGAGATACAGGTTTTCACCTTCAAATACTTGCATTCAGATATGCTTTCTTTTTTGAGGAGACAAGTGGGTCACAGCTGGTGCTTTGGGAATAGCACATAATTCAGGGTGTGTCCGTAGCAGTGGATATGCAGGACACCATCTGCCCTGTGTCAGAACAGGAAAAAGATAATGAACTGCTGGTCTAAATTAGGTCTGACCAATGCTTTCTCAGCTCCTCCCTTGTCTAAATCTATCTTCCTAAGGCTGGGTTAGAACTAAATCGTTTTCTCCTCTGCACAAAGGATGGGTAGGTCTTTCAGAGGAATGATACCAGGGTCAGAATATTTGTAGGCTGAATTCTCCAGGCAGCAGAGTGCAGGGTGACCCTGAAGTGTGCCCAAAGCGGAACTCACCAGCCTGTGATCTTTGCTCCTGCTTCCCCACTGTAGAGCTCCCAGGAAGCAACTGTGGCCCTGAAGTGGGTTTTCTGTTTTGTTTTTGGTAGCATCAGGCTCTAAAGGGAGTTGATATAAATTTTGTTTTGGAAGCACCTTTCTGAACTTAAAGCCAGAGCTCAGTGGCTCCTTTGCTGTGGAAAGGCAGGAGAAAGAGCAGAACTGGTTTCACTGTTTGCATGTGGTTTTTTTGTTTCCATTTTAAATGAAAGAAAGACCAAAACTTTCTATGTCCTGGTGAATTAGCTGGGGCCTTTGACCCTGCACTACACATGGTATTTTATTCGGGTGGGGTCCAGGGAAAGAATTTGGCCAAATGGATTGAGGAACACATTTGAATTCAGAATGAGAGACCCTGACATTTTTGTGTTCTTAGAAATCCAGTCACCTTCCTATGCCTAGATTCCTTTGCTGTCTCAGAAGCCAGGCTCTGACACTGAGGTTCTGGCTGGCCTCCGGACATGGGCAAAACTTGCTGAGGGCTAGAGTGAGGGGAGGGGAGGGGAGAAGCACTTGATGTAGTCGTGTGGAATAAACAGTATTTTTCTTTTGTACTGGTCTGCTGTTTCTCCTTCACCTCTCAGGGTGGGGATATCAGGGACTCATGTCAGAGGCCAAGAACTCGTTTCAGTGAGCTGACTTTGTAGCCTGGAAAATACCATTGCAAGAGGGTGAAGGTCAGTGCCATGGACTCCCACTTTAGATGGCCCTGTCCCCAGCCCTCCAGCCACAACACTCTCCATGGGGTGCAGGGTCAAGGAGATATGCCCTTTCTCTTTATAGACTACCCTCCTAGTACCTAGGACCCCAAGCCCCCTTTCTGGCCCGTCTTCTTTGGGTCCTGACAACAGACTTGCTATTGGTATGCATATTCCCAGGCCTAAGAGGTGACCAAGGGGCAGCTCTTTGTCAGAGAGCTGGGTGGGCAGAGCTTGGGTATGCAGCCTGGAGTGTCTATACATATACACAAAACCTTTAGCAGTGTGAGATGGGGCTGCATGGGGAAGAGAAGGCAGGCTATAGGCTGGGGCCCAGGACTGGGGAATAGTCTAGCATAGAACTTCAAGGAGTCTTAAAAGTTTAAATTCAAACCTGGCCTTCCAGGTTGCTACGAAGGTACATTAAACATTATAGGTGACTAGATCATTCACAATTAGCCTAGTTTATACTTAATAAAATTTAGGTACATGGTAAGTGTGTCTTCAGTTTTGCTCTTCCCCAGGCCTGCAAATATTAGAGGCAGGCCTGATACTTGCATTTAGAGCGGCTATAATAAGGGTCTCTCTCTTTGCTTGTCTACATCCTAGGAGTAGGGTTCATGCCATGCTCCCATATGGCCCTCCCCCTTCCCTCCTCCACCTACCTGGTCTTGAGGTCTGGGCTACATAATCTAAACTGGTGAGAGCAGGGCATCATCTTTGATTCTACCCAGCCAGCACTTCTGAGGCAGGCACTGTGCTGGGTTCTAGATCACGCTCCACCACACCACCTCCACCCAAAGGACAATAGATATCAAAGATTCTGATGTAAAGCTTAAGGATTAGAGGAGCTTTACAGCACTCTGAAATAATAAGGCAAAAAATTAAACAGAAGCCAACGCTTACCTCTGCATAGATCTCACAACCCTAATATTAGTTGCCCACACTAGGCTGTGATTCCTCAGTACCCAGGCCAGGGGCACAGAGTAGGTGCTTGATGACTGAATGTATTTCCTATCCTCTCCTTCAAGGCAAAAATAAGAGCTGAGACCCTGACTTCAGGCTACTAGGAGAAAACAGATACAGACGGTTCTGCTTTGCTATGCAAGATTTAGAAGGTAATATGTGGGAGTGAATGGAATCTAAGTAGCAACTGGCCCTGACTGGAGAGAGGCGGCTCCCACCAGAAGATTCAGTGGAGGCTGTTATCTCTGGCTCAGACCAATTGAGTGTGGTTTCTGGCAGTTGGCCCAGGAAGGTTTTAAAGGAAGAGCGATGAGTTTGTGGAGAAACTTTAGTTCCTATTATCAAGTCTAGGATGTTCTTTTGGGTTTCTGGACCCAATTGCAATGTATGTATTTGTGAGTGTGTGTAGGCTTCTGCACACCAATAAGCAATTCTTGGACACCAGTAGTAGGGTGTCCAAAAATTCAACTCAATTCTGACACTATCTATCTGGAGATAGCATTTGATTCTGCAGATAAAGGTCTCAGTCCCACAAGACTACCCTCCACTTCAGACACCATATCCTGTGCTTCTGACCAATCAACTTCATATTGGAGGCACCAACGACCCCCTCCATCTCAGGATGCCAGTCGCAAGTTCAGGTTGTTACCTGTGATTCTGACTAAAATCAGAGGTTCCCACAATCCCCTCCTTGGATTTGATTAATTTGCTAAAAAGGCTCACAAAACTCAGGAAAACTGTTTACTTATTAGATTACAAAGAATATTAAGGATGCAAATCAACAGCCGGATTTAGACATGCATAGAGAGAGGTCCTGAATAAAGGGCCTTCTGTCCTTGTGGAGCTTGAGGCCTGGCACAGTTGCGCTAGTAAGTGTTCTGGTTCCCCAACTTGACTCCTTCCTTTTGAGTTTTTATGGGGGCTTTATTACATAGGTATGATCTTAACTCATTGGCTGTTGGTGATTAATTCCACCTGTAGTTCCTCTCCCTGCCCCGGAAATCAGAGGGTAGCACTAAAGTTTCCAACCTTCTATTCATAGTTGGTTCCCCTGGCAACCAGCCTCCACCCTTAGGTGCTTTCCAAAAGTCATCTTCATTAACATAAACCCAGTTGTAGTGAAAAAGGGCTTATTATAAAAAAGAAGACACCCATTTAACTTTTATGGCTCAAATGTTTTACAAAATTGTATCAACAAAAGATTCTCCCAGGGCTCTTAACTCTCAGGAGATTCCAAGGCTTTGGGGAGCTGTGAGCCAGAAACTGTGGATGAAGACCAAGTATATATGAGAAGTATATTTTGGTCATCCAAATGACCAGATACATATGTTAAATAAACAAAAATTCAACCGAGTGAATTTGAAGATCTGATTGGCTTTATTCAATGATTCACGAAATTGAATCATTGCAAGGAGAAGAGTGGGGCAAGGGAGCTATTAGGGAATGAAAAGAAAGGATTTTTTTTTGGACCAGGACATCTTTTCTTTAGGGGAAGGAAAGATTTTTATCATGTAGATTGTCTTGCCTCTTCTTTCTAAGAGGATGGAGAGGGCTTCTGTGACAGATTACCTTACTGGTGCTTGACCGGAAAATTCCAGATTGGTTAAGGACAATTAAGGTTATATTTCTGGGAGAAGTTAAAACTGCAATTTGATCAGGTGTGAAATCTAAGTTTGCTATCATGGGATTTAGCTCGTATTACATCATTCGAGGCCTGCAGTTTTCTCTTTAACATATTTCTTGTAAGTCACAATATCACACATGTTCAGTGTGCTATGGAGGGCTGTGTAGGGTGAACTAATCTGTTATGAACTAGAGAAGATTTGGGCTGGTTTCTGGACTAGAGATGAGAGTTGAAGGGAACCTGAAGTTGCTTGGGACTGTGTAGGTGTGAAAACTTTTGATTTCCTTTTCTCTCAACTGCAGAGTCATTCAAAGAAGCCAGACTCGGCCCCACAGGCTGTCTGTATGTGATGTAGGAAGATGTAAAAAGTTAAAGCTAAATGGTCAGTCCCTCAGAAAAGTCTGCATGGATAATGGTTTCTTCCTGTACCTAGAGGAAAATGCCTAGTGATTGACCTAGGAACCAGCAACAGTGACTGACTTGAGCAAGTGAGAAGAGAAGCCTACGGGATGGATGGGTGCTGATCCAGGGAGTTTGAGCCCTCAAATCATTGCATTTGATTTGTCTTAAGAGGAAGGCAGGACAGGTGCTAGGGCCCCCTTTTTGTCGATCATAATACCTAATGCTCACTGATCACTGACTATATATTAGGCACTAGTCTAAGCACTCAACATGCATTATTTCACTTCTTAGCATAATTTTATAAACTAAGAACTATTATTATACTCATTTTACAGATAAGGAATTGAGGCATAGAAAAGATGAGGAATCTACTTAGGATTGCTTTGCTTGTGAGCAGCAGAACTAGATTTTGAACCCGGGTGGGCTGTCTCAAGTGCCTGTGCGCTTAACCTTACCCCATACACGGTGAGATCAAGGGACTGCTATCTTTCCTGATCTTTTTGGTAGGATTTCCACATTTCCACCTACCAGGGTAAACCTTGCTATGTTCCATTTAAACAGTATAGTTTCGGGACCTAATCTAGGGGAAAGCACCCTTCGCAATGAGGCTCAACTTCACCTAATGGTCTAGAACAGCGCTCCCTAACCTTTTTGCCACTAGGGACCAGTGCTCCTATGAGAATCTAATGCCTGGTGATCTGAGGTTGAGCTGAGGTGGTGATGCTAGCGCTGGGGAGTGGCTGCAAATACAGATGAAGCTTCACTTGCTCGCCTGATGCTCACCTCCGGCCGTGCAGCCCAGTTTCTAACAGGCCACTGAGAGGTACCTGTTCACGGCCCTGGGGGTTGGGGACCCCTGGTCTAGAATACTGAATGTGAAGCTCTGTGCCATGGGTTCTCTGGTTCATTAGTCATATTTATTATGTTAACAAGAGCCATGATTTTTGTCATGGGATGAATTTATGGGTACAAAAATTTGGTTTATTGATAGGTGTTGCTGGATTCTCAGGGAAACACTGGTGATCTTTTCTTGGAGGCAGAGCACCCAGGGCTGGCCCTGGTATCCCTGATTCCAGCTTTAGCACTCTAAATTACTCTGTTACATTGAAGAAGGGAGAGGAAGGAAAAAGTCTTCTCCTCCCAGTCATAGAATTTCCTCAGGGCTTAAGGACATAAATCTCAAGGTTGATCTGCATTCTAATTGAGTGGGGCCAAGGCTTTGGAGTCACTTTTCATTTCACCTGTTTATTTCAGAATTAATTAGAATTAAGGTATGGAAAACCTTTGTGAAGTTTTTATTTTGTTTCAGAATTTAAACACAGGCTCAAACATTTCCAAGAAATACAAGTCTGTCTTTTTCTAAACATTTCCCAGAGGACAGGGCTCCTTGATATTCCTGGATATGGCACAGTTATCTCTTCTAAACATCTAATTTCAATATTGTTTTAGTTTAAATCTATTCTCTTTGAGCTATTTTTCTGCATGTGAGGAAACACGCTTCAACCAATATTCCTTCATGGGCACAATTTTCTGAAAATTCAATATTCTCATCTCTACAAGGTTCAAATTCACCTCTGAAAAGAATAGATAGGAAGCAGATCAATTTTAGGTTATAACCATCCACAGGGACAGGGTGGTATGATGGTTAGATGCGCAGAGTGCAAGGTCAGTCAGTCAGACTTTACCATTGTCTAGCTGGGTGAACTTGGACAAGTTAATTAATTTTTCTAAGTCTCAGTTTCCTTATCTATGAAATTAATCTAGGGTGATGTGAGAATGAAATGAGATTATATACATAAAGCACCCAGTTAGGGCTTGGCTCAGTAAATATGAGACTGTCATTATTATTTGCTCTGTATCTGTGTGGTTCCTAGGAACTTGTACTACCAGCAGGGAGGGATCGCCATAGACAAAGCCCAGCTAAGAGAATTGAGGACCTGGACTATAGTTCCTGGCTTGGCTGCTCATTTATGTAATATTTGTTACATATTCAATAATATATATTTTTGTTAAGTTATGAAGCACAATGATGAAACAATCACCCATGGACCTACCATTCAACTTAAGTAAACTATTACCACTGTTCAAGCTACTTTTGAGTTCCTCCCTTAGCCCACTCCCCTGTCTTTCCTTAATGTGATCATCTAGGGTTGTGTTTATCTTTTTATTCTTTTTAAAAGAAATGTGTGTATATTTCCCTAAATGATGTATTGCTTAATTTTGCTGGGTTTTGATCTTTATAAAGTGATGCCACACTATACGAAGACTTCTGCAATTCCCCCTCGTAATTCTAAGATTGATTTAGTCATGTGTTTGAGTGTAGCTTTATTCATTTTTCACTGCTGTATAATATTTTCTTGTACTCCAGTTTATCCTTTCTCATGTTGGTGGACATTTGTTTTGTTCTGTTTTGCTGCTATAAATAATGCTTACATGAACATTTCATACAAGTCTCCTGGTATGTTTGTGCAAGAGTTCTCTAGGGTATATATGTAGAGTGAAGCTGCTGAATCACAGAATAATTTTCAGGATAATTCCTAAAGAGGTAGTCTGCTTGATCGATCTGCCCTCTCTTAGTCTCAGTTTCTTCATATTAAAAAACAAAACAAAAACGTTTATGAGGATTAACTAAGACAATGTATGTTAAAATACTACTAAAACCATAACATACCATACAATATGTTAATATTTTTAGATAGGATAATCACAACCCAATCTTAACAGAGAAGCAGAAATGGGCTAGTGGAGACTGGAGTTAACATTTATTGACTAATTATTATTTATGTGGCATCTTGGCACTTTATTTAATCCTCACAACAATTTAAGGAGGAGGTATTATTTCCACTAATTCATAGATTAAAATATTGAGGCTCATAGATGTAGTTACTTGCCTAGGAATATGCATCTAGTGATGAGCTGTTGTTCAAACAAGGCATGGTTCTACCTAATAGATGTTTTAAATACCCCAGATACAATGCTTGAATACAAAGGATTTTGATTATGTCGACGTAAGAAATGTCCAAACCTGTAGGGAATTTTAATGAGTTTATTTGAGCCAAACTGATGACAATTGCTGGGAAGCATTAAGAAAATGTTCTGGAGATTGGTAGTTTTGCAGCTTATTTTATATGGTAGAATCGAAGGAAGAGACGTAGGGAGGGTTCATTGGTGGTAGATTAAGGGAGGAGGAGAAAGCAGAGTGAGGAAATCTGTGAGATTGGATAAAAAGTAAAATGGAAGAACACACATTTATTTTACATTGGTGGGTACCGGAGTTCATAACTAACATTTACAACATAGAGATGGTATGTGGGGGACAAGATAACCATAAGGGGTTCTGTGGTCGCGTGCTGGTGCCTGAGGGGTTTGGAAAAAAGGGGTACTCTGACATTCCAAGGGTATGTTATCTTACGGGCAAAAGGACAATAAGAGGCTTGCTTAGGGTAAAGATTGACCTTTGTCAAGAAAGCTACAAGCCCAGGATGTGACTACCCACCACGACTTTTTAGTTAGAAATTTTTATGTTCAGACCATCCTATGTGGTTACGTTTGGGCTCTGAGTTTGTAGAGCTCACCATGCTGGCCTCCCCTGAGCTCGTCCGATTTAGAATGTGGCCCCTTTTTCTTTCACAATTATGACATCTCTCTTTTAGTCTCTGAGCCCAGGTACTTTACCCACAGACACATGTTTTGAGATAAAACTGGCTCAGAGGAAGAAAATATGGCTTGAAGAAATACTGAATGTCACAGGAATGCACCAAGACTTGGACGCCAGGGCTTTCTAAGGTAAGAAGAGGAGTAAGCCTAGAGCCTTCAAAAGAGAAGCCTGTGGCTGAAACTGGGTGTATGCTGTCAACTTCATGTCAACCTTTTTTCTCTTTCTTTCCTTTTTAAAATTCAATAAACATATATGTCCTATTGAATGCAGGAACTATACTAGGAAATATGTAGAACATAAGCCTGAAAAAGACTTATTCTTTATTCTTTAGGCAATCACAGTATAGTGAAAAAGGCAGATACATACAATATTTTAATTCAAGGCAGACTGTAAAAAACTCAATAATGTAATAGAAAAATGAACCAATACTTTCACATACAGGCAATGTCTTGTAGTGAAAATGTCAGGCTCCGAAGTTGGCATGCTAATTTAGCTCTGGCCAATTTAAGCCCTTAGCCTCCTCTCCTTATTGGTAAGATACTTACCTTTAAAATTGTAATTCTAGTTCAAGATTGTCTTAAAGATTACTGATAATGTACTAAAGTTCCTGGTATATAGCTAATGCTCAATAAACAACGGACATTATTATTTAATCCTCAAAGTAGGAAGGTGGAGCAGATATGGTCGGCCCCACACTTCAAATGAGGAAGCTAAATATCAGTGAGATTAAGCAATTATGCTGAAGTCACCCAACTAGAAAGTGAAGACGCCAGCCCAAATCCTGATCTTTAGACCTCCATCTTTTAAAAACCACAACACTTTCACCTGTCTTATGCTTTCATGTTCAAATGCATTAGGAAGAATGAAGAAGATGACTACAGAAAGAAGTGGCACTTCAGCAGAATCTTGACCTCCAGAGAGGTACGTTTAAGGAAAGTATTCCAGGAGCAAACAAACGCACGTACGGAGCATTTGAGAAACGGTCAGGAGTCCTCCAGGGTTGGGTGTGTGTTCCGTGAGACTAGAGCGAAGGCTCCATCCACGCCTCAGGGTGCCGACTTGGTGCTTGCTAGGTGCCAGAACGCAGGTAGCCACACGGAGGGACGTTTAAACCGAGACACCTTAGGCACGCCAGGTTGTCTCCCGGATCGCCCAGCCCATCTTCGGGGCGGGGAGCGGTGGAGCGTAGCTAGCCTATCATCACCGCCGAGGCCGACGAAGTCTCTTTTTCATTGGTGAGTAACCAGGTGACGTCACGTTCGCCGGACCGGCAAAGGGAGAGGGCGCCATGATTGGTTGGCGCTGGGGCGGCTGGCGGTGGAGGAGCCTGGCGAGTCCAGGTTTCAAGTCCGTGCTGAATTTTCTCCTTCCATATATCGAGGCCGTGGCAGGCTGCGGAGGGCAGGGAGTGAGCTGGGAGGAAACTTGGGTTTAGTTCTAAGAGCCGTGGGTTGACCGGAAGTGTTTTGGGGGCCGACCGGAAGCGAGGCCTGGAGGGGAAAGGGAGCGGGTGCCGGGGGGGAGGGGCTCCCTGCAGAGGGGGCGGGGGGAAAGGTGCGAAAGCGGTGTGGGAGCGCGGGGTAGGCAGCGGGTCGCTGCTGCTGGTCTGTTTGGGAAGCAGCGAGTGACCACCACAAGCAGAAGGGGAGAGCCCAGAGAGTAGGAGTGTGGGAGTCTAGGGCTGCCTCTGGGCAGTCTGGAATAATTGAGCAAAAGGGCCCTCGCGCGGCTCCAGGGAGCTGCGTAGGAGAGATTTTGGAAGTCAGGGCAGCCCAGAACAAGGAGCCAGGGGTACGGGAGATTAGGTTTGCGGGCAGTATAGGAGTGTGGGAGTCTAGGGCTGCCTCTGGGCAGTCTGGAATAATTTGAGCAAAAGGGCCCTCGCGCGGCTCCAGGGAGCTGCGTAGGAGAGATTTTGGAAGTCAGGGCAGCCCAGAACAAGGAGCCAGGGGTACGGGAGATTAGGTTTGCGGGCAGTACATGTCGGGCTTGGGGTGGCTCGTGGGTACTGCGTGGGAGATCTTGGTTTAGAGGTTTCTGCAGTCTTGCCCTCGTTGGGTAGAATCACACTACTCACCTTTATACAAGAAACGGTGTCTCCTGGGGCAAGGAAGGAGCCAGGATGGCCTGGGCTCTGAAGTTGCCTCTGGCGGATGAAGTGATTGAATCTGGGCTGGTGCAGGACTTTGATGCTAGTCTGTCGGGGATCGGCCAGGAACTGGGTGCTGGTGCCTATAGCATGAGGTGAGTGAGATTTTCTTAGACCTTGTAACTTCTGAATAACAAAGGCAGGACAGAGAATAGGGGTGGTTGTTGGGGGGAAGGAGTGTATAGAGTTAAAGAAGCTGTCTGCAGTTAGGAAAAAGGACTTGTTTCTTTTGTTGTTTTGAGTAGTGAGTATTGTGGGAGAAAGGGAACAAGGGATTATAGTCAGTGTCATGTCTGCAGGGTCAGTGGAAGAAAAGAATGACCTTTGATTAGTAACCAGATGAATGTTGAGAGGCAGTTGTGCCTGTGTGGGAGACTTGTAGACTGATGGTGTGTGTGTATGTGTGGATAGGTTGGACTGACTGAACTTGTGTGAAGAGGCCACATTGAGCATCCGAAGGATGTCCAGAGAGTTGGGAGCTAGGTGGTAATGGTGAATATTGGTTGACTACTTTTTGGAAGAAAATGTGAGAACTTGGTGAAGTTCACATATCTTGTATGTTAGCCTGCTTTAAGGCTTTATCTAATTCTAGGGTTTCTGACTTTTGAAACAGCTATGAAATGAAAAAGCATCAGAGAACTTTTAGATGCTTCTAGAACTTCATGTATCAAGCCAAATGTTGATAATAAATAAAAATGTCCTTGGAAAGCAACATAACTTTCCCATGTAATTTATTTGCATGCATTAGCTACTTCATTCTCCTAATATGGTTTGTTTCATTTATAAGATGTGCAAGAATAATGTCTGGGAATGTTGAAACATCTGCGTCTTAGGGTTAGATGGAATATATTTGGGTTTCTAAATGCATTATAAGGTTTGATCTAGATGAGTCAAAATAGACTTTAGAACTTAACACTATAATTGGGTTTAGGGGTGTATAGGGGAGAGATGACTTTTATGGAAAAAAAGGACAGATTTTGCATTCTGATAGTGAGATCCTTTAAGAGTTACATGACATAAACTGCCATTATCCCTGTGAAAGTGGACTTTCCTCACTGAAGTAAAATAATGAGTTAGAACTTAATAATTTTAGGAATCTGCTTACAGTTAGAATAATAAAGGCTATCCATGTATACATATTTTAGTGATTTTCAGGGAAATAGTTCTATCACACAATACTCGTAGTCTTGAGAAATTTAACTCTAGTTTTGCCTGCCCTTGTTTACATAAGTTTGGCCATAAAAATAGATATTAACTTGATCTGAAAGTAAATGTCTGGATCCTGAACTTGCATGTCATAATTTGATGTAATATTTGACGATTTATGCTATTGTTCATGTAAAGGTTACCACAGCAAAAAGTTTGTTTTTTTGTCCAGGTTATCAGAGTTTGGGATGGAGATAATTAAACATAACTCTACTTGTTATAAAAATAGTTAACATTGTCAACAAACATTCGTGCATCTACTATGTACTTTCTCTACCATGTGACCTTACATTGATGAATGCTTTCTGTGTCATACCTTGAGCGGTTTTCACAGGTAATAGTAAGAATGGCTTGTATATTTACACACTTAGAATTTTCTGCCAACATCGTATCCACAAATATTTTCAAACATTTTATGTTTTCCCAAGAACACAGTGTGCCAAAATTTAAATTATTTTTTTTCTTTGCTTTTTTCACCTTTTTCATGCATTTTGTTCTTGTCACTATTCTCTTGGCTCTTGCATACATTTAATCATTTGCGTTAATTTGTGTTAATTAGATAGTAGTTCTCAAACTTTAGTATTCATGAGAGTCATCTGGAGTACTTTTTAAAAATAGTTTGCAGGGACCCATCTTTGGTGATTGTCTGGGGCACAGACCAGAAATGTTGCTTTTTAAACAAGTTCTTAGATGATTTTGATGCAGGTAGTCCAGGGACCACATTTCAAGAAATGCTAGAGGAGTTCTTGTAGACAAAGGCAATGGTTTTTTGCTCTTTCTGTTTCTCATTTTAATTAGACCTTGTGATTGCTTTTCCTACACCTTCATTAAGGAAAATGTTCTCTTTGACAAGCAATTTGTTTTGTAAAATCTTTCTCTAATATATTTGTTTTATTCTATTTTGCTTATTTATAATGGTCTTGTTTCAAATCTGTTGATTTATATTTTATGGATTCATCTTAACTGGATTTCTGTTTTCGATTCTTGATCTGCCATTGTATTCAGTAGTTCTTTACATAAGTTGTCCTTTAAAGTTCTCCTGACTTTTTTTCTTACATTTGAATATATAGCACAAATTTTATAGTTAAAATAAAGGAGATTCCCTGAAAACATGTTGAGTGGAAGAAGCCAGTCACAAAAGACCGCTTAACATATGGTTTCATTTCTGTGAAATGTACAGAATAGGGAAATTTCTAGAGACAGAAAGTAGATTAGTAGTTGACTAGAGCTGTAGGAGAGGAGGAAACGGAGAGTGCTAATGGGTACCATTTTGGAGGGGGCTGTGTGATAAAAATGTTCTAAAATTGTGATGATTGCACAGCTCTGTGACTACACTAAAGACAATTGAATTGTACACTTTAATGGGTGAATTATATGACATAGGATGTGTATTTCAATAGAACTGTTATAAAAAAGAGTAAAGACTAAATTTTGTGTTAAATTTTTTTTTTCCTTTCATCTTTTTTAAGTGGAGATGAATTCACATTACATAAAATTAACCATTTTAAAGTGGACAGTTCAGTAGAGTTGTGTGTTCACAATGTTGTGCAATCACCACCTATCTAATTCCGAAACATTTTCATCACCCCAAAAAGAAAACCCTATATACCTGTGAAATAATTGCTTCCCATTTCCCACTCCCTTCTTTTCCTAGTAAACATTAATATGTATTACCTTTCTATGGATTTACCTATTCTGAATATTTTATATAATGGAATCATATAATGTGTGACTTTGTGTCTGGCTTCTTTCACTTAGCATACGTTTTTGGAGTTTATCCACATTGCAGCATGTTTTAATAGTTCAGTACCTCATTCTTTTTTATGGCTGAGTAATATGCCATTGTATCTATCACAAATTTTTTATCCATTTATCCATTGATGGACATTTGGGTTGTTTTCACCTTTTGACTTTTATGAATGATGGTAATATAACATTATGTTTCTAAAGAAAATAACAATGAAATGTTTATAAACATGTACAGGTTTTTGTGTAGACCTATTTTCTGTTTTTATTGAGGTATGATTGACATTGTATTAGTTTCAGGTGTACAATGTAATGATTTTGATATTTGTGTGTATTGTGGAATGATCACTACAATTAGTCCATCCACATACATAGTTACAGAATTTCTTTTTTTCTTGTGATGAGAACTTTTCACATTTACTCTCAGCAGCTTTCAGATATACAATACAATTTCTTGTGATGAGAACTTTTCAGATTTACTCTCAGCAGCTTTCAGGTATACAATACAATAAAATATTGTATATAGTCAAAATATTGTATATTGTATATGCTATACTAGACATATGTTTTCATTTCTCGTTTAGCTGTAATTTAAAGACTATTTTTTAGGTTCACAGCAATATTGAGAGGAAGGTACAGAAATTTCCCATATACCCCTGCCTCTATACATGTATAACCTCCTCTATTATTAGCATCCTCCACCAGAGTGGTACACAGTGTGTACCTACATTGATGAACCTATGTTGACACATCATAATCACCTAAAGTCCATAGTTTGCCTTAGGTGTTGTATATTCATGGTGTATATTCTATGGATTTGAACAAATTTATAATAACATGTATCCATCATTATAGTGTCATACAGAGTATTTTCACTGCCCTAAAAATCCTCTGTGTTCTGCCTGTTCATTTCTCCAATTCCACCCCTGGCAGCCATTGATCATTTTACTGTCTCCATAGTTTTGCTATTCCAGAATGTCATATAATTGGAATCATAGAATAGGTAGACTTTTCAAATTGGCTTCTTTCACTTAGTAATATGCATTTAACGTTCCTCCATGTCTTTTCATGGTTTGATAGCTCATTGCTTTTTAGCAGCGAATAATATTTCATCTTGGGAAGGATCAGTTTATTTATCTGTTCATCTACTAGTTACTTCCAAGTTTTGGCAGTTATGAATAAAGCTGGTATAAATATCCACGTGCAGAGTTTTGTGTGGAGATAGTTTTCAACTCCTTTGGGTAAATACCAAGCAGTGCGATTGGTGGGTCGTATAGTAAGAGTATGTTTAGTTTTGTAAGAAACCTCCAAACTGCCCTTCAAAGTGGTTGGACCAATTCGCATTCCTCCCAGCAATGAGTCAGAGTTCTTGTTGTTCCACATCCTTGTCAGCATTTGGTGGTGTCAGTGTTCCTGTTTGGCCATTCTGGTTTGGTGGTGTCAGTGTTCCTGATTTTGGCCAACAGGTATGAAGTGTATGCTTAATTTTTTTCAAGAATCGCTAAGCTGTTTTACACAGTACCTGAACCTCTTTATGTTCCCACCAGCAGTATACAAGGGTTCCTGTTTCTCTACATCTTTGCCAACACTTTTTTTTTTTTTTTAAATTAAAGCCTTCCTAATGAGTATGAAGTAGTAGCTCATTGTGGTTTTGTTGTACATTTCCTTAATGGCCATGATGTTGAATGTTTTTTAATGTGCTTATTGGTCATTTGAATATCTTCTTGGGAGAAGTGTCTATGCAAGTCCTTTGCCCAGTTTTAAATTCTATTGTTGCCTTTTTGTTGCTGAGTCATAAGAGGTCTTTGTATATTTTAGATACTAGATCATTATCAAATACATGGTTTACAAATATTTTCTCACATTCCGTAGGTTGTCTTTTCACAGTCTTGGTAATGTCCTTTGATTCACAAAAGTGTTTAATTTTGATGAAGTCCAACTTATCTGTGTTGTCTTTTGTTGCTTATGCTTTTGGTGTCAACACTAAGAATCTGTTGCCAAATCAAAGGTCATGAAGTTTTACTCAGTGGTTTCTTTTAAGAGTTTTATAGTTTAAGCACTTATATTTAGGTCATTAATCCACTTTGAGTTAATTTTTATGTATGGAATGAGGTAGGGGTCTAATTTCATTTATTTGTCATGGATATCCAGTTGTCTCATTCAGCAATGTTCATTCTTTCCCCACTGAATGTTCTTGGCACCCCCGTTGAAAATCAAATGGCCATAGATGTAAAGATTTATTTGTGGACTCTCAGTTCTATTGATTTGGTTGATATATCTATTTTTTTTTTTTTTTTGCCTGTACCACACTGTTTTGATTACAGTAGCTTTGTAATAAGTTCTGAAGTTGGGAGATTTGAGTCCTTCTACTTTGTTTTTCTTTCTCAATGTTGTTTTCAGTGTTCAGGGCCCCTTGTAGTTCCATATGATTTTGAGAATTGGCTTTTCTTTTTCTGCAAAATAGATGATTGGAATTTTGTTAGTGACTTTATTGCATCTGTAAATAGCTTTGAGAATTCTACCATCTTAAAGTAATAAGTTTATCAATCTATGAAGATAGAATGCTTTTCCGTTTATTTAGGTCATCTTTAATTTCAGCAACGTTTTATAGTTTTCAGTGTGTACAAGTCTTTTTACATCATTGGTTAAATTTATTCCTACGTATTTTATTCTTCCAGATGCTGTTAAAAATGAAATTGTTTTCTTAATTTCCTTTTTGAATTGTTCATTGCTGGCGCATAGAAACACAGCAGATATTTTTGTGTGTGTTGATCTCATGTCCTGCAACTTTGCTGAATTCATTTATTAGCTTTAGTAGTCTTTTGTGGATTCTATGGGATTTTCCGTAGGTAGAATCATGTCATCTGCAAATAGAGATAATCTCACTTCTTTTCCAGTTTGTATACCTTTTATTTCCTTTTCTTGCCTAATTGTTTTGGCTAGGACTTCCAGTACAATGTTGAATAGCAGTGGTGCATTCTTGTCTTGTTCTTGATCTTAGAGAGAAAGCTTTCAGTCCTTCACTTTTGAGATGTGGATTTTTTTGTAAATGCTCTTTTGATGTTTAAGAAAACTTTACATTCCCACCAGCAGTATACAAGGGTTCCTGTTTCTCTACATCCTTGCCAACACTTTTTTTTTTTTTTTTTAAATTAAAGCCATCCTAATGAATATGGCTAATGAGTGTAAGTTTTCTTCTATTCTTAGATTGCTGTATATGATGTGGTGGTAATATATGCATAACATAAAATTTCCCATTTTAGCTATTTTTAAGTATACAGGTCAGTGGCATTAAGTACATTAACATTGGTGTGCAACTGTTAACCACAGTCCACCTCCAGAACTTTTTCCTTATCCCAAGCTGATCATCCCAAGCTGAAACTCTGTACCCATTAATCACTAATTTCCCCCAGCCTCTGGCAACCACCATTCTATTTTCTGTCTCTATGAATTTGACTACTCTGGGAACCTCATAGAAGTGGAATCATATAAATTTGTCCTGTTGTGTCTGCCTTATTTCACTTAGCATAATGTCTTCAAGATTTTGCTGAGTGTTTTTATCGTGAAAGGGTGTTGAATTTTGTCTGGTGCCTTTTCTGTGTATATTGAGATGATCATGTGGTGTACTACATTAATTGATTTTCTTATATTGAACCACCCTTGCATTCCTGGGAAAAATCCCATTGGTCATAGTTTATAATCATTTTAATGTGCTATCAGATCCAGTTTGCTAGTGTTTTGTTGAGGATATCTCTGTCTTTATTCATAAGGGACATTGGTTTGTAGTCTTTTTTTCTTGTGATATCTCCATCCAGGCTTTGATATCAGGATAATGCTGATACCATAGAATGTGAGGAAGTGTCCCTCCTCTTCTCTTTTTGGAAGAGTTTGAGTAAGATTGGTGCTGATTCTTTAAATGTTTGATGGAATTCACCAATGAAGGCATCTGGTCCTAGACTTTATTGAGAGGTTTTGGTTACTGAGTCAATCTCATTATAAATGGTCTATTGAGATTTTTAAAATTCTGTTGTTACTTTTGGTACTTTGTGTGTTTCTAAAAATGTGTCTGTTTTACCTAAATTATCTAATTTTTCGGTGTGTAAATTATACATAGTATTCTCTTATAATCCTTTTGTTCCTATAAGGTTGGTAGTAATATCTCACTTTCGTTTCTACTTCTATTTGTATCTTTCTTTTTTCCCTAGACAATCTAGCTGTAAGTTTGTCAGTTTTGTTTATCTATTTTAAAAAACTGACTTTTGGTTTTGTTGATTCTCTACTATTTTTTAATTCTGTATTTCATTTTTCTCTGTTATTTCCTTCCTTTTCCTGGCTTTGGGTTTAGTTTGCTCTTCTTTTTCTAGTTCCTTAAGATGTAAACGTAGATTATTTGATATGAGGTCTTTTTATGTAGGCATTTACAGTTACAAATTTCTCCCTGAGTACAGCTTTCACTGTGTCCTATAAATTCTGGTACATTTCAATTTCATTTTCATTTGTTTCAAAGTGTTTTCTAGTTTCCCTAGTGATTTCTTCTTTCACTTGGTTGTTTATGAGTGTGTTAATTTCCATGTATTTGCAAAATTTCCAGTTTTCCTTCTTTTATTAATTTCTGGGTTTACTCCATTGTGGTCAGAGAAGATAGTTTGTATGATTTTGATCTTTTTAAATTTACTGAGAATTAGTTTATTGCCTAACATGTCTGTCCTGTAGAATGTTTTATATGTACTTAAATAACATCCCTATTCTGTTATCGTTGAGTGGAGTGTTCTGTGTGTATCTGTTAGGTCTAGTTGCTTTATAGTGTTGTTCAAGTTCTTATTGATGTCAATAAGATTCTTATTGATCTTTTCAATAGATGTCCTACCCATTATTTAAAGTGGGATATTGAAGTTTCCAACCATTATGGTAGAAATGTCTATCTCTCCCTTCAATTCTGTTTGCTTCTTATATTTAGGGCTCTGTTGTGTGTTTATAATTATTATGTCTTCTTGATAAATTGGCCTTTTAATCAATATAGAATGGCCTTCTTTGTCTCTTGTAACAATTTTTTATTTAAGTTCTGTTTTGTCTGATATTTTATAGTCACCCCAGCTCTCCTTTGGTTACTATTTTCATGACGTATCTTCTTTCATCCTTTCGTTTTCACCCTATTTGTATGTTGTGTCTAAAGTGAGTCTTTTGTAAGCAGTGCATGGTTAGCCTTAAAAAAAAAATCTTTTCTGCCAATCTGTATCTTTCATTGATGAGTTAATCCATTTGTACTTAAAGTGATTGCTGGTAGTGAAGGACTTATTTCTGCCATTGTGCTATTTGTTTTCTACGTATATCTTTTTTTGTTCCTCAGTTATTCTAATGCTGCCTTTTGTATTTGATTTTTTTCCTATTATACCATTTTGATTCCCTCTTCATTTTCTTTTGTATATACTTTTTATTTTCTTAGTGGTTACTGTAGGGATTAATGTTAATGTTCTAAATTTATAGCAGTCTAATTTGAAATGACGCCAATTTAGCAACGAGAGCATACATTAAACTAGCTTTATTGTTATCATTTTGCAGTATATACAAATATTAACTCATGTTGTACACCTGAAACTAATATGTCAGTTATCTCTTAAGTTAGAAATGTCCAACTTCATTTCCCCTTTTTATATTGTTATTGTCACAAATTATATCTTTATATGTTGTTTGCCTATGTCTGTAGATTTATAATTATTGTTTTATATATTTGTCTTTTAAATCATATAAGAAACAAAGAGAGGAGTTACATAACAAAAATACAATATGCTAGCTTTTATATTTAACCACGTAACCTTTGCAATGATCTTTATTTCTTTGTGTGACTGAGTTACCATCTAGTGTTCTTTCATTTCAGCCCGAAGGATTCACTTTAGCATTTCTTGTAGGGCAAGTCCACTAGCAATGAACTCCCTCAGCTTTTGTTGAGAAATGTCTAATTTCTCCTTCATTTAAAAATTCTTGGTTGATAGTTTTTGCTTTCAGCACTTTAAATGTATCATCCCACTGCCTTCTGGCCTCCATGGTTTCTGATGAGATATTGGCTGTTAATCTCATGTGATGAGTCACTTCCTTCCTGCTGCTCTGAAGATTTTTTGTTTTTCAGCAGTTTGAATATAAATTAGTGTGGATCTCATTGAATTTGTTGAGCTTCTTTAGATGTGTAGATTCATGTATTTCTTTAATTTAGAAAGTTTTTGACAGTTATTTCTTCAAATATTTTTTCTGCCTCTTCCCTCCTCCTCGGGCTCCAATAATGTGTGTGTTGGTACACTTAATGGTGTACCATGGTCCTCTTAGTCTCCGTTCATTTTTATTCATTCATTTTTCTTTCTTCTCTTTGGCCTGAGTAATACCAATTGTCTTATCTCCAAATTTGCTAATTCTTTCTTCTGCCTGGTCAAATCTGAAGTTGAACTCTTCTAGTGAGTTTTTAATCCCAGCTATTGTACTTTTTTGTCCAGAACTTCTATCCAGTTCCTTTTGATAATTTCTATCTTTTTATTGTTATTCCTTACTTGATCATACATTGTTCTCTTGATTTCCTTTAGTTATTTGCCCATGGTTTCCTTCAGTTCTTGGAGCATATTTAAGACAGTTAATTTGAAGTCCTTATATAGTAAGTCTAGTATCTGGACTTACTCAGGGATGGTTTCTGTCAATTTTTTTTTCTTGTGAAGGGGTCATACTTTCCTGTGTCTTTGTATGCTATGTAATTTTTTGTTGAGAACTGGACATTTTGAGTAATGTGGTAACTCTGGAAATCAGATTCTATTCTCTCCCTAGAAGATACTGTTGTTGCTTTATGAAAGCTGCAGTCCATTTGTTTAGTGACTTTTCTGAACTGTTTTTGCAAAGAGTTTTGCTTGTCGTATTTGGTGAATGAAGCCTTTTCTGTTATCTCCATGTCCAGCTAGTGGAGATTTCCTTAAATGCCTGGATCCAATAAGAAAAGAAAAGGAGAGTCTGTTTTTTCTTAATCCCCTTGTCTGGCTGTGAGGAAAGTCATTTTAGCCATGGAGGTTCAAACAATGGCCAGCCTCTGTGCCAGCTTCTCAGCAATCTAAAGCAGTGATCAAAATACATAACTTTGATTTCTGGAGGACAGAGTCCCTATTGCCTACCATAGCACCAGCAAGCTGCAACAGGATTTTGAGCAACTGTCTCCACAGCTGCCTGCCATAGAACTGGGAGCTGGAGGATGATAGATACTATACCAAACACTGAAATTCACTAAAATTTAACAGCCCTTTCTTCAGCAGGCATTTCCTTGGGTTCTGAAAGTGTTCGACTAGATTCCAGAGTTCCAAAATAGTTGCTTCAAATATTTTTTGCCAAATTGGTGACAGGACCAATTCCTGGAGCTCCCTACTTTACTATCTTCTATGACCTCTGTTCTTAATCTGTAATAACCTTTTATTGGTCCAATGTTACTTCTAACTCTGCACTTACCAGCCCCTAGTGTATTCTCTACACAGAAACCTTTGTAAATGTGTATTTTGTTCATTTAAAGAATAATAATTTCAAACTCACAGAAGATTTGAAAAAACAGTACAAAGAATTTGTGACTCCCCTTAACCCAGATTCCTCAAATGTTAAGATTTTACTATATTTGCTTTATCTTTCTCCTTCTCTCGAAATACTTATAGTTATTTTTTTCTGAACTGTTTAAGAGTAAGTTGCAGATGTGTTGCCCCTTACCATCTAAATACCTTAGTGTGTATTTTTTAAAAAACAAGAAATTCTCCATATAATCATAGTACAATGATCAAAATCAGGAGCTGAATACCAACACAATACTGTAATCTATGAACCTTAATCACGTTTTGTCAATTGTCCCAATAATGTCCTTTATAGCAGAAGAATATCCAAGATTATGTGTTGTTTGAGTTGTCATATCTTTTGTCTCCTTTAATCTCGAACAGTTCCTATAGCTGTCTTTGTATTTTTATGACGTTGACAATTTGATGAGTACAGGCCAATTGTTTTGTAGAGTATCCTTCAATTTGAGTTTGTCTGTTGTTTCCTCATGGTTAGACTCAGGTTATGCACTTTGGGTAGTAATACCTAAGAAGTGGTGCCGAGTTCTTCTCTGTGTATCATACTAGGATGCACATGCTATCGATTGGTCCCATTACTGGCAGTGTTAACTTTGACCGCTTGGTTTAGGTGGTGTATGCCAATTTTCTCCATTGTAAATTTATTATTTTGCATTTTGTAAATAATAAGGGTTTTGTGGGGAGATACTTGGAGACTGTGTGCATATCTTATTTTCAGCTTTTACCCACTGATTTTAGCATTTATTGATGATTTTTGGCCTAAGCAGTTATCTTTATTACGGTTGCTAAATGATAATTTTCTAATTATGTCTTTCCTTCTACATTTATTAGTTGGCTTTCAAAGAGCTTTCCCTCTTATTATTTTATCAATGTAGCTTCATAGATTCATTATACAATAGGTTATAATCTTCTATCACTATATATTTTGATCGTATTGTATTAGATTTGGCCTGAGGAACCCTTTATAGCTGGCTCCATGCAGAAACCTTTTAAAATTAAGGTCTTGTTGATGTTCTTGTCTGAGTAAGTATTAACAGCACCCTCCTTCACTCAACAAATTGTCCTTGTTTGAATGATAAATTATATGATCACCTTAATTAAAATGTAGATCAGGTCATGTTACTTTTCTCCTGAAAACTCTTGAATGATTTTGCATCTCACTTTGAATATAAGCCTCAGTTTTGGCATTGATCCACATGGAATGCCTCTCTGATCATCTTGTCTATATCTACTCTTCTGGCTTGCTCTGCCCCAGCTACACCTGGCCTTCTTATAGCTCTTCAGTGCTGTACACCCTCCTACCTCAAGGCTTTGTATCTGCTGTTACTCTTCTTGAAATAGTCTTCTACATTCTTCACTTCCTTTAGGTTTCTGCTCAGATGTCACTTTTTTAGAGAGGCCTCCTTTAACCACCTTCATATAAAATAGCGGGCACTTCCTTCCCTTCCCCAGCACTCTGCTTTAATTCTTTTTCCCAGCATCTGATATGTTATTCATTTGTTTGCTTCTTTCCCCAACTAGAATAAATGCTCCATGAAGGGAAGGACTTTGTTTTGTTCTCTGCTGTATCCCTAGTGTCTTTGAACAGTTCCTAACAAATAGTTTGTGCTGATTTGTTGAGTGAATGAACTCAACTGCTCACTCTATTTTGTTTTAAAAGCAAGTGGTATAGCAGTTTATGAGGCAGCTATTTCTCTTCATCAAAACTAATTCTTGTTCTTTTTCGTGGTGCTTCTTTTTCAGTACTGTTTTCTTTCACTTTTCCCCCCTACAACAATCACCCTATCTTCCAAATCTTCACCAAATCTTCAATTCTTTCTTCACCTTAGAGTTGGTCAGTTGTTACTGACTGTTCCTTTACTTTCCCTTTCATTCTGAGACTCTTCTAATGGACAGTGTATTTAGATGAGATTCCTCTCTTTGCCACAAAGTTTACCCACTACTTTTTAAAAGATGGCACTGCTGTAAAAATAGAAATGTGTAAGAATGTTTAACTCCAAAATCAGGATAGTATTGCCTCTGGGAGCTGGAGGGGAATGTGAAGGAAGGATGCAGAGGTCTTCAACTGTTAGTGCTCTATTTCTAAAGTAGAGTGAAGTACACAGATATGCATTCATTATACTTTTTTTTTTTTAACCTTTTTATATGTCTAAAATACTGCATAAGTTTAAGAAATAAAGTGTCTCCCTCATAATCTGTTGCTGGCTAGCTTTCCTTGTCTTTTTAAGTTGTCCTATTATTCGTTGTCTTTTTCCCTGAAGGTCCATAGATTTTTATTTGCTTTCTTGCAGTGTTCTTGCCTTCTTATTCTTATGGAAGATGACGTATAACCCAACAATAAGGTCATTCCTTCCTTTTACTTTGTTACCGTCCCCCATTCTCCCCGCCGCCGCCTCCATCTTTTTTCTACCTCCTCCTAGCCTTTATCGGCTTTGTTTGCAGTAATTTGTAGCTGATAGTTGACTGACTAGGTATCATCAGGCCAGAATCTGGGAGAGAAGTTAATTTGGGACTTTGGATACACAAATTGGTGTTCTGATTTTGCCTTTCACTGCTAGTTCATGTGTTATATGCACAGCAAACCCTTGTTGATTCATTCAGTCACTAAGCAAATCTTTATTCATTCATTCAACA
The DNA here is from genome assembly GCF_000325575.1 of Pteropus alecto. Taxonomy (NCBI): domain Eukaryota; kingdom Metazoa; phylum Chordata; class Mammalia; order Chiroptera; family Pteropodidae; genus Pteropus; species Pteropus alecto. The sequence continues at coordinate 2,980,597 of NW_006430043.1, forward strand.
AATATTTGACTGTCTACTACCTGATAGGTTTTGTACAGCTTGGTTCTATAGTTTCGAGTTTTTACCATATGCTCCCATATATATGCAGGTGCTACGTCTTGTACACAGCAACGAAAAGACAAACACGTTCTTGTCTTCTGCTTGCTTACCGTTTGGTAGAGAAGATAAGACTCACATATAGATAGATATGATGCTGGCTAGAAACTGATATGCCAAAAACACTTATAAAGTGCTAGAAATACTACTTCTGCCTCTCGAAGGTGGTGTCTGAAAGAAGAGTAAGATTTGGCCATGCGAAGATTGAAAAAGAAGATATTCCAGGCAGAGGTATTGTAGGAATAATGGAATTGCTGGATTATGTAGTTTGTGCATCTTCATACAAGATAATGCTAATTGTTTTTCCTGGTATACTTGGAGTTTAAGTATTTTGGTAGTTCTGCATCCTAGCCAACACTTTAGTTGGATTTTTAATTTTTGTCAATCTAGCGAATATGGATTTTATTGTGGTTTTAATTTTAATTTTCCTGATTTCTTGTGAGTCTGAGCACCTTTTCGTATGTTTATTAGCCATTCATGTTTCTCCTGAGAAGCAAGTATCCAAATGTGGTTTTTTTGGAGGAGAGTGGTCTTTTTTCATATTAATTTATAGGAATTTTAAATACATTTTGGATACTCATCCTTGTCAGTTATGTGTGTAGCCAGTTATCTTCTCCCTATTTATGGCTCATCAGTTCTCTTTGTGTGTCTTTGGCTTTCTTAATTCAGCACATTATAATTTATCAGTCTTTTTCTTTATGATGTATGATTTTTATGTCTTGTCTAAGAAATTTTCCCTACTCTAAGGGTCACTGCTGGGGCCATGTGAAATCCAGTGTTGCCCCAGTGGCGTGGGGGTGGAAGAGGAGGACAATGGAAGACAGTGGGTGGTGGCGTTGTGTGTTGTCCCTCTGTTCTTCCCCGCTGACGCAGCAAAGAATTACAGGTCGGTGAGATTTAGAAAAAGTAAGATTTATTGAAAGTACATTTTGGAAGGAGATGGGCTGTGCTAGGGAAGCCTGCAGCCCTGTGGAATTTGGAAGCTGAAGAGATAAAGACAGGACACCCCAAATGGAGGAGCGGGTTTCCAGCCATGATAGCTATAACCTTGCAGAAATGGGAAGGTCTGTTTATATTTGGGCCTTGATGAGAGGTCCTGGATGATCACTATGTGAGGTCACTTTGACTGACTGACGATTAGCTGCTATATAACGCTATGCCTACTGCGCATGCGCTTACCCAGAATTCAGTCTGTTATAATTAGATTCATGAACTTCCAGGCATAGTCATGATATTATAATGATGGTATAATGAGGCTGAAGTTATGGGCAGTACTTTCTGCACATGCATTTGTAGCTGGTTTAGCCAGCAGCTTTTGTGGCCTTTGTGCTCTAAGATTTGGGGTAATTTATAACTCTAAAAGGAAGGCGTTTCTGGGAGGTCCTTAAGGAAGGTCTTCAAGGGAAGTTTCTATGGTTACAGAGCTAGGGCTTCGTTCCTGTCGCTCAGCCTAACTACCTAACATAAAACCATAGCATTTATTCTCCTATATTGTCTTCTAAAAGTTTTACAGTTTTATTTTTCACACTTGTCTTTATCTACTTAGAATGGATTATTTTTAAGTTGATTTTTTTATTGGGTGGTAGTAAGCATCCAACTCCATTTTTTCCATATAGATAACCCAATTTTTCCAACATTACCTTATGAGGTTTTTATGCAGATTAAATAAGTTAACATATGTAAAATAATTAGGACAGTGTCAGGCACAGTACATGCTCAATAAATGCTACATGTTACTATTGCTGTGTATAAATTCTGGTAGTTTAACTCCAGAACTTGTCCTTTTAATTCATATGCGTTACTGAAAAAAAGATGAACTCAAAATATATTTTGTAGATAAAAATTCATGGGACTTGTAAACAGACATGAGGGAACAGTATCAACATAGGATGCCACCTAAGGTTCTAGTTTGAGCATTTTGCTAGATTGTGTTGCCATCCAATACAAGGGCGGTGGGGCATGGGGTAGGCCAGATGGATTTGGAGCCGGATCAAGAGTTCTCTTTTGGACCTGGTCCATTTACATTCCCTGAGAGACATCAAAGAGGCAAGGTTAGGTAGGTATTTAAATGTGCAAATCTGGAGTTCAAAATAGAAGTCTGGATCTAGTAGATATGTTTGGGAGTCATCAGAATACAGTGATATTTAAATGAATCGGAATTAATGAGATAATCTGGGAGTATAGAAAGAGAAGAGCCAAAATCAAGTCTTGAGGTTTTATAGAGGAAGAGGGGTTGCCACAGGGGAGTTGAGATGCTGCAAGGTAGGAAGAATATCAGGAAAGGATATTCAGGAGGCCCGAGAAGAGTGGTGGATATAGGAGTTTCAGTTGCTGAGAGTCGAAGTAAGATGAGCCCTGAGAAGCGACGGTCAGGTTTGGTTACATGGAAGTTATCGTGATCATGTTAAATACTTTTATGGAGTAGTAGAGAGAAAGCCTGTCGTGGTTTGAGGAATGAATGAATCCAGAGATAAGGAAATGTAGACTCTATGTATATGTATAGAGACTTTTGTGATGGAAGGTACAGAGAAATGCAGCAGTAGTTGAAGGGGAATATGGGAAGATTTTTTTTTTAGAGACGAGAGATACTCAAATGTGGTTATATGCTAATGAGTATAATCAAATAAAAGGGAGATTTGTTAGTACATGCATTAGGACAGTCAAGGGAATAAAGTTCATGGGAATTCCAAGTCCCTGGGTAAGAATCAGCCTTTCTTAGAAGGAAGAGGTTTGCCTTCATTGTGTCAGGAGCAAAAGAGAAGATGGTTTCAAGGGTAGATAGGTAGGTTTGTAGGTTTGGTACTGGCAGATGCTTAAAAGTGTTGTATGAGAGGTTTAATTAATTAAAATGTAGGTGGACAGACAATTACAAGTAACATGGAAATACTCAGGAGCTCTGCCCAGGAGTTGTACTAGCCAAGTGCTCAATACAGATTTCATAATAAATGATAGCAGCATTTTCTGAACTATTTATCCACAGGTGTAACCCAATCATGTTTTCTGAGTAGCCTAATTATAAAGACTGAGATCTGCGAATGGGCATATTATTATTTATTTTAATTATTTATTTAAACAGGAGCTTGCATTCCTATGGGAGTAGATAGATAGGTAGACAAACAAGGAAATCTCAGAGAGAAGTTTATGATGAAAATATATAGGATTGACTTTTGGTAGAGTGACCATGAACGTCTCTCTGTAGACATGAAAATTTTACCAGAGACCTGAATGATGAAAAAAGCAGCCAGGCAGAATTCTGGAAATTTAGCTTCTGGGTCGGGGGGTGGGGGGAATCAATCATTGCAAAATCTTTGTGTCCTTTTAGTGAATTAGTTAATTGATACTATCATTCTATGAGTATGACTTGCACAAATATTCCTGTGCAAGTGTTGGCATGCACCACCTTTAGAAATATCTTTGGAGCATTGAACAGGAGCTTTTGATTAGATTTTCCCCCCCAGGTATGTTTTGAACAGGTGCTGCTTTATGCCAGCCATTGAGTAACATTAAAGAAGGATAAAACTTGGATAAAATTTGTTTGTTTACTGTTTCTACACTGCTCTAAACAATGCCAGGCACATAAGTGCTCACAAAATATTTATTGAATGAATGGATGAATAAACTTGGATTTATATCTACTGTTTACTAGCTGTGTAACCTTGAGCAAATTATTGAATATTTCAAATTACTTGAGCCTCAGTTTCTTCAACTGGCAAATGAGGAGGGATAATTCCTAATACGCCACAGCATGGTTGTATGGATTAAATGCGAGTTAAAAAAATAAATGGTAGTAGTTGAGTAGGAGTCGGGGAGAGGAGAGCAAAGAAAAAGGAACTGCAGTTTTTCGGCTGGAACTTTTAAAAAAGAAAAAGAGAAAAGGAAGTATAATGAGAGATGAGACTGAAAAAGTAAGCCATGTCCAGTTTGGAAGGATCTTGAGAGCCCTGTTGAGCAGCTAGCTCTTTATCATGTTTTTATTGGGAAGCCCCTGAAGCATTGTAAACAAAGTAGTGACATTTTAGATTTACATTTTTAAAGGCTACTCTGGGTGCTGATTTGAGGATAATGATAAAAAGCTAGTAATCATTCTTGAAAAGGGTTGAAGCTCTGTGAACTCTAGTTATTTTCTGCTCTGCATAGTCTTAGAAGTGTAAATTAATTCTCTATCTATGAAAGAAAGGGAGCAAATAACAGTTCTACTTTGATTGCATCATCAGGTCTAATTGGGGACTTCTCTATGGAATATGTTGGCTGTTTTAGAAGAAAGGTTTTTTCTCATCAAAGGTGTGGTCTGAAGGAGAATAATTTGTATAAGCCCTACCACTGTGAGCATGATGGGGAAAGAAGGATAGCTAAAACCTTTTTACCATTTCATAGGACTAGTGTTCTGGTACTCTTAGAGTTTTTCTAAAAGTTATTATCAGTTAAAGCCTTAAAAAAACAGGAAAATGTCTGCTTGTCTTTCACTGAAGGGAGGAACTGGGACTAGGGAGATTGTATGGCTTTGAAGCTTGGTTTGGTAGTGTGGATGGAATAGGCAAGGCAGGGGAACCCCAAGGACGTGGTGAGTGATAGTTCTAGCCAGTGAAGAGAGAAAGGAGCCTAACTGCAAAAAAAGAAAGAAAGAAAGAAAGAATGAACTTTCAGACATTTTGGACCTGAAAAGCAGCATTGAGGCTCAGCACTATGAGGGGCTAAGTGTGCTTTCCTTTAGTCATAGGAAAACAAAAACAAAAAATTGTAGTTGTTTTCCCAATTAGGTCATACTATGATGGTAGATGTCAGATCTTTGAATACTGAAATGGGAGTTCTACTTTCTATATCAAAATTGTCAGAGTTCTTGGAATATATAACCCATGAATATTATTGCATTTTGCCATTAGTCACCTTGCCAAAAATGGAAGAGTCAGTGATTTCAGAAATTTAATAAAAGAGCCTGGTACTAATGATACCACAGGTGATGTTTTCAATTAGCAGTGTTTTAACGAGATTTGTAGGCTGGTAAGAGCTAATCCTGTAACGTAGGAAAAAAACTGAGAAAGCAGGCCTATATCTGGCAAATCTCCTGAGGTAGGCTTTGCTGATTCAGATTTCTTTGATTAAACTTTTATTATCTTACAAGCTCTCTGGAAGTGTCTGACATTAGTCAGATATTTTTTCCCTTCCCAAATAAGTAAAGCTCGCAGACAGATTTGAAATTAGAAGTTTTTAGTGACTTTCTAAGCTAAAGGAAAATAAGAAACATGTTGCTTATAGAAGTAAATAAGTGAATTGTCAAATCAGCACAGTAGAAATGAGAGAGATTCAAAGACTTGGGAGTGGTAGTGGTAGGGGGAATTAGCTTCATTTTTTGGTAAACTTTGAGATGTGCATAATAACAACTATTCAAACTTCTGGTCTCATAAGTGTGCTGAAGATATAGAATGGTTTATACCTAAAAGCACTTCTTAAAGTGCTTAAAGAACATTAAGCCCATATTGAGATCTAGAAAACAGTTCCAGAAACATTATTCCAAAAGAAAGACTGTCAGATGACCTGATATCTGGGGAGTAAAGCATAGGAAATATAGTCAATAATATGGTAATAATTATGTATAGTGCCAGGTGAGTACTAGACTACTCAGGGAGATCATTTTGTAAATTATATAAATGTCTAACCACTATGCTGTACACTTGAAGTGAATATAAAATAATATTGAATGTCAATTATAATTGAAAAATTTTTAAAAAGGAGGAGAAAAGGTGAAGGAGTAAGTTCAGATTTCCAGGTGTAAAACAAGTCATGGGGATGTGGTATACAGCATAAAGAATATAATCAATAATATAATAGTGTTGTATGGTGTCAGATAGTTGCTGGACATATGGTGATCACTTCTTTAGGTATATAAATGTTGAATAACTATGGTGTACACCTGTAACTAAAACAGTATTGTATGTCAGCTATATTTTAATAAAAATCTTTTAAAAAACCAACAACACTGAGTAATTAAGTTCACCAATCTTTTCCTCCCAGTTCTGGTTTAATTGGCATGGGATATGGCCTGGAAGGGATTTTTAAAAGCTCCCCAGGTGATTCATAATATGCAGCCACAGTTGAGAGCCCCTGATATTTACATGCCTTTCTTACAGACCTTAGCCCTTTAAATTTAGTAATGCAATCAAGTGCAGCAGAAGATGGCTTAAAGTGTTTTAATGCCAAATATAGTCTGACTTAAAAAGCAGAATTTGGATTGCAGTTTTAAAGATAGTTTTCAGTATGAATATGTTGGCTGTTAGATTTAGCAGCATTGTTTGTTGCTTTGCAATGGAGAATTCTGTACTACATGATTTTAAAAATGAAAGAGCCAGAAGGGACCCAATAAAGATGAGTACCGGCTGTGTTTACTCTGTGTGAGTCTATATTTCTTTATCAAAATAGATAACATCCCTGTTCTTAAGTAGCTAAATTACAGTCTGATGTGGAAGATTTGCCTTTTATTGTGTTGTTTTTTGAATAACGTAAAAGGACTGTAAATAAACTTGGTTTAATTTATTGCAAAATTCTAAAGGAAAGACTAGAGCAGTGTTTTTCAAACTGTAGGTAGTGGTCAGCATTTTAGGAAACGAGGTCAAATAGAAAATACCAAAATTAATAAGTATTATTTTTGAAACTTGTTTCAGTTCTGTAGATACATAAATATTTGTGTGTGTGTATACTGGGCCTTAATATAAAAATGACTTACTACTTTCTATGAATGGTATTCAACGAAGTTTGAAAGCCATAGGGCTAGAACCTGTGAAAAGGTGGGCGAAATGTTGTCTTATCATTTCCTTAATGGTCTAGACATCATTATGCACATTTATTTTCTCTTTCTCACAATTTTTTGTTTGTTTTTTACCCAGTTGCTTATTCTTTGGATCTGCTCATATTGTTCAAATTCTTTCCTATTGTTTCTTTACCCGAGGAGTGAAAATAAATGTTTTATTGGCAGTGTAGTTTTTGTAGCATCAACTTGCTGTTTTAAAAGGTAATGTAAGTAGAGAATTGTCATACTGTATTCTGAGATAGTTACATGCTTTGTTGTTTATTTTTCCTCAAATACTATACGGTGGCTGTTGGACTGTATGTACCCTTTTATTTTTTCTCTGTGAGCTTTTTTTTCTAATTTTAAGTCAGGATGAATTAGTATTTAAGGATGATTTAATATCTTCCTTTACTCATTTACTAGTACTATTAAGTTTTATTGTAAAGAATTATTTAGAAACATTGGGACAGGGACCAACCTATTCCTCTTATTACTTAACGAACCACTCCTAAAATGTAGTGGCTTGAAACAACAGTTTTTCAATTCTTATGAATCTATAGATTGATTGTACAGATCTACTTTATGTGGTATCAGCTGAGCCTGTAGTCGTCTGGAGACATGGGCTGAAACATTCAAGAGATCTCATTCACATGTCCATAGCTGGGCTCTGTGGGATACTGGGATGGTTGGATTGATTGTTTGTCTGCCTGCCTGCCTGCCTCCCTGCCTGCCTGCCTACTTACCTACCTATCTGACTTGTGTCTGTCTCTGTCTTTCCTTTTCTTTCCATGTAGCCTCAGAGCCTCTCCCTCTCCATGTTGCCACTCCATGTGGTCTCTCCAGCAGGGTAGCCAGGCTTCTTATGTGGCAGTTCAGGGTTTCCCAAAACACAAAAGTGAAAGCTGACAATCCATAAAGATTAGTCCCTAGGCCAGAACTGACACATGGTTATTTCTTCCACATTGTCTTTGTTAGAACAATTTTCTAGCCCAGATTCATCAGATTCAAGGTAGAAGGAATCCACGTAAAGATATGAACACCAGGAGATAATGATCATCATTGGCCGCCTTTAGAGATTTGCTTCCAAAGAGACATTAGCAGCCTAGTTATGAAATCTCATGCAATTTTTCTTGTATGTAAAACTGAAGACTACGTTTGGATTATCTAGTTTTATTTATTTTCATTTTTTTCCCCAAATTCTTTTGGCATTTGTCCTGTTATGGTTAGATAGGAATTGTCTAGCAGCTATTTAGCTGTAAGTTAGGCATAAATGAAAAAGAACTTAGTAAATTATAACTTGGTTAGGGAGAAGTGAGTACAGATTGGGGAATAGTGATATCGTAAACTTTGTGTTAAAAAATTAGTAAGAACTAAAAAGATGTACCAATTATTTATTGACTATTACTGAAACATAGAAGACCAAAGGAAAAAAACAAAGAGGAAAGAAGGAGAATAAAATTATTTTATTTAAAAAAATTGATGTGTGGTTTTTAGTACTTAGAATAGTGTTCTGGCACTAGTAGGTACTCAATAAATATTTGAATGAATGATTGAAGTTTTCTTTTTAAGAAGGGAGTTATCAATATCTCAGGAAACTTATATTCCACTTACTACTAGCTAGTTCATATAGTTCATTAGAATCACCTTGCCCAAGTGATAAGATGTAGAATTTCACTAAGAATTGAAAACCTTTTTACATCTTGACTTTAATCAAGAATACCATTTTTAGGAATTGTCTGTGTTAGAAAACATTATAGTGATGAGTCTTTTGGATTTGGTATATAGAAGGTTTAGAATGTCTAGATGTTATCTGTGCCTTTATTATAATTAGTCTTGTTTTGTCATGGCAAATACACAAAGGCAAAAATGAAATTTAAAAAAATAGATTTATAAGCCAGTTGGTCTAGCCAGATAATAAAGGCACAGATAACTTTTATAGTTATCATTTGGCTGCTGCCTTTTATAGCAGATGCTGTAGAACAAGTTTTAGACTATAATAGCAGTAAGCTAGTGATGTTTCCTGTCTACTAGAGGGTATTATATACCAGTTAGTATTTTATAATAATACCTAGGAATCTCTAGGCCTATCTCAGTGCAGCTTCTAAAACTTTAACAGGCTCAAAACATTTAGGTCCTTTTATATATCGTAGAATTGATTTGGAAGACATCTTAAAGAGGCCAGCTCTTTGAATCCTGAACTGGTAATTGAATCTACAGAGTATACCTAGCAAGAGTTCTTTGTTTAAGACAAACATCCTCATTTCCTTTACTTATTCTTCAAATGACATGACGTTAGTTTCCCTCATTTATTCTTATCTCATTCCTTAGATTTTTAAAGTCTTCTTTTTAAAGTTCCACACTCAGAACTAAGCATAGTATTCAAGTGTAGTCTGATTTGCATAGAGAAGAATGTCATTTCCTTCATCAGACTTTGTTTTAAATGAAACCTGGTACCACTGTTTTTAGCAAACATATCACACTGTTTGTCTCATATATATATGCCCTAGAAATAGATTTTATTGACGCCCTTAGTCTTTCTCACATATAGTGGGCCATTTTATTGTTTTAAGTTCTAAGTGCATGACTTTATATTTATCCTTATTAAATCTTATCCTGTTAGATTTAGCTTCCTGTTCCAGCCAATTAGAATTACTTTAAAAGTTGATTCTATTATGTAGGATAGTTGCTTTCCCATGCCAGATTCCTATTATTTGGATATTTGATTCATCATCCTCTTCACTGTCCTCATCCAAGTTATTTATTTGTGAAAAATGTTGCAGAGGACAAGTTTCTCTGGGGTCCTGTGGCATACCACAAACCTTTTAGACTTAACTGCACTCTTTAGATATGGTTGTATGGTTATCTGTAAAGCCACTTAACTACTGTAAAATTCATCTTTTTCACCTTGAACAAGGATGTCAAGAGATATTTTATGTATTGCTGAAATCCAGAAATATTTATGCTTATAGCATTCCCTGGTCAAATCATATAAAAAAAGGAAAATCAGTTAGTTTGGTTATGACCCCTAGTGATCCCCGATGCTCTGCCTAAATACTCATAAACTATTCTTTTTTTTTTTTTTTTTTTACTCTCCCCCTCCATTCTTCATGTTTTTGATATCATGTTTTATATCTTTTTGATTTGTGTATCCCCTGATTGGTCATTGTAGTTATACTTAATTTTGCTACTATCATCTTTAACCTTTATATTAGCTTTTTAAGTGGTTGATTCACTGTGATTCTTGTATATTTGCCTTTACTGGTGAGAATTATTTCTTTCCTGTATTTTCTTATTTCTGGTTATGGCCTTTTTTTTCTGCATAAAGAAGACTAACATTTCTTGTAAGGCCAGTTTAATGGTTGCGAACTCCTTAGTTTTTGCTTGTCTGGGATCGTAGACTATTCTTTTAATAACCTGTTCTACAGTCTTGCCCAGATTTCATGTCAGGTCACTCTGGTGTAAGATATGGAGAATATACTCTCCTCATTTTGAAAATTGCTACTACAGACATGAAAAGCTAATGTGATATTTGGCATTATCAGAATCATGAGATTTGTCTCTTTACAGAATGTCACTCATGGATCTCATCTGCACATTCTTTAATTCTCCTGGTATATAATTTCATTCCAGGCACTTTTTGAAAGTCTCCTTATTTATCTTGGTCATTAATCTACTTCTCCCATATTTGATTTTCTCTTTCTGTTCTCAAGGTGGTTTTCTTTACAGAAAAGATAGAAGAAAAACAGGAATTGAGATGTTCTTCTGTCTCTGCTTTATATTAATTAGTAATATGCTGTTTACATCAAAGAGTGGACCGATGCCTTCTGTACCTTTTTTGCAAGTGTCAGCATGTTATGGGCTTCAGTTCAGGCTTGCTTCTTTTATATATATATATATGTATATGTCACTTTAAAAAGTTTCTTTCCTTTTATATGTATTTTTCTTATGCTTGTCCTTCTAATTCTGAGTTGATTGAGCTTGTCATCTTAATCTCTTTAGATACCTCCCCCCTTTTTCTTTATCTCAGATAATGTGAGATTGGCACAAGTTAATCTTTGAAAACCTCAATTCTGTTTTCCCTTTCAGCATCTCAGACATGAAGCAATCGGAGAATATAATAAAATGCTAAATTATACATTGGTAGCAACCACTTACAGTGGGTTTTCCTACTCTGCATTCAGTTTATCTCTGAGAAGGAGCAGACTTCTATATTTTCACAATTGTTTCTTGCTGAATTTGTTTCTTATTATTTTGTAAAAGCAGAGGCCTTGAACTGTAGTTACCAATGTGACTTTTAGCCTCCACCTCTAGGAATGTGGAACTGAATGGTACTCTTGTTCCCACAGCAGAATAAAAGAAATGCAGTGTACTAAGAACATGAGTAATTCAGATATATTTGAGGTTTTTAGATCTTAAAATCTCTGATGAGAAAATACAGTTTTGTGCATTTGCTTTGGCTGTACTATTCTGAGTTAATTTTAGGGGTAACTTTAGAATCACTTTAGAATTCCAGCCTTAAATGATAGTCCTTTGCTTAGTCATGAGAGGTTAGGTGTAATTCTACATTATATGGAGACTAGAAACTTGCTGAATACTAACCTTGCTAGGCACTGACATTTGCAAAAGAAAAAACACCCTAATTCCTAAAGGTTGAGCTGTTGCTGTGTTGCAAAATCATATTTGCCTTGATTCCTAGTAATCTTCATGAATCTTTCAAAATATCATCAGATGTGATGTACTTAAGAATGGTATGGCAACAAAGTCTCTCAAAAGTTATGTGAATATGTGCATATGGGTGAGCTCCCCCCCCCAAAAAAAAATATTTGGTAACTGATATATATGGCTATACAATGTGGATATGCTGGACAAAGGGATGATTCATGTCCCTGGTTGGATTGAGCAGGACAGCTGGAGAGTTCATCATACTATTCAGAATAGTGTGTAACTTAAAACTTATGAATTGTTTATTGTTGGAATTTTCCATTTAATATTTTCTGACTATGGGTGACTGAAACCATGGCAAAACTGTGGATAAGGAAGGACTGCTTCATAAAGAAAATGCAGTCGGTGTCCTTCTGAAAACAAATACATTACTGAGTGTCCTAAATTGAGATTTTGGAACTCTACATAAAATTTTCAGAGCCCTTTTAGGAACACCTGTTTGTTTCCTAGAACTGCTCTTTTTGGACACTTCGGTGGTTTTAGCAGTGATTATGTGCCATTGCCCACTTTGTTGTCAGGGGGATATCACAGCAGGTGATCTGAACTGAATAGTTGGAAAGAAACTCTACCAAAGCGAGTAATGTTTATGGTTTTCCAAAGCAAATTGCAATCGTTTCAATAATAAATCTGCTCTCACACCATTGTCAAACGTTAACAAAAGGCATTTATTTTTTTTTAGTGATGTTCTCGCATTACCTATTTTTAAGCAAGAAGAGTCAAGTTTACCTTCTGATAATGAGAATAAAATCTTACCTTTTCAATATGTGCTTTGTGCTGCCACCTCTCCAGCAGTGAAACTCCACGATGAAACCCTGACATATCTCAATCAAGGTTAGATGCGTCTTTATTTGTTAGTAGTATTGCAGACCTGCTGGATTCATGATATTTAGGTATACTTTATGTAAAAAGTGCATCTTTCTAGTGTGACCTGTCAGAAATCAAAGGCTTACTTCAGAGATTTGAGTTTTATCTCATATTTGATATATATTCTGGCTTTTTTAAAAAAAATCTATCTGCCCATTTTTAGTTCTCATCCCTCTTTTTGTAATCCATGTTCCCTGGACATCCTCATTGATTTTAGTCTGAGAGGTAGTACCCTACCCAGCGTTATTATTTACCAGTTGTGTGGCCTTGGACAAGTTGTTTAAATTCTTTATGTAAGAATGGGATTCCTTATCTGTAAGAATGGGATTAATAATACCTTAGAGTTGTATCAGTTAAATGATATAACATATGAAAACACTTAGCACTGTGCCTAGCATAAAGTAAAAGATTATAGTTGTTATTACTAATACTGATAACAAACATAATACTCTTATATATTCAACCAACTGAATTTTCTTTTTCTTTTTCTTTTTTTTTTTTTTTTTTGCCTCTAAAGCCATTTATGAAAGCTCCTGCGTTTAACAGCTGTCATAAACTTGTAAGCAAGATAAGTGGGGGCTACGAACTTTCATAAGATTCTGTCTCTACTCTTCTAACATAGAGTTTTTACTGTATTTTACTTTATCTTTAAGTTATTTGAAAACCACTTTCTACAATGTGTCACTTCTAGATGATGCCGGCAATATAGCAATTATGATGATGACAGCTGATATACATTGAGTCATTAAGTGCTCGGCATGGTTTAATGTGCTCAATATGTATTAAGGCATTTAATCCTCTCAACCCTACAAGATGGATTATTCAATATTATTCCCTTTTTATAGATGATGAGGCAAGTGAGGCAAAGATTAAGAAACTTGAAAAGGTGAGGGAGTAGTTTGGCTTCCAGCTACACTGAACTCCTGAGAAAAGGGACCAGGGCTTATGTATGCTTTTATTCTGCACAGAATCTAACATCATTTTTCATGCATAGCTCTAAAAAGGTTGCTAAAATGCCTTTTTTCAGGGATAGGGGATTCTGGAGAAAGGAACCTTTAATTGTTCAGTAATTTCAAGTCATGATTCTGTCCAAAAGAGAGATACTCCTCATGGTATTTCAAGGGCAGTGGTGTACCCATCCATGCTTGGACCATTTTCTAGCTACCCAGCGCCAAGCCGATTCTAAACACATGGGTTCGCCTCCAGGCCCCTCAATCTACCTTCAGGTAAACCTTTGGGGTAGGGGGAAGCACAGCACAGCCCGCGGTATCATGGGACTAAGGGGTTTCTCATTCCTCTTACAGCACACAGGCACCAGCTCCCTCCTTTGTGCCGTGGGGTCCACTGCACACTTGTCTCTTCCTGAAGCCCAGATCAGCCAGTGGCGAGTCTGGATGTGCACCTGATTCCCCTGCTCCCTGGGACTCACACCCCTTAGTTCTCACGCCCCTCAGATCATTTAACAAAGCAAGGTGGCTCCATACTTAGAATCATCAGAGAACACTGCTCTCCTAAAATTCAACACACTGCCATCACTACATATCACGTGGAAGCTCTCCTCTCAACTAAATTTTATTCTTTCTGAAGACTGCAAAATTAATTTATGAAAAATATAACATGTAGTTACTTTTTCTTGTAGGACAGTCTTACGAAATCCGAATGCTAGACAATAGGAAACTTGGAGAACTTCCAGAAATTAATGGCAAGTTGGTGAAGGTAAAAGAAAATGAGTAAATCATTCCTCTGCACATCCTCTTACTGACCCTTTGTAATATTCTTTTGCTTCCATAAAGGGTTTGGTGATATCTCTTGCCTGCTACAATTTGCTGACAGTGATAAACCGTTGTATTAATTCTTTGGGGTCAGAGTGATCCCCCCTCTTCACATGGATTTTTCAGAGCTGCAGAAATGAAGGCTTACCGCTCCATGTCAGGGTAGTCTCCTGGCTCTGTGAAGTTCTTTCAGGTAGAATAAAGTAACTTCCTTGAAATCTTTAGAGATGCTCCACTGTCTCTTTGGATAATTGGTCTAGTAGCAAGGAAAACAGAATCTACTCTTGGTGAATAGTAGTTTTCTTCGTCTAGACTGACAGTAATGAATTCACAGCACAATTGAGACAGAAATTGGTCAGCAGCTGTAAAAGTGTTAGGATATTGATAGGTACCTCCTCAAAGTAAGAATGACAAAAGGAAAGTTGATGGAAACAGTTTATATGTTGGGTTAGCAAGCAAGGGACTTGGTGAAGAGCCAAGCCAAATATTATATGGTAACTAACAATAGAGGTATGTAGAAATACATCCAATGGGAGTCCTTTATGCCTAGTTACCATCAGGCCTGATGTTTAAGCCAAATTTTAAATACGGTACCAGTTAATCATAAAGAGTATATCTGAGCAGTTATAAAATTACCTTGAAATAGAGCTTAGTATGATATGGCATTTGAGTGAAACAGATCGTAAGAAAAATAATTTTAAGTTGTGTCTAGAAACTGGGGGTGACTCTTTTGTCAACAGATTTTTTAAAAAAGATTTTTATTAAAATATAGTTAACAGAATATTAGTTTCAGATGTGTGTCAGCACTGATTTTTTTTTTTTTAAGGAATCCTATTATGATTTGATTTTGTTGTTTCCTTTTAGAGTATATTCCGTGTAGTGTTCCATGACAGACGGCTACAATATACTGAACACCAGCAGCTGGAGGGCTGGAGGTGGAACCGACCTGGAGATAGAATTCTTGACATAGGTGAGTTAAGAGAATCTGTTGCTCAGGAAATACCTATAACCATGGTCTGAGAATTGGTTTTCTTTACTTTAATGTTTACCTTGATTCAAAATGTTTCAGGGGCTCAATTAGCATGAACTTGGAAGTGGTTATTGACTAAACATAAAAAATTATCAGTATGACGGTATCAAAATTAAAGTTGGAAGTGTAGACACTTCAATTCCATAACAATTGCATCCATTACTTCAGAGTGATTTTGGTTTTATTTTTGTTTTTTTAATTTAGTTGTGGTAAAATATATATAACAAAATTTACCATTTTAATCATTTTTAGCAAGTGAAATTATCCAGTATTTGTCTTTTTGTGATTGGCTTATTTCACTTAGCATAATCCTCAAGGTTCATTCATGTAGTGTCAGAATTTCCTTCCTTTTCATGGCTGAATAATATTCCATTGTATTTGGATATCAGATTTTGTTTATCCATTCATCTCTCAATGGACAGTTGGGTTGATTCCACCTTTTGGCTATTGTAAATAATGCTGCTATCAACATGAGTGTACAAATACTTATTCAGTTCTTTTCGGTACATACTGGAAGTGGAATTGCTAGATAATACGGTAGTTCTATTTATAATTTTTTGAGGAACCACCATACTGTTTTCCACAACAACTGCACATTTTACATTCCTTCAGAATTGCACAAGGTTCTAATTACTCTATCTCCTCAACAACATTTGTTATTTTCTAGTTTTTGATAGTAGCAATCTTAATGGTAAAGAAACGGTATCTCATTGTGGTTTTGATATACATTTCTCTAGTAATTAGTGATGTCTGGCATCTTTTAATGTGCTTATCGGCCATATCTTTGGAGAAATGTGTATTCAAGTCCTTTGCCCATTTTTGAATCTCGTGTTTTTATGTTGGATTATTTTTGTTTTTTGTTGTTTATGAGTTGTAGGATTTCCTTATAAATTCTGTATATTAACCCCATATCAGATATACTATTTGCAGTATTTTCTTCCATTCTGCGTGGGTTGTCTTTTTCAACTATGTTGATAGTGTTCTTTGATGCACAAAAGTTTTAAATTTTGATGTAGTCTACAATATCTATTTTTTTTTTATTGCCTTTGTGTTTATTGTCACATCTAAGAAATCATTGCAAAATCCGGTGTCATGAAGCTTTTCCTGGTATGTTTTCTAAGAGTTTTAGGTCTGATATTAGATGTTTAGTTAATTTTTATATATGGTATAAAGTAAGGGGTCTAGCTTCATTCCTTGCATGTGGATATCCACTTGTTGAAAAGATTATCCTTTCCTGTTGAATGGTCTTGGCACCCTTGTCTAAAATCATTTCACCATATATGCGAGGGTTTGTTTCTGGGCTCTTTGTTTTTGTACCTTTTGTCCATTAGTCTATCTTTATGACAAATACCACACTGTTTTGATACTGTAATTTTGTAATAAGTTTTGAAATCAGGAAATATGAGACCTCCAATTTTCTTATTTTTCAAGATTGTTTTGGCTATTCAGGGTCTGATATTTTGTTGGGGTAAGTACGTAAAAGGGGACAGGTTTTTTTCCCTAAATTTCACAAGTTCCTTTGTCTTACTAATACCTGACCTAGATTAGTGGTTTGTCTTAACCTAAAGTAGGACACCTGGGATTAGAATCTGTGTCTCTTGGTTTACAGTTAAGTTTTTCCTACTTCACTACTTCACTACAGAGTAGAATTTGTTTTTCTTAAATCATGGGATATAAGGGAAGGATCTTTAGAAACACATACTGTCTCTCTTCATGAACATACTTATAATCCCAGCGTTTGTGTCTTTGACCTCTTATTGGTTATTACCTCCTATTGGTAAATATAGTTAAACAAATCTAAGTACTGTTAGTTTTACCTGAGAAAACACTGGTTCTCTTAGATATCCTGATATTCATTTGATAAATTAGCTTTAGGGTGAACCCAACACAACTAACATTGTGGAGTAGTGGGACCCACTTAATGCTTTCTTGTTTGAATCATTGATACTTAAACAGTAGTATAGTTATAGTAATAAATATCAGCTTGGCCTTATCTCCTAGTTTGAATATTAATAGAAGTAGACAGGGAATGATATTTGAATATATGCTATATGAAATGGAAAGCAAAGTTCTACTAAAGCACATTTTTGCTTACCTCTCGAGTATAAGATGTGTCACTCTGTTAAAAGATGAGTTGATGACTTCATAAGTCAGCATCAGTCTTTACAATGCTTTCTGCCTTTATTCACTCTGCTTAATCTGTAGCAGTGCTCTTACTATATGTCTAGTAGTACCACTACTTTTAAAACTGTAAGTGAAACAGATTATAAGTTAAAATTTTCATGACACGAGCTAATGTGTAGACTAAAGTTATCTTTAAGTTGAATTTTGGCCAATTAAAAAGAAACTGCTTCTAAATTGTCTTACTTTAAAAACTTTTTAAAGATACTCAGAAGGAAAGTACTTAGGTCAATTTTATGTGCTGTTCAAACCTTCTTCACTGGCAAAAAGAGGTTCACACAAAAACCCTGATTACTAGGGACCAGTAATACCTGTGTAAGAATCAGTGCTTTCTTATTTAAACCCAGTAGCACTCAGAATTGTTCAATGATTACCATTTGTTTCTCAGATATCCCAATGTCTGTGGGTATAATCGATCCTAGGGCCAATCCAAACCAGCTAAATACAGTGGAGTTCCTGTGGGACCCTGCAAAGAGGACATCTGTGTTTATTCAGGTAAGGCATTGCAGACGGGGTTCCAGTTTTGAAGAGTATCTCTTACTGCCAGTTTGTTTCTTAAAGAATAAAACATGTTGAATTGGAAATCTTTACAGAGTTCCAGTCTGATTATCAAGAGCAGATTCTTCAACATGTGCCTAAGAGCAATGAGGAGTTTCTGAATTGTTCTTCTAATTTTCCTAATTTATTTATTTGTCCCCAAAATGCTTGCTAATGGCTGCATGTTTTATTCTTTATGTAACATAACTTACCTAACAATTATTTAGCATTGAGATTGTCTGAATTTTTCACAATTATTCATAAACTTATTTTGAACATCTTTATACTTTAAATTTGTTTTGCATATCTGATTATGTCCTTTGAGTAGATTTCTTGAAAATTTTTGTCATAATGATAGTTAACCGTTCATTGCGTACTTCCCATGAAATAGTCACTGTATTAAGTAAACACTTTGTATGCATGTTTTTATTTAAGACTTTTGATAATAATCTTGTGGATTAAGAATAGTCCTTGAGGCCTAAAGAAGTTAATAACTTACCAAAGGTAGTATTTGGTCGATCGAGTTTCCACCATTCATATTCAGCAATGTCTTAGACTTTACGCAGTAGCTGAGTAAACCATTTTTCCCCTATTGCCTGTGAACTTCCATATTTACTATTTTCCCAGCATGGATATTGTCCCCGCTTTCTAAAATCTACCTAAAAGTCCTAGAAACTTTTACTAATAGAAATCATTTCTCTTTATGTTAACTCTGAATTCTCTGATGCAGTTAATGAATTTAATTCCTTACAGTAGCTTTTGTTTGCATTTGTAAATCATTTAAGTTTTCATCATTTCCTCCATAAGAGTATAAATCCTTCAAGATCAAAAAGAGAGTGTAAGTTTTTTGTAGGTGCTCATAATGCTTTTTAAAGGTTTTGCTGTTAGTAGTTGCTCAAAAAATGTTACTGACTGGTTTGGCTAGCTAGCAGTACTGAAACCGAGTTGTTATATTCTCTTCAGGTGCACTGTATTAGCACAGAGTTCACCATGAGGAAACATGGTGGAGAAAAGGGAGTGCCATTCCGAGTACAAATCGATACCTTCAAGGAGAATGAGAATGGGGAATATACTGAGCACTTACACTCAGCCAGCTGCCAGATCAAAGTCTTCAAGGTATTCCTGGGCATTGTGTTGGCCCTTGGAACGCTTTTCCTTATCTTTCAGTTGTAACATTAGTCACTAGTCAGAAAGCCAACTTGTCTTTTTTCAAAAACTATGAAAACTCAGTTTAAGCTACAATCATTGAAATAATTTCCGAGATGCCTGGTAAAGAAATTTAAACAGGGATGGGCATGAGAGAAAGAGAACATGAAGAGGGATCTAGAAGCAAAAAAACCAAAAAACAAAACTGTGAAATTTCATTGAATGCTTTTAAAGCTTATTGGTTACAAACTCTTATAAAAGCTGACAAAAATTATGAAAAGTTGACAGTCTTGGTTACGTTCATACTCGATCTTTTTGTCCTTTATTTTTAACACATGGATAAATACGTTCTCATTGCAAAAGATTCATTAACATAAAAGTATTCAGAATACGACCTTGAAGTCTCCCTCTACCACTCTCACCCTGACTCCCCAACCTCTCCCCGGAGGTAACCACTGTTATAATTTAGTAGGTATCCTTCTAGTTCCCTTCTGTGTTTCATATACACATGTACGTAGATATACACATATTTTCTTTTCAGACATTAATGGGATTATATTGTTTGAACTGTTTTGAGGCTTGCTTTTTAAATGAATTACGTGCTTTAGAGATCTTTCCATGTCTCTATCTATAGATCTGTTATTCTTTTCCAACTCCATCAAACATTTAAATTTCCTACTTTCAGACTTAGATACAGTGATTCATCTAGCCTTTACATCATTGTACATCTTTGTTTCACATGTAACTAAGTTTTTAGAAGTAATGTTGTTGGGTCAAAGGATGAGTACTTGAGTTTAAAACAAAGTATGTCTCATTTCAGCCCAAGGGTGCAGACAGAAAGCAAAAAACAGATAGAGAGAAAATGGAGAAGCGAACACCTCATGAAAAGGAGAAATATCAACCTTCATATGAGACAACTATACTCACAGAGGTAAAGGGATTATTTTTGGTGACAATTTCTATCAATACTTCTAACTCTTAAGAAAAATCCAATCGTTTTGTT